>NC_140169.1:22412140-22471310 GCF_963971535.1 Notolepis coatsorum
CTGTCAGTTTATCGCGTTAATTAGATTAATTAATTACACAGCTAATTATCGCGTTATGAAAATTAACTCAAAATGTATTTCCATTTTTTTTTCTTTTTTTTATAATCTTTTTTTTGTATCTCATTCATTCCATATAAATGTAGAATACACATTTACAGACTTTTTTTTTAATATGGTCTATGAATCTATGAATCTCAGGGAATGTATTCCCAGTGTCAGAAATACTGTGGGCTAGATCCACAAAGAATGGATTGCACGGTGCAAGTTGCACCCTTACAATTCACTATGAATTGAAAATGGAGGACCCTGATGTAAACAAGACGAAAGTCTTTCTCTGGTCTGCATCCCCTTAACAATTGTGTGTATTGAGCCGTACTGTATTGTACCCATTCTGCAATCTGTTAATAACATTTTCATTCAATCAATCAATCTGGGCGGTGATTGATTGAATGAACATTTTATTTTGAGTAAATTGTAATGAACCAAATGAGAATATCAATACATTTTTTTTTATCTTTGACTGTGAATAACACCATGCTCAAATTGACCAGACCTGAGAAATCTAAGCAAATTAATAGATGGAAGATGATTAAACAGAAGGTTTGTAGATTACAGTACAGTACTGAATTCTGCCATCCGGACACATGCAATTTTATATATGATTATAGAATATCAGGCATAAAATGGTTATGCGATTAAAATGCGATTAATTAGATTAATTAATTACAAATCCTGTAATTAATTAGATACATTTTTTTAATCGCCTGACAGCACTAATTTATACGCCACTTTGCGAAGGCTATCTCGGCCTGTGGCTTTCTATTTCTCGAACAAATCATATACTGTTTATAAGATCTATTCTCTAGTGTTCCAACGAAACCTCAATCAACAAAATCCGTCCATAGATTCTGGCTGTACAGGACGAAATGTAAGGTGGCATAGTCAGTCACTTATATAGCCATATTTTTCACAGCCAGACATGGAGCAAATCACGCCATGTTGCGAAGGCTATCTCGGCCTGTAGCTTTATATTTCTCGAACCAATCATATACTGTTATAAGATCTATTCTCTAGTGTTCCAACGAAACCTCAATCAACTAAATCCGTCCATAGATTCTGGCTGCGTGTAGCTTTATGCCAAGCAAGCAGTGCAAAAACTTACCGTAGTGGCATGCAGTAATGCGCCTTTCATTTTCCGCCGCCCAGCGCCCAGGTCGCGCGGAAATAGGCTGTCTATTGCCATTCTCTTTGACAAACTTTAACCTTAACCAGCTCCTTAACAACGCCTAAACTTAACCGTTCTAACCTTAACCAACTCCGAAACAATGCCTAACCTTAACCATAGAAATTATATTGCCATTCTCTTTGACAAACTCTAACCTTAACCAGCTCCTTAACAGCGCCTAAACTTAACCGTTCTAACCTTAACCAACTCCGAAACAATGCCTAACCTTAACCGGCGAAAGAATACACGTTAAAAAAAAATCACGTTAAAAAATATTTTCGATGGGATTCGAACTCACCAGCAAACAAGCCATAGGATCCACAGCCATGTGTCCTTGCCAATTGAGCTAGTGCCAGATAGTGAATAAGAGGCGGTGACTTATATATATTGAGCTCCAACCAAGGCGGGATCTCATGCGCATGCGCGGGCACCTCGCGCGAGCACGCCGGCGCACGCACGCACCTGAGCGAGCACGCCGCCGCCGGTGCACGCACGGTAGCATTTGTCTGAAAAGAAGGGCGCTTTACCGCACTAGCGTGCGGTGACGAATGCGGAAGCATTTTTGCACTGCTTGCTTGGCATTAACGTACAGGCATTCTGCGTGTACAGGACGAAATGTAAGGGAGCGTCCTTATTGCATAATTACTGTACTACTACTGTAACTTGTCCCGCAACACCCCTCTTGACAATTTAGGCACTGTGCCAGTGAAGATATTTTATAATTGACGAATATTTTGAGGGAGCAAGTTGCATTTAATGTTTAGTTAGGATAATATAACCTCAGCATTATCCTCCAGAATAAACATTTCATTGGCCTGCTTCCAGGGTCTATACTCCTCAATGTCTCCGGATGATTTCGGTCTCAATTAAATAAAAAAGGTGATATTCTCCTTCGAAATATTCTTTCACAGGCACGCCTGCGTCTGGCAACAATTACTGCTGCCATGATCACCTGTGACGCTGGCAGTGACACTGGCATGATGCCTCTTTATAGTGATTAGGGATCGGTTCTTATTTACCACCATGTCTGTGAAGACGGTTGGTGCGTCGCGTTAACTGGTCGGTGCAATTGACGCCGGCCTTTCTACCAAGCAGATTCCGACGAGGCTGATTTACATAGAAAGGGGACATGTTCCGCCCATATTACCTCATTTAAATACGCGCCAATTGCACCGGATGCAATGCTGACGGAACGCATGAGCCACCTCATTTCACCCGTTGCGCGTTCTCTGTGGATACCAAACAGAGTTTTAGAGCGATATGCACTGGCTTTCCGTCAGAAAAAGCCGCGCAAACCTTTGTGGATCCCGCCCACAGTATCCTACAGTCAGAATAATAGTTATGCTCCCTCTTCATCCATTCATCAGTTTGGTCTCCGTATTTCACATTTATGGAATGAAAATAATCAAAATCATTCATTCAACCATTCAATCTCATGTCACAGGTATTGTGCGTCTAGCCGGAGGGACGAGATCTAGGGGTAGAGTGGAAGTGAAGCAAGAGGGCGCCTGGGGAACCGTGTGTGATGATAACTTTGACAATAATGACGGCAAGGTCATCTGTAGGATGTTGGGGTTCCAACAAGCCGCTTCAGTCTTCACTGCAGCCTTACCTGGTAAGGATACTTTAGATCAGGGGCTCCAACAAGCCACTTCAGTCTTCACTGCACACACACGCACGCACGCACGCACGCACGCACGCACGCACGCACGCACGCACGCACGCACGCACGCACGCACACACACACACACACACACACACACACACACACACACACACACACACACACACACACACACACACACACACACACACACACACACACACACACACACACATGAAAAAGTTATTAAAAAAAGTCTGTTCAAATGTCCTGAACAGGTCCCATCCACCTCCAAGGTCTGAGGCCCCACTTGTATTAGGTGCAGCAATATAAAAGCAGTGCATACAGTGCAGACATGGAATGAGTATAAAAATAGACAATAAAATAAACTTACATGAGCATAATATTAGCATAAAATAGAAATAGTAAAATAGTGCAATAGTGCACTGCAATAAAAAAAATCTCATCTACAGTCACACACAGTCTGGATGCAATGAGTCCAACCAGCAGAGTGTATTAAAAGGCTACAGTGAAGAGCTACGTTTTTAGCTTACTTTTGAACATATTTAGTCTCAACCTCTTATTGTTTACAGCTGAAAAACCTACGTAGTAAAGAGATATGAAAATTTAACCAACCATATGCCTTTTTTAAAACATGAAAAGTTCAGTCTCTCATCTCTTCAATCCATTCACCAACAGTCGGTGAGTCCGGTTAATATCCCTGAGAGCGCGGAAGTCTTACGGTCTGCCCACATGTACACCTCTCTGTCAGGTGGTAACCAGGGGCGTTTTTTGGGTTAGAAAACATTGGGGGCTTCAGCCCGGGGGGGGTGGAGGGGCCCCCCCCCCTTTTTTTTCTTTTTTTAAACACAGAAATACGCAATTTTAGAGTAATTAGAGATGAATACTGAATAACTAGAATCATTAGAGGTTCTCAAAGTGAGGTCCATGTCCATGAGAGGGATCTGGGCAGTCCCCATAGAAAATTCAAAGTTAACAGGACCAAATCATCAGTTTCTTATTTATTTATTTAACCTTTATTTAACCAGATAAAACATTGATCTGGTCCAAGAGGCCCCAACAGGAGTACAAATATACATATATACACATATATATATAATATATATACATATACTGTACATACATACACACATATATACCAATAACAAAATAAAAACACAGTCAAGAATCATACACATAAGCAAATAAACAAACAAACAAACATATGCACAGCCTATGTACAAAAGAAATAAACAGTTAATCTCTAGTCTTTACAGTTTTCTTCAAATGCATAAACACGCAAATCAAAAGTATTACACAATTATCAAAACCTTACACTCAAGGAGCAAAACATAGGCCCAGATTTGCACCCCTATAAGCACAATGTCAGCCTCACACTTTTTGCATATTTTCATCAGTCTCTACAGCATTGGCACATTCTCTGCGTACTTCACTTACAGTACTCTAATCACTGAGAAGTAGAATTGCTAAATGTGTTTTAGGTTAAGCACAGCAGTGTGTGTAACTGGTTCAAACAGAATTAAGTCATATGAAACGTGTGTTTCATATGGTAACAAAATGTAGTTTTTATAAATTAGTGTATGGTTTTGACAAGTGTTTAATTTAGCAAAGGGTCTGAGGTGTTCTGATAATTGTGTGTGGTTGTGCTAATTGTGTGTTTTGAAACACCGGGCCTCGTTTTCAAAATCATGCTTAAGCAATCGAAAAAAAACTGTATTGTGTGTTTCATTATATACATATTCCCAGTCGTCGACAGAATGCTGCAAGAGCTTGAGAGCAGGTTCTCATGAGTTGGAGAATAACTTATGAGAGGCATACAGGCATGTTATCCAGCCTCAGACCAGTTTCTCTCAGTGGAATTGCTGCAACCCCTCGCCACACATTACAATATCCAACTATTGCCAGAGGAGATCACAGTTGCAAAGTGTTTCCTGGTCAGGACAGGCAGAGATGCAGTCCATACTATCCTACTAAGTGTCTTTTCCCTCCTGGATGATAATAATAATAATAATAATAATAATAATAATAATAATAATAATAATAATAATAATAATAATAATAATAATAATAATAATAATAATAATAATAATAATAATAATAATAATAATAATAATAATAATAATAATAATAATAATAATAATAATAATAATAATAATAATAATAATAATAATAATAATAATAATAATTGTAACTGAGGGGTACAATTCCCTGACTGTATTGATAAGTATGGTATTATTAAACCACTACCTCTTGTACTTTAACTTCTGGCCATCCAGTACATGATATAGATATGATGAACACTTTCCCACCTGATGAAACGAAGTCCACACAAATGTACAAATCGAATATTTTATATAGCAAAGGGTATATACAACGTTCACTTGATGACATTTATGATTTGAAATGCACTTGTATGGCAAATGAGTATTCGTAGGTAAATCAACATTGAATGTCCAATCTCTGGTTACGCAGGGAGTAAGTATACAACCCGGTTCTTTAGGGAACTATAGCGATGGTACTTAAATGATTATAGCTGGATACACTAAGGGGGGGGGGGGGGGGGGTCCCGCTGGTTGTAAGACAGTAGGAGGGGGGGTTAGAAGAGCCGCTGGCGGTATCCCATCTGGCCGACGATTTCTTGGGAGAATTCAGAGTCCTGAACACGATGCCCACAGAACCTCGGTCCGCAGATGAATACAGCTGGACCCTCTGGTGGACGGTAGCTGCCGGTCCACAAAGGAGAGACGTGAGGCGACCTCACTGGTGTAGAATATATATTCGGTTTAATCTGATCCTTCACAACAGCCGCCCCCTAATTAGTCCCACCTAATTAGCTAAGCAGAGACAGATTAACCGCACTGTCTACCACTCAAGGTCCGCTGTAAGGTCAGTCAACTCACAAAGTCATGGGGTCATGGTCATCATCGATAGTATCTGGGAGTCGGGGCAGTTCTATTAGCCTCGCCACGGGTCGTGTGTAAGTTCGCCCTTGGACGAGTACTTCAGCTGCTCGGACCTTGCCATCGGCACCGGTGATCACTTTGCTTACGCGGCCAGCCGGCCACATAGCTCTGGGTAGTGACTGGTCGATAATCATGACGACTGTTCCTTCTGTCAAATTGTCTCTCTCTTTTACCCACTTCTGGCGGGTCTGTAGAGACGGTAGGTAGTGGAGTAGGAAGCTGCTCCAAAACTTGTCAGCTAGTACTTGACTGTACCTCCACATTCTTCGGCCGTTCGCTTCTTCAGGCCTGTACATTGTCTGGGGTAGCGCGGGGTCCAGCCGCCCCATTAAGAGTGTGTTGGGGGTGACTGGGTCGACATCTGCTACATCACTGGAGACGTAACCGAGGGGTTTTGAGTTCAATACTCCCTCGATCTCCGTGAGGACTGTCATTAGGACTTCCTCCGCCACAGTCTGGGCCCCAAGCACGGCGTACAGGGCTGTCTTTATAGAACGTACTTCTCGTTCCCACCGAAGTGGGGTGCGTTCGGGGGATTAAACTGGAAGTCAATCTGGGATGGAGCTAGGTGGGTCTTAAGTTCTGGGCCCATAGCTTGGAAGCTCTCTCTCAGCTCTCTTTCTCCGCCTTTGAAGTTTGTCCCGTGATCAGACAACAATGTAGACGGTTTTCCTTTCCGTGATGTGAATCTTCGGAAGGCCATAAGGAATGAGTCTGTGCTCATGGTCGGAAGGAGCTCGATATGTATCGCTCTGGTGGTCATGCATTTGAATACAATACCCCACCGCTTCTCGGTTCCTCTTCCTCTCTTTATATACAACGGGCCAAAACAGTCCATGCCTGTGGAGTGGAATGGCTTGTCGCCGAGTCGGAGGCGACAGGGGGGTAAGTCAGCCATCCGTGGTATGCTGGGCTGCGCGCGCCACTTTCGGCAGTCTAGACAGGTTCGCTGGAAGCGTCGCACCGCTTCTCTTCCTTGAAGTATCCAATAGCGACGTCTGATCTCCGCGAAGACTCTCTCTGCTCCTGCGTGGTGTACATCCTCGTCGTATTTCTTTATGATCAGCTCTGTGACCTTGTGTCGGCTGTTCAAGACCATCGGGTACTTAATGTCATCCGGTAGATCGGGGGCTCTCCGCAGGCGACCACCCCACCCACTCTGATGAGATTATGGGCGTCACTCTCGGGTGCCAGGTGGAGCAGTCTGCTGTCTGATGGGACGGGCTTTCCTCCCTGTAGACAGTCTAGCTCATCGGGGAACGAGTCTCTCTGGGCTCGTTGTAGTAGAAGAAGTTCTGCTTCTTCGTAGTCAGCTGCTGAAATGTCAGTGGTGGACTGAATCTCTGGGTGGTGCCACAGGAATGTCTTTTGCTGCGCACTCTCTAGGGTAATGCAGTCATCTATGTTGGGGTCTGTGGAGGCGACTGTGCTCAGTCCACAGAACATAGGTTTCTTGTTCTCAGCCTCCTCGTTACTTGCTTCCCGTGGGGTGGGCGTAGGCCACTCTTCTTCCGGGAGCTTGAGGAATTCTGGTCCGTCACTGTAGATGTTGCGACGGGTGAGGTCATCCAGAGACATTCCCCGGGTGATGACATCAGCTGGGTTGTGTTTGGTGTCCACATACCGCCAGCTCGCTGCTTCTGTTAACTCTTGAATCTCGGTGACTCTGACTCCCACGAAGACTTTGTATCTGCATGAATCAGACTTGATCCATGTGAGTACTGTCGTGGAATCTGACCACAAGATTGTTCTGTGCACCGGAATGGTGAGTTCACGTTGGATTAACGTGGCTAGATGCGCTCCTGCTAGGGCTGCGCAGAGCTCTAGACGCAGGATGAAAGCAGTGTGTATCTTTCCTCCCTTCTCTTGGGCACGCAAGTAGGCCACCGATCCATAGGCTACTTCGGAGGCGTCGCTGAAGACGTGTAGATCAATCTTGCATGTCTCTGGCCTCACTGTGGATGGGAAGTAGCTGCGGCGTATATTGACGCCTGGGAGTGAGCGGAGTTCCGTCTCCCACTCTCTCCATGTTGAGGCAAGGTGTGCGGGTATGGGGTCGTCCTAGCCCTGGTCCTTGTCCCATAGTGCTCGTACAATCATCTTTGCCCTGGTGGTGTAAGGTAGAATACATCCCAACGGGTCATATTGTCTGGCGAGTGTTCTGTACACACTCCGTCTGGTGGTCGGTGTCGCCGTCGACCTTCCCTGCTCTGGAGTCAGGGGTTTGTGTCTATAGTGGAGCGAGTCTGTTTTGAAGCGCCAGACTAGTCCTAGTGTCATTTCTTGGGCTTCTCCTGGGATGGTCGCCATCCAGGTCTCGCTGCTGGCAGCCTTGTCCGCGGGGGAGAGGCTGCGCAATACGTGCGGGTCACTGCTGGCCCACTGCCTGAGATCAAAGCCGCCTTTTGTTGTCCACGTAGAAACTGTTCTTCACACTGTGTCGGACCTCTTCATCTGCTGCTGGGTCCTCTGCGACGTGTTTCTGTAGTGCAAATGTAGCACAGCACGGGCTGCATGTGGTTCCGAAGGGGAGTACTTCCCACTGGTAGATGGCTGGGTTCTCATCTCCGATCCTCTCTCTCCATAGGAACCGCAGCAGGGGCTTGTCCTCCTCCACTAGTCTCACCTGCAGGAACATCCCTTTGATATCCCTGCTGATAGCCACCTTGTCCTGGCGGAAGCGCAGTAGCACGCCTAGTAGGGAGGGGCCGAGTGTGGGGCCGGGCAAGAGCTCTTTATTCAGATTTTGGGATCCGATCTGGTAGCTGCAGTTAAACACAATGCGATCCTTGCCGTTGTGGTGGACCTTGTGATGCGGCACGTACCATGATTCGGTCGTCTGATCGGCCTCTTTAATGTCAATCTTTGTCACGTGTCCCGCTGTGATTAGCTTCTCAATCTCAGCGCGGTACACACCCTCTTGAGCGGGGTCTTTGGCTAGGCGCCGCTCCGTGTTCAATAGATAGCGCTACGTGGCGTCTTTCTTTGCGTGAAAGGTGGGCATTCCCTCTCGCCTCAGGAGTGGAGTTGCGTATCTCATCACTCCGCCGACTGTGACTCTCTTTGTCCCTTGCTCGAGTAGGTTGATGGCGTAAATGTCTTCTTTAGAACGAATATCTTTCTTTTCGTTCTTAAAGGGCATTGTCTCTAGTGTCCATAGCCTCTCGACATGCTGCAGGAGAGTGGTGTCTTCTTCTGTCGTTCTGGAGTGGAGGCAGCTAGTGGCTGCTGTTCGGTTGAGAGATTTAGCGAGGGGGCCTTGTAGTGTCCACCCTAGGCGGGTCTCGACTGCTGCAGGACAGCCTCGGGGTCCTGTATGGACCCGGTCAATCGGGACTATGAGTTCTGCATGGTCGGAGCCTATCAGCAGGGTCGGGGTAGCGCCGTCTATGAGCGGGATAGGTAGTTGACGCAGGTGCACATATTTATCCATCAACTTGGCGATAGGGTAGGTGTACTGCGATAGTCCTATTTCTTGGCTGGTGAAAGCATTTGTAATCCTATACCGTCGCTCTGGCTGCCCGTTTGCTGCGATAGTGAAGGAGACATTCTCGCCCTTTATCGTCTTTAAATCTCTTCTTATTGTCCGAATCGTCATTTGGTTCTCGCTCCCCCGCAGTCCCAGCTGGGCCGCAGCGGACGCGAGCAGAAGGGTCTTCTCTGACCCGTCATCAAGGACGGCGTAAGTGTCCATGACTTTATCTTGGTAGCTCAATGTCACACGGACTACCTTTAAGAGCACTTGGGCGCCGCTGCTGCTGGCGGGGTCAATGTACATGACACTTGCCTTGGTGCTGCTCGATGGTGCAGGTGAAGGCCGTCTTCTGTTACTGTCGTGTAGTATATCTAGATGGGCTCCGTCGCACCGACTGCACCTTTTCTTTAGGCGGCATTCGGCTGCCATGTGACTGCGCGCACATCGGTAACAGCGCCTGTTGGACTTTATCCATTGACTCACTTCTTCTGCATTCATCTTTGTGAACAGGTCACATTGTGACAGCCAGTGTTCTTTCTCACAGTAGGGGCACACCATCTTCCACTTCTCTTTTCTCGAGGGGGTACTGTGGCTCTTACTGCTCGGTACTGACTCTGATTGGTGCATGACAGTCACCGATCTTCTTCCATCATTTATTCTCCTGGGTCCCTCTCTGGAGCTTGGCGTGCTCCGCCCGAACGTATCCAGTCGTAAGCTGCTGACTTCTCTCGCCAGGAAGTCGGCTAGATCAAGGAGGGATGGTTCGGGGCCGTTAGGATCCCGGTAGTCCCTCTGCCGCCTAAAACGCTCTTGTCTTGCGGGTGGCAGCTTCTCCAAAATCCTCTCGACGTTAGAGTTGGCGTATAGCTCATGCATGCCCTTTTCCCGTTGCGCTCCCAGCATCCCTACCAGGGACTGCACTTTGATTGACAGGTCGTCTAATGAGCGATTGTCTGTTGCTGGGGGTAGGCGATCAATATGCCTTATCTCTTGGATTACGTAATCCCATATACGTCCATATCTCTGGTCCAGCGCTGCTAGGGCCGCGGTGTATGGGGTCGTAGAGGTGGCATAGGCTAGCGCTATATTGTGCGCTCGCGTTACTTTCAGGTGCTTCAGTAATATTGCATACTTGTGGCGTTCATCAGCGACATCCACCATCATTGTCTCTAAGCACATCCGGAGCTCCGTGTACTGTGCTCGATTCTCATAGGTGAAGTCTGGAAACGACGGCGTGGCAATGTATGACGCCGTGGATGGCTGATACATCGGCGAGCGTTGGGGGAGAGACCTCCTAGGCGAGTCCCCTCTTGCGCTTCTCTGTGGGCTGGTACCGACAGGGTACCATGGCCCGCTGGTCCAGGTGCTATTCCTCGGGGCTGGTCGTGCGTCGTGCTCACCCGTGAATAGAGTCGGGGGTCTGTAGCGCAGCGCCGCGGGGGTATAGCCTGGGCTGTACTGGACCTCCTGGTCCGGTGGAGTACTGTGCTGTCGTCGGGCTTGGTTCTCCTCCTCTCCCTCTTCTTCCTCTATCAGGTCTTCCAGATCCTGTAGTCGTTTATTTAGCTTCTCCGCAGTGTATGCCGCTCCTTCCTTGTAGCTGGGTCTCGCTTGGACCGGTCTGGGAAGGGGGTCTGCGGGGGGTATAGGCTTGGTCTGTTGGTCAAGTTCAGGGTCGCTTGCTCGATTAGGAGACGCTGCCCTTGACTGTTGTCTCGACGAGTTCCTTGAACCCCTGGCGGAGGGAGAGGGTGTTGCCTTGAGGATCAGCTGCTCCATTAGCTGCGCTTGTAACTTGTCGCGCTCGGCTTGTAGTCTGTCGCGCTCGGCTTCGCGCTGGATGAGAGCGAGTTCGCGCTCTGCGTCTCTTTGGGCACCGGCAGCGGCACGCTGGGTGTCTGCTCGGTCTCTTGCCATATTCTCTTCCGTCTGGAGGCGTCTCATCTCCAGGCGTATGCGCTCTTCTTCGCTCCGTTGTTGCGCTTGGAGTTGTTCGCGCTCGCTAAGCGTCTGTGCTTGGAGTCGATCGCGTTCACCCTGAAGTCGATCGCGTTCGGTAGAGGCTGTCAGGCTGACGAGGAACGCCTGTTGTAGCATCCTCTCCGCTTCGCTGGGGGAAGGCGGTTGTGGAGGTGAGCCGCTCCTGGGTGTACTCGTTGGGGAGTCCTGGAGCTCTATTTCCTCTGCGGTCTCCTCCTCTTCTTCCGTGCAGAGTTCTCTCTCTGTAGGGTTGTCTTCCTCCCGGGGCTGGTCGGGGACTACTTATTTGGTATTGGCGGGGGGTAAAGGCATGTCAGCTCCCTCCTGGTCCCCACGTGAGCTTGGTCAGTTACATTAGAACCTACTAGGGCCTCTGTGGTCGGGGAAACCTGGTCGTTAAGGTCAGACATAATTTCACTTTCTACTTTTACTGCGTTTACCGTTTGTCGAAGGCTAGGTAGTTGACTGACAGCGTAATCCTCTAAGTACTGAGGTGGCTGTCGTCTGCGCTGCGGGCGTTCTACGTTAGGAGGACCGTTTCGTGGAGTGTTCATCATAGGCCATTTTAATATTAATAACACTATATTAATATTACACTAGTTACCATCCGGCTCGAAGGACCAATTGTAACTGAGGGGTACAATTCCCTGACTGTATTGATAAGTATGGTATTATTAAACCACTACCTCTTGTACTTTAACGTCTGGCCATCCAGTACATGATATAGATATGATGAACACTTTCCCACCTGATGAAACGAAGTCCACACAAATGTACAAATCGAATATTTTATATAGCAAAGGGTATATACAACGTTCACTTGATGACATTTATGATTTGAAATGCACTTGTATGGCAAATGAGTATTCGTAGGTAAATCAACATTGAATGTCCAATCTCTGGTTACGCAGGGAGTAAGTATACAACCCGGTTCTTTAGGGAACTATAGCGATGGTACTTAAATGATTATAGCTGGATACACTAAGGGGGGGGGGGGGGGGGTCCCGCTGGTTGTAAGACAGTAGGAGGGGGGGTTAGAAGAGCCGCTGGCGGTATCCCATCTGGCCGACGATTTCTTGGGAGAATTCAGAGTCCTGAACACGATGCCCACAGAACCTCGGTCCGCAGATGAATACAGCTGGACCCTCTGGTGGACGGTAGCTGCCGGTCCACAACGGAGAGACGTGAGGCGACCTCACTGGTGTAGAGCGCCGTCTCACCTGGACTCCTCTCCGGGGGGTAGTTCCAACACTCAGCAGTGTTGGCCGTTATCCATGGAATAATCAAAGCACCCAAAGCATGTAGATAATCCAAGCCGTGGAAGGCTCGCCGTCGTCCGGGTAAAGTAATCCAATGTACAGGTCCACTCGTCCTGGCCCGGAGCTCCTCGGATGCAAGCACCACAAGTGGTCTGCCCAGCCTGGTTAAGACTCCAGATAACGTCAGGAACGATGGGGGTGCTGCTCACTTTATAACTCTAACCGAACGATGCACCATACATAATAGACTATTATTAGCTTAATAGAAATACGTCCAACTCGACGGTATAGTGCCAAACTATGACAATTCAACTATTAATCCACACGATATCTCAATGCCTATTCTGAAGCCAAGTAGGCCATACTGCACCACACGTGCGTCGTGGGTGAGGCTTCGCGTCTGTTACTAGGTTGGAGGGTAAAGAACTAATGGACTAAAAGAAAGTTCTACTTTACTTGCGCCATATATATATGCGCTGTGAACAAATAGTACCATTCGTATTTCGCCAGACGTATTCCTACGCGGAACCGGGCTTGCCACGACATGTTGGTCGGCACGATTGAACTTGAACCTAGGGGTATGGCTGCTGGCGCCAGGTTCTCGTCCAATGGTAGAATGAAACTATTATGGGCTGTTTAGTAGACTAAAGGGATATTCAGTGCATATTGTACAAGGAATATACAGGGGATATCAAACGATATACAAATACTATTAAATATATATCCATAAATAAATATATATATTCGGTTTAATCTGATCCTTCACAACAATAATAATAATAATAATAATAATAATAATAATAATAATAATAATAATAATAATAATAATAATAATAATAATAATAATAATAATAATAATAATAATAATAATAATATTAATATTAATAATAATAATAATAATAATAATAATAATAATAATAATAATAATAATAATAATAATAATAATAATAATAATAATAATTATTATTATAATAATAATAATAATAATAATAATAATAATAATAATAATAATAATAATAATAATAATAATAATAATAATAATAATAATAATAATAATAATAATAATAAAATAAAATTATAAAATACAATTATAATAATAATAATAATAATAATAATAATAATAATAATAATAATAATAATAATAATAATAATAATAATAATAATAATAATAATAATAATAATATAATAATAATAATAATAATAATAATAATAATAATAATAATAATAATAATAATAATAATAATAATAATAATAATAATAATAATAATAATAATGCATTTGATTTATAAGGTGCCTTTCAGGACACTAAAAAAAAAGTCCACAAATTGGTAAATGAAAAAATTATAGGATCAAATGAAAACTACTTACTAAAATTGGATGTTTAAAAGTACTAAAAACCAACAAAAAATACCAAACACTAACAAACATTCAGCACAGACAATGGGGATGATGACATCTAAAAAAAAAAAAAAAAAAGGAAAAAAAAGGGAGAAAATGTAAAAAAAAAAAAAATTTGTTTTTTTAATGTCCGGGGCTAGGAGAAAAACATCCGGGGCTAAAGCACTGGAAGCCCAGGGCTAACGACGCCACTGGCCGACACCCCTCTCTCCCGTCCCCCCTGTTGAGGGCCCAGGTCTCCCTGTGGAGGACCCTGGTCTCCCTGTCAAGGGCCCTGGTCTCCCTGTTGAGGGCCCTGGTCTCCCTGTGGAGGGCCCTGGTCTCCCTGTCAAGGGCCCTGGTCTCCCTGTTGAGGGCCCTGGTCTCCCTGTGGAGGGCCCTGGTCTCCCTGTCAAGGGCCCTGGTCTCCCTGTTGAGGGCCCTGGTCTCCCTGTGGAGGGCCCTGGTCTCCCTGTCAAGGGCCCTGGTCTCCCTGTTGAGGGCCCTGGTCTCCCTGTGGAGGACCCTGGTCTCCCTGTCAAGGGCCCTGGTCTCCCTGTTGAGGGCCCTGGTCTCCCCGTTGAGGGCCCTGGTCTCCCCGTTGAGGGCCCTGGTCTCCCTGTGGAGGGCCCTGGTCTCCCTGTGGAGGGCCCTGGTCTCCCTGTCAAGGGCCCTGGTCTCCCTGTTGAGGGCCCTGGTCTCCCTGTGGAGGGCCCTGGTCTCCCTGTGGAGGGCCCAGGTCTCCCCGTTGAGGGCCCTGGTCTCCCTGTGGAGGGCCCTGGTCTCCCTGTCAAGGGCCCTGGTCTCCCTGTTGAGGGCCCTGGTCTCCCTGTGCAGGGCCCTGGTCTCCCTGTCAAGGGCCCTGGTCTCCCCGTTGAGGGCCCTGGTCTCCCTGTCGAAGGCCCAGGTCTCCCTGTCGAGGGCCCAGGTCTCCCCGTTGAGGGCCCAGGTCTCCCTGTTAAGGGCCCAGGTCTCCCTGTCGAGGGCCCAGGTCTTTATGTTGTTCCGTCTCGCACTCCTTCTTGTCCATGTTTCCCCCGGCTGCTCTAATATAACAAAGAAAAGAGAGAGATCTGCACCCTCTCCTTCATGTGTCAACCTTATTAAATCCAACCTTGGCACCAGATGGAAGATGGGGATCCTACCAACTGCTAAAATGTTAACTATGGCGTTTTATGACGACCCCTATTTATTGATATCCAGTCTATTATAAGACATTAATACATATCCAGAAAACCGATTTACAAAATGAATGGCAAGGTTTATTGCAATAGATGTAAAAGGTACAATTCCAACCCTTATTCAATTGCTATATTCCTGTCTGTATTCTGAGTGTAATGTACTGGAGATTAACCTGTCAACCGTGATAACAATACACACTATGATACCAGCACACACACACACACACACACACACACACACACACACACACACACACACACACACACACACACACACACACACACACACACACACACACACACACACACACACACACACACACACACACACACACACACACACACACACACACACACACACACACACACACACATACAACAACAGCAACAACACACATGCATGGATGTTACAGATTGAACACACACTCTACTGAGCTCTACTGACTCTCTACTGACCCTTTACTGACTCTCTACTGACTCTCTACTGACCGTCTACTGACTCTCTACTGACCCTCTGCTGACTCTCTGCTGACTCTCTACTGACTCTCTACTGACCCTCTGCTGACTCTCTACTGACTCTCTACTGACTCTCTACTGACTCTCTACTGACCCTCTTCTGACTCTCTACTGACCCTCTGCTGACTCTCTACTGACTCTCTACTGACCCTTTACTGACTCTCTGCTGACTCTCTACTGACTCTCTACTGACTCTCTACTGACTCTCTACTGACTCTCTGCTGACTCTCTGCTGACTCTCTACTGACTCTCTACTGACTCTCTACTGACTCTCTACTGACTCTCTACTGACTCTCTACTGACTCTCTGCTGACACTCTGCTGACTCTCTACTGACCCTCTACTGACTCTCTACTGACCCTTTACTGACTCTCTGCTGACTCTCTACTGACTCTCTACTGACTCTCTGCTGACTCTCTGCTGACTCTCTACTGACTCTCTACTGACTCTCTACTGACCCTCTACTGACTCTCTACTGACCCTCTACTGACTCTCTACTGACTCTCTACTGACTCTCTACTGACTCTCTACTGACCCTCTACTGACTCTCTACTGACTCTACTGACCCTCTACTGACTCTCTACTGACTCTCTACTGACCCTCTACTGACTCTCTACTGACTCTCTGCTGACTCTCTACTGACTCTCTACTGACTCTCTACTGACTCTCTGCTGACTCTCTACTGACTCTCTGCTGACTCTCTACTGACTCTCTACTGACCCTTTACTGACTCTCTACTGACCCTCTGCTGACTCTCTACTGACTCTCTACTGACCCTCTACTGACTCTCTACTGACTCTCTACTGACTCTACTGACTCTCTACTGACTCTCTACTGACTCTCTACTGACCCTCTACTGACTCTCTACTGACCCTCTACTGACTCTCTACTGATCCTCTACTGACCCTCTACTGACTCTCTACTGACTCTCTACTGACTCTACTGACTCTCTACTGACTCTCTACTGACCCTCTACTGACTCTCTACTGACCCTCTACTGACTCTCTACTGACTCTCTGCTGATCCTCTACTGACCCTCTACTGACTCTCTACTGACTCTCTACTGACCCTTTACTGACTCTCTACTGACTCTCTACTGACCCTCTACTGACTCTACTGACCCTTTACTGACCCTCTACTGACTCTCTACTGACTCTCTACTGACCCTCTACTGACCCTCTACTGACTCTCTACTGACCCTCTGCTGACTCTCTACTGACCCTCTACTGACTCTCTACTGACCCTCTACTGACCCTCTACTGACTCTCTACTGACTCTCTACTGACCCTCTACTGACCCTCTACTGACTCTCTACTGACCCTCTGCTGACCCTCTACTGACTCTCTACTGACCCTCTACTGACTCTCTACTGACTCTCTACTGACCCTCTACTGACCCTCTACTGACTCTCTACTGACCCTCTGCTGACTCTCTACTGACCCTCTACTGACTCTCTACTGACCCTCTACTGACCCTCTACTGACTCTCTACTGACCCTCTACTGACTCTCTACTGAGCTCTCTACTGACCCTCTACTGACTGCTGGAAAACAAATATTCATTAGCAAGAGAGAATATTGTTTAGAGAATATTGCCCCAGCTGTGATGCGCCCGCAGCCACGAGAGCGATGCTCGAGTGGCGTAGGAATCACAGAGTGTATTATTGCTTTTATACAGCAAGTTACACCGTCAGGAAAAATATAGGATGAATACAGACAATTCTAGGGTCTTTTATATTGGTTTCAGTGAACTTGGCGTAGAAAAATAGTTCCTAAAGATGTATCGTTGCTATGGAATTTCAAATGGAGTAGGCTATCAACCAGCTTGGCAACGCAAACAACTTACGTATTATTCTAATTTATACAACAGGTAGGTCCGACCACCTATTTACCAAGGTGGAACGCTGTTTTAATGTACGACCTAGGACCATTATTTTTATTATTATTATAAAAATCAAGCGAGAATGTACCCATTTAGATTCCAAATATGTAGTCAGTTCGTCTAAATGAGAATTTGCTCCAACGTTTTCGGAGATTGGGCGGCTGCGACAGGACTGGTTGATGCATGCCCAGTTTAACAATGTGAGGTTTGATTGATTGATTGAAAACTTTATTAACAGATTGCAGAATGGGTACAATACAGCACAGCTCAATACAAACAACTGCTAAGAGGATGAAGACCAGAAAAAGACCTTCGTCTTGTTTACATAAGGGTCCTCCATTTTCAATTCATCAAGAATGAACTACTAAGGTTAACTATCGTAATTGATCGTCCCGCTATATTCCTTTATCCGTAATTGATCAGTCTGCCCAGTTAGTAGCTAGATTAATATATTTAGTGAAAGTGTCAATAATCAAATAGTCTGGACAAAGCCATCGCTTTTATCCATCTGATTCAGATGACTCTAACAGACATTTTGAACCGCTCTTGGTCCATATATGGGCATAATGCATGCTGTGACGCGGGGGATTCCCCAATCTCCTCCGTAGAACAGACCGTCTCATTTAACAAGAGGCTTGTTTGAGATTCAAATAGCTCCTACAGGTACGTTAAATCAAACGTAACGTTGTCCGCGGAGTAGGTCATGTAATGTTTACAGTTTCCGTTTGATGAATGGCAGTTGAAACATTCTAAAACATTCTAAAGCCAGCGCAGTGGTATATTCATGGTGATTTAACCGTGAGTGTACTCACGGCTTAGAATGCTCTCGACCAATGTGTGGTCGGACCTACCTGTTGTATAAAATTTTATAAACATAATTTTAATTCAACATATTACTTTTTAAACATATTAAAAGACTGTTCCTGCATTTCTCACTACAAAAGCCAGACAGATACAAAACTAATACCTGATGGATCATTATGCACTCCCTCAGTTAAAAACACCACAGGCTTTAATCACAAGAAAACTATGACTCTTCAGTTAAAAACATCACAGGCTTTAATCACAAGACAACTATGACTCTTCAGTTAAAAACATCACAGGCTTTAATCACAAGACAACTATGACTCTTCAGTTAAAAACATCACAGGCTTTAATCACAAGACAACTATGACTCTTCAGTTAAAAACACCACAGGCTTTAATCAAAAGAAAACTATGACGCTTCAGTTAAAAACATCACAGGCTTTAATCACAAGACAACTATGACTCTTCAGTTAAAAACATCACAGGCTTTAATCACAAGACAACTATGACTCTTCAGTTAAAAACATCACAGGCTTTAATCACAAGACAACTATGACTCTTCAGTTAAAAACATCACAGGATTTAATCACAAGACAACTATGACTCTTCAGTTAAAAACATCACAGGCTTTAATCACAAGAAAACTATGACTCTTTAGTTAAAAACATCACAGGCTTTAATCACAAGAAAACTATGACTCTTCAGTTAAAAACATCACAGGCTTTAATCACAAGAAAACTATGACTCTTCAGTTAAAAACATCACAGGCTTTAATCACAAGAAAACTATGACTCTTCAGTTAAAAACATCACAGGATTTAATCACAAGACAACTATGACTCTTCAGTTACGGTAGAATGCTTAAACTCTCCAAACTCTCCAATACTCACTCCCCCCTCTCTTACCAAACACTCCAATACCCCCCCCCCCCAGAAACCAGGAAACCAAATACATTCTCAGTCACCGTTGGCTACACATATTTGATGTTTTAATACATTTAATTGTGCTTCTTCAGGGACTGGAAGAATCTGGCTTGATGAGGTAGAATGCACCGGCACAGAGACCAGTATCTTCGACTGCCCCGCGGACGGTGTTGGAATTCACGACTGTTCACATCAGGAGGACGCTGGAGTGCAATGTACCTAGAACTGACAGACAACAGGCCAGATGGGAAGACATGCTATTTGAATGTCAGATGCACACGCACGCACGCACGCACGCACGCACGCACGCACGCACGCACGCACGCACGCACACACACACACACACACACACACACACACACACACACACACATATGCAAAGTAAAAGATATGGTTTAATATATCTGAGAGGATATAAGCAGTGAAGTAACATTTGTGTATTTTTTATTGATTATTAATGGTTATTTAACATTATTATAGCATTATTCAGAATGGCTAGTTGGGAACAGACCACAGTTTGGCTTGACCTTTGTAACCTGATTAAGTTGACACACACACACACACACACACACACACACACACACACACACACACACACACACACACTCTACCTCACCCCCACCCAGGAACCAGTTTTGTTGTAAGCCTGATTAAGTTGGCAGACACACACACACGAAACTAAAACTAATTGAGGACCCACATACCGGTGGAACAAGATTACCCTCCACACAGGAGCCAGAATGAGTGAATTACCATGTTAATGTCTAGGACGAAAGTCAGCCTTTGTTTTCAAAGAAATGTATTGTAATTATGCTATGTGGACTAGTCGACTCCAGTACTAGGTACGGAGTCAGAAAGTGTTTAAATACCGAGCAGTCTCGACATTAAGAGACACACATGTCAGGAGACCCAGCTGGATGTGTCATTGAGAGACTTTGATATCATCTGAATGCTTTGGAAAACTACCTTGCTGCTGTTTGTCAATAAAACAAACTTTCACTCCCGGACCATTGCTCCACAAACCACTTGTTTCCAGCCTTTTTCTGCTCCTCCGAGCGGACACAGAATCAAGCGTGCCAAATTAAGTCACGTTAAAGTGGCGCCGAAAACCAGGGAACGACAAACCAGGGGAACCGAATCGACAGAGAATCAAGCAACTTTTGGACCTCGCCAGCAGAACTAAGTTATTTTCTTCAAACAACTGAGGAGGACATCGCTAGGAACAGAAGTTCTTTTCTTCAAACAACTGAGGAGGACATCGCTAGGAACAGAAGTAAATTTTCTTCAAACACTGAGAACCTCACTAAGTTTCTTTTCTTCTAAACAAGGAGGTGAGTAAACTGCAACATGTTAACAAAACGTGAAATTGTGTGCCACTGTCAGAACCGGGGGGAAATGACTGATTCGGGGAACAAAGTAACATGTTGGCAGACGCAACAAAGTTTACAGAGAATCACAGGATAAAAATAATCAATGTGACAATTATAATCTTACTATTGATAAAGAGAGAACATTGTGGTAAAATAGTGCCAGAGGTGGAAATGCGCGAACTCAGCGTTGGGGACGATGAGTTTTTTTATCAAGAGCGATTTGCATGATTCACTAGGAATAGATGTTTAAAAAACCACTAACTTGCCAAATCGTTTGAAATCCATGGTTGCGCCTGGGTGGGGAACGGAAAAAGGCCTGTTAGGAGGTGGGGTTCTCAAAGTTATGGTTACTGAATACTCTGAATAATATAGAATTATTTAATTGAAGTCCCGCATTGTAAAAAATTATAATCCTAGGTTGATTGGCTAGACCCCGCACTGATTAACAGGTAACGAAGTACAAATTATTACTAATAGGCTGAATTGACTAGAACCTGTGCTGTTAAAAAGTGGACAAAGACAAGTTATTATAAGAAAATAGATGTATGTATATGTATATTCAGAGTCCCAGAAACGATGACGTTGACATACTTGATAAGACGCATTTTAAAGCTCTGAGGAAAGAGAGAACAAATCCATGGAGCCTACATATATGTACTGAAGAAAGAGACGTCTTGCAAAAAACTTTTGAC
Source organism: Notolepis coatsorum (assembly GCF_963971535.1). Lineage (NCBI taxonomy): Eukaryota > Metazoa > Chordata > Actinopteri > Aulopiformes > Paralepididae > Notolepis > Notolepis coatsorum. Next base: position 22,433,410 of record NC_140169.1, read on the forward strand.
TATGAAATTGCACTTAATAAGTTAATAAGGCAGCGACATAACTAATGTGTTATGTGTAAAAACTGCACTCGATACGAGAAGACATTGAATGCACTATATCAGTGGTTCTCAAACTGTGGTATGCGTATCACTGGTGGTACTTGGTGGTACTGCTGGTGGTACTTAAAAGAAAAAGAAGAATATATATATTATAATAATAAATTTAAATAAATTGTGCAGTCAGGCCACTGAACTTAGAAGCAGGCCAGGCCAGTGTTTCTAGTTGTGGCGGCACGATAGTTATATAACCTAAGTGGGGAACAACCAGGAGATCACTGTGACAGAGAGTAATGTCACATTACTTTGATTTGAATGCAGTCTAAACAGTCATAAATCTTTTATTCAACTTCAGCCCTGATCATAACCATTTTTCTTTTTAGATTTTTTTGTAATGTCAGATAAAAAATTAAATACTCCCACTTTTCTGAAAAGAGTTGTTGTTAAATCTGACATTACAAAAATCCATCAAAATCTGTGTTGTTGCTAATCATTGACACATGCCTAGCCTGTAATAACCCCCCCCAGAAAAATTTACTTTGCATTTGATATATTGAAAATATTTTACTTTTTGTGTGTGTGTGTTTTTTTTTACAATAATTTGTGATGCCATCACACAAACTGGCATTTAAAGGGTTACAATTCGAAAATGTATTGAATATGTGTTTTTTTCTTCTTTTTTTACAATAATTTGTGATGCCCATCACAAACACTGGAATTTAAAGGGTAAAATTTCAAAGATTCCTGCACTAGAATGCAGGAAATTAAGTCTTTGTAACAAAATAATTCCTGGTGGGGGACCCCCACTTAGAAAGTGGCCTGACTGGGGCTATATTTCACACTATATTTCCCAGCCTGAATTATTTCCCCAGTCCGGCACAACAACATGCTGTGTGTGTGTGTGTGTGTGTGTGTGTGTGTGTGTGTGTGTGTGTGTGTGTGTGTGTGTGTGAGTGTGTGTGTGTGTGTGTGTGTGCGTGTGTGTGTGTGTGTGTGTGTGTGTGTGTGTGTGAGAGAGAGAGAGAATTAAGTACATTTGCTGAAATACAGTTGTTCTTAATTTTCTCACTTGCTATGTGAGAATGTTAGTTATTATGTTCTCAATGCCCCTTGCATTGTATGAGTTGTGTGGAAGAGTTTGCTAGTTCTAGTGCTACCCCTTTGTACATTGTGGCTGTGTCTGACAAAAGTTAACAATAAATAATGGTATTAGGGATACATTTGCCTCCTGCGTGAACTGTGTATAGCTGAATAGACTGTATTTTAACGTCGGCCATATCGTGGTACTTGGAGAGCCAGCTACGTTCTCAGGTGGTACTTGGTGTAAAAGGTTTGAGAACCACTGCACTATATTATAAAGGCGCTGTCCTTGTTACTGAGAAGAACTACGTGTTTTCAAAAACGTTCAAAACTATACTTAGAGGTACAAAAAGAGCATTTTAAGAACAGAATACATACGTACAGTACAATATAGTTTATATCCATTCACGTTAGAATAAGGATGTTATCGTATGATTTCATGTGATAAAAAAGCGTTTTAAGAAATCACAAAACAAACGTTTTTTACTTCCTGCCTTTTGAATGAATGGATAGTTTGAGTTGAATATCGACGTCTCTCATTGGCCTATGTGTGGTATGACTGTGAACAATGTGAACTCCCATTGGCTTAAACGAGTGGATGACATCAGCAGAATAGTTCCCACGTGAGAAGGGCACTAGTAGCTTTGACGGTAAAAACGCCAGTCTGTTTAAGGAACATTGGGCTGTACTGACTTAGCAGAGAAGATAAAACACGTTTGGATAATGTTGGACGAATGTTTTGTATGTATAGCCTGTGGGGGGGGGGGACTAAAGTATGATTTGAGCAGTATGAGCGCTGCGTGGTTATGCTTGCAAATGGAGTTGCTTCCGGGTGGGACGTCGGGGGACTTTATAGTGAATGGAGCAGTTGAATTTGAGCGTTTGCACAGAATGAATGTTTCGTATTTTTATTGACAAGAGGTTTGGAAAAAAATACCAGAATACTTTGGATATTCTATTTAGTTTTTTGATGGTTTGTTGCAGTAAGATGGCAAATATCTCGTTATACTATATATAGACTATTACGTGTATGAATTTCCCTGCTGTCAATATGCATTTGGTGGAAATTTTTTTTAAGTTTATTAGTGAAATCTTAAAACCAGCTGACTTGATTAAAGGGGCGTGTTTAAAACAGCCATTTTGTTTAGTTAAGTGCCACATTAAGGGACTGTTTCCTGTTTACCAGCAGCAACTGTTTTGTTAAGTGAGCCATTAAGGCCTTGTCTCCTGTTTAAAAGCAGCAGTCCAGTCTGTGTTGAAATCACTCTGTACTAAGATCTTCTTGAGGAAGGACAGGACACTCACTGAGAAACATTGCTTTATACTGAAACCTAGGGTAAGCCATTTTAAGTTTATTAGTGAAATCTTAAAACCAGCTGACTTGATTAAAGGGGCGTGTTTAAAACTGCCATTTTGTTTAGTTAAGTGACACATTAAGGGCCAGGTGCTAGACAGCACTAATTAGTGATAGAGATTTAAAGGCTTGCTGGCTTAGCATCAGCGAAGTGTCGAGAAACGAAGAGAGGAGTTGTCGTGGAGTTATCCGTTGAGGGATCCACCTAGTGCTACGTACACCATAGTCCTATCCTCCACTCTGAAAATTGCTTCTTTCCCTCCCACTCTGCTATTCCTCTACTACCTCGCTCCCTCCCTACTCCCTTCACCTTTCTCCTTGCTACTCTTGACACCAAAATGTGTCTCATACCTATATCCACAATCTGTTCCTCCAGAACAGATTCAACCCACCCACGGCAGTTTGCTAGCAACCCGGCTAATCTCTTCTACCCTCCGAGCGGACACAGAATCAAGCGTGCCAAATTAAGTCACGTTAAAGTGGCGCAGAAAACCAGGGAACGACAAACCAGGGGAACCGAATCGACAGAGAATCAAGCAACTTTTGGACCTCGCCAGCAGAACTAAGTTATTTTCTTCAAACAACTGAGGAGGACATCGCTAGGAACAGAAGTTCTTTTCTTCAAACAACTGAGGAGGACATCGCTAGGAACAGAAGTACATTTTCTTCAAACACTGAGAACCTCACTAAGTTTCTTTTCTTCTAAACAAGGAGGTGAGTAAACTGCAACATGTTAACAAAACGTGAAATTGTGTGCCACTGTCAGAACCGGGGGAAAATGACTGATTCGGGGAACAAAGTAACATGTTGGCAGACGCAACAAAGTTTACGGAGAATCACAGGATAAAAATAATCAATGTGACAATTATAATCTTACTATTGATAATGAGAGAACATTGTGGTAAAATAGTGCCAAAGGTGGAAATGCGCGAACTCAGCGTTGGGGACGATGAGTTTTTTAATCAAGAGCGATTTGCATGATTCACTAGGAATAGATGTTTAAAAAACCACTAACTTGCCAAATCGTTTGAAATCCATGATTGCGCCTGGGTGGGGAACGGAAAAAGGCCTGTTAGGAGGTGGGGTTCTCAAAGTTATGGTTACTGAATACTCTGAATAATATAGAATTATTTAATTGAAGTCCCGCATTGTAAAAAATGATAATCCTAGGTTGATTGGCTAGACCCCGCACTGATTAACAGGTAACAAAGTACAAATTATTACTAATAGGCTGAATTGACTAGAACCTGTGCTGTTAAAAAGTGGACAAAGACAAGTTATTATAAGAAAATAGATATATGTATATTCAGAGTCCCAGAAACGATGACGTTGACATACTTGATAAGACGCATTTTCAAGCTCTGAGGAAAGAGAGAACAAATCCATGGAGCCTACATATATGTACTGAAGAAAGAGACGTCTTGCAAAAAACTTTTGACTATGAAATTGCACTTAATAAGTTAATAAGGCAGCGACATAACTAATGTGTTATGTGTAAAAACCGCGCTCGATACGAGAAGACATTGAATGCACTATATCAGTGGTTCTCAAACTGTGGTATGCGTATCACTGGTGGTACTTGGTGGTACTGCTGGTGGTACTTAAAAGAAAAAGAAGAATATATATATTATAATAATAAATTTAAATAAATTGTGCAGTCAGGCCACTGAACTTAGAAGCAGGCCAGGCCAGTGTTTCTAGTTGTGGCGGCACGATAGTTATATAACCTAAGTGGGGAACAACCAGGAGATCACTGTGACACATTACTTTGATTTGAATGCAGTCTAAACAGTCATAAATCTTTTATTCAACTTCAGCCCTGATCATAACCATTTTTCTTTTTAGATTTTTTGTAATGTCAGATAAAAAATTAAATACTCCCACTTTTCTGAAAAGAGTTGTTGTTAAATCTGACATTACAAAAATCCATCAAAATCTGTGTTGTTGCTAATCATTGACATATGCCTAGCCTGTAATAATCCCCCCCAGAAAAATTTACTTTGCATTTGATATATTGAAAATATTTTACTTTTTGTGTGTGTGTGTGTTTTTTTTTTTACAATAATTTGTGATGCCATCACACAAACTGGCATTTAAAGGGTTACAATTCGAAAATGTATTGAATATGTGTTTTTTTCTTCTTTTTTTACAATAATTTGTGATGCCCATTAGTGCACTGCAACCTTGCCCAGGCCCGACGGGGCCCTACCCTCCTACAGCCACTAATACACCTGTCACAGTATGGCGAGGCTTATGGAATTGTCAATCAGCAGTCAAGAAAGCTGACTTCATTACTGCCTACGCCCATAGTCTAAATCTGCAGCTCCTGGCTCTAACTGAGACCTGGATAACCCCCAATAACTCATCAACACCTGCAGCATTATCTACAAACTATAACTTCACTCACACACCTCGACCTTCCAGACGGGGTGGAGGCACTGGCCTCATGACATCTCTTTCATGGGCTACAAAATTAACACCACTCTCAGATAAGTCACTCTCCTCTCTCGAATATCATGCAGTATCTGTGTCTAATCCTTTCAATCTCACCATTGTTACACTCTATCGCCCTCCAGGTCCCCTCGATCACTTCACAGTTGAGCTGGACATGCTTCTAAGCTCCTTACCGGAAGATGGTACCCCTCTCCTTCTATTGGGCGACTTCAACCTGCCTGACTCATCTCAGTCGGTCCCAGTGGTCTCCCTCCTACAATTGTTTGACCTGACTCCCACTGCAATGCCTCCCACCCACAAAGCAGGCAACTCCTTGGATCTCATATTTTCCCGTAACTCCAGCATCATTAACACCACGGTAACTCCCCTAGATGTATCTGACCATTCCTTCATATCCTTTTCACTAACTCTCATGCTTAACCAAAAGGTCTTCACCCCAACTCAAACCGTCTCACTCAGACGCAACCTGCCCTCCTTATCCCCCTCCACCCTCTCCTCTGACATACTATCCGCTCTACCTTTGAGTGACACCTTCTCTGCTCTCCCCACAGAGATGGCAACCTCCAGCCTCCTCTCAGCCCTTGCAACCTCCTTCGACAAGCTCTGTCCCCTCGTTGAGAAACCTGCCCACCATTCCCCACCCAGTCTATGGCTGACAGATCCAGTGAGAGAACAAAGACAGGTCCTGAGAGCGGCTGAGAGGAAGTATAGAAAGTCACGCCTCACTGCTGACATCGACACATATCACAACCTCTTGTTAACATTCTCCAAAACCATTACTAATGCCAAAGCTTCCTTCTTTCACCATAGGATCGAGGCCTCTGCCAAGAATCTTCGCAAACTGCATGCTACCATGTCCTCCCTCCTCACTCCCCTCCCACCCCCCTCATCTTTCTCTGCCGAAGACTTCACAATCTTCTTTGAGGAAAAAGTGGAGAACATCCGCAGCTCCTTCTCCCAACCCCCACCCATTCCAAATGCTGAATCGAGAACCTCATCCTTCACTCTGTCATCTTTCTCTCCCATTACAGAAGCCGAGACCCTGACACTGGTAACGTCGAACCGTCCGACTACATGCCAGCTGGACCGGCTACCCTCCCCACTCCTCCAAACCATAGCACCAGACATCCTCCCATCCTCCTCACTCAACTCGGGGGTGGTCCCCACCTCCCTAAAACAAGCCAGAGTCACGCCGCTCACAAAAAAACAAGCAAGAACAAGAGCTAAGAATAAATGTAAAGTGCACACAAAATAATTAAAACAAATAAACAACTTAGCTAACACACAATAATAATAATAACAATAACAAACAATAAAAGAATGTGCAAATTTGCTTTCAAAGAAAATTAAGAAGAAATGTAAAGTGCACACTAAAGAATTAAAACAAACAACTTAGCTAACAATCAATAATAATAATAACAATAACAAACAATAAAATAACATGCAAATTTGCTTTAAAAGAAAATTATGTATTGTAAAATATGTTACACATATATAATCAAAATATAATATGCTAAATAAACAAACAAATAAATAAAAAATACAAATTCACTTTGTCTAAAAAACTATTTATATTCCACTCCCTATCATCACACTTCAAGGTTAGCCTGTAGCTCCTACTGGTTTCCATTTACAGTGCAATCCTTCTGGCCTTCCTCGCTGCAAAGTCATCAATCACATCAAATTTTCCAACTCCTGAGCCAGCTCCTTCCCATCCAAATCAGATTGCCCTCCATGGTTTAAGGTGTGTACAAGTGCCTCTGCTTGCTTCATCAGCTCTTGGTATGGCAGGTCTTGGAAGTTGTACAAAATTGCATACCTTTCACCTTGGCACGTTTCTCGTCTTACCCCAGAATTGCATGGGGGGAAAAGGGGCAGAGACTATATTAGGCAAATTCAAACAACTATATGAAATGAATGTTATGAATGACCAAAACATGTGTATAGTAAACATGTCTCTTTTGATCTTGCACTGTTTTGCAGCCTCTCGCCGGGAGAACAGAGTCTGTGACAAATGTCCATCAAGTAAAAAAGGTAAAAATATAACGAATCAAGAGACAGGGAGTACAGGCAACGACAAGGTCACCTAACTGAAGGCTTGTGTAAGAGACACAAGAACTATATTAGAAGCAATATAAAAACATGCATACATACACACGTACATACACCACACACAAATTGTACAGAGTACATTTTTTCTTCTGCCGATTACAAATGAAGTCTCTGAAAAACAATCTGAACAGTAATTTGAAAAGAAAATAGGAGAAGCCTACTTAACGACTACATCACAGTTCTGGAGCAAAAGGAAAATGTTGAGAAATCTCAACTCAGACAATGACAAAACAGGCCATTAACTCAGCAATGGCAGTGCGAAAATAGGCCTCCCCTCAACAGCGACGCTGTCCCAACGGGTACGCTGAAAACAGGCTGGTATGGAAGGATGATAATGAATGAATTAGATTGAATTTGTAATGCACTTTTTGTTCGCTGGGATCCCAAAGTGCTACACTACAGTGTTAAAACATAGTAAAACAAATAAAATACAGAATAAAAATAAGATAAAAATAGAACATAGTTAATTAAAAACATAGTATAAACAGAGAATGAAAAAAACAACAGCACAAGAAAATAAAAATAAAATGCTAACAGTCAAAGGCCTTTTTGAACAGGTAGGTTTTCAGGCCTGCTTTAAAAGAGTCCAGGCTCTGTGGTGCCCTCAGCTGGATGGGGAGGCTGTTCCACAGGCGTGGTGCAGCCGTGCAGAAGGCTCGGTCACCCATGGTGCAGAGCCAGGTATTGGGGACCTGAAGGAGCAGGCTACCTGCAGATCTGAGGGTGCGGGTGGAGGATTGTGGAGTGATGAGTTCCTGAAGGTAGAGGGGTGCGTGTCCGTTTATGCAGTTATGGGTGAGCATCAGGATTTTGTAATTGATCCGGGATGAGACGGGGAGCCAGTGTAGTGAGTGGAGGATGGGGGTTATGTGATCGTGTTTACGGACTCTCATCAGGATCCTGGCAGCGCTGTTCTGGATGTATTGCAGCTTTTGGATGCTCTTGCCAGAAATCCCGATGAAGAGTCCGTTACAGTAGTCCAGTCTTGAGGAGATAAAGGCATGGACAAGCTTCTCTGCATCTGACAGGGTTAGAGTGGGACGGAGTTTTGGCTTCAACAGGCGGCGGTGGAACCGTGAGGTTCCGAGGGCATGTAAAAGACTGTATATAGCGTTGAGGAGATGCTGAAGAGCCTCCGTGTCTAGTGAAAGATGAGTACATCTTACCGTGGTACCGTCTAGTCGGCACGGATGTCGCATGTAAGTAAATGTGGGCACCGTGTGGTATGTGGACGATAGTCCACACCTAGCAGAGGGGGCGATGTGCCAGGGGGGCAATGCACCTTTGTAAACAGGCAAGGCTGGTGAAAACGGTAAAAGTTTCCATACCCAGAGCAAGTGGGATGGGGATCAGACTGTCGGTTTCTAAACTAAGTGGCTGATAGGCACTACGGGCAGTTAGCCACTTGGGGTCCTGACTTGAAGACGGACTATGAGGTTGCGATCGACTGGGTCACCGGCCGGTCGGATAGTGTATGGCATGGAGACCATAAATGCGTCCGGCTCAATGTACAGTCAGGCCAAAATAAGCCGAAACCGAATGAGTTAGTAGGCGAGTTGTGCCTCTTGTGATCGGTGTTTTTGAAAAGAAAATGCTGGGAAGCAGAGGGCTAAGGTGTGTCGATTCAGAGGAATCTGGATGGTAATGCCTAAGAAGTGGAAAGAGACTCAGCCTAAAACTGCACCCGAAGGTACAAGGGGACCTCTCGTTCATAGAGGAGACCTTGCCCTGGAATGGGAGACCTGCATCTCTGGTGGATGGGGGGGGTCTGCGGCTGGATGCAAGGCATACCGGTGTAGATTCAGCTCGACCATTGGGGGGAGGTGTATCTAAGTAAGGGAAGGATTGCATCTGAATGGAAGAGGTGTACTCTAACTGGAAGGAGGTTGAAAGGGTCAAAGTGGTAAAAGTCACAGTGAGCAAAGACTTACTGAAAGAGTGATCACAGAGAAGGGGAGGTGAAGAAAGTGAAATACAGGAATTGCAATGGGCGTTGAGGACACTATCAACACAGAATAATGACATCTCCAGACTCATAGCACTGGACTAATAATGCACCAGACAAAGTGAATACAAATTCAAAGAGCTTGTGAGATGTAAAATGCAAAAAGTCATCCTGCAATTAGGTTAACCCAGACTGGCTAACTATAATCATATTGACTGAAAATGTTTAATGGCAGGAGAGAAAAATAAATACACAACAAACAGAGAGTAAGGCCACTTGAGATTTGACACACATAAGTGAAGAAACATGACACAGTGATAAGTTAATGGAATAAAGTTGGCCTGGCTAAAGCTGATTGAAACAGGATTAAAGAGAGGTAAGTACAACGATGGTTAAATAATAGAAAATTAAGACTGTGGTGTTATCCTAGTTTAGATCATCTATGTGGGCCGGCTCTATTGTTATGACGAACAGGAATTAAGGTTAGGGCCGGCCAATAGGAATGAGCCTGAGGCTATGTGTAGGGGGGGAGTTCAAGGTAACAGGAGGTTAACGTACGTTATGGCTATGCTAAATAAATGACCAGATCAGTTCACAGTTGTAGTCTCACGTTCTTTCAAGAATACTCGACATGGTGTCAGAAGTGCTGTGAAACAGATCAAAAGGTCTACCTCAGAGGTGGAATAAAGAGGTTCCATGAGTAACGGTGAGGAGAAGGAGCCAGGTAGAGTCGGAGTTAGTGACGGTGAGGAGAAAGAGCCAGGTAGAGTCGGAGGTAGCATCATGGCTAACGCACCTGCGGCTACTTTCAACATCCAACCGCCTGAGCCCTTTGATTTTTCCAAGCCGCTCTAGTGGACTAAATGGATCAGGAGATTCAAGAGGTTCCGTCAGGCAAGCAATTTAACTGCAAGCTCCGAAGAAAATCAGGTAAACACATTGATTTACTGTATGGGAGATGAAGCTGATGATGTTTTGAGAGGCTTGAATCTCAGTGCTACAGACCAGCTGGAATACGGTAAAGTGCGGGATGGCTTTCAGTCTTTCTTTGTTGTGAAAAAGAACATTGTGTATGAACGTGCACGTTTTAACATGCTCAAACATGAAGCAAACAAGACTGTGGATGCATTTGTTACTTCCCTGTAGGGATTAGCAGAGCACTGCAATTATGGGACGTTGCATGATGAGCTAATCAGGGACAGGATCGTAGTGGGACTGGCTAACACACATCTCTCAGAACGCATGCAGATGGAGAAAAATCTAGACCTGGAAAAAGCCATTAACATGGCTAGACAATCAGAAGAGATTAAAAAACAGCAACACACACTGAGGAGCAATGCCAGTTGTGTAAAACTCATGGATAGTGTTAGCTCTGTGGACAGAGTGTTTAAAGGCAGGCAGCAGTATGACAAGCCTAGTTTCACCAAAAACAAAAGTTATGGAGCACAGCCACACAGCAGCCAGAGTAAAAATCAAAACAGCTTACAGTGCTACAAATGTGGGGGCCACCCTAAACACGAGTGCCCTGCAAATGAGGTCAGGTGCCATTCCTGTGGAAAAATGGGTCACTACCAGCGTGTGTGCCGTGCAGGTAAGGCTGTGCATGGTATTGATGAAGAAGAGAAAAGGGGCTATTTTCTTGGCTCTGTGACATCTGAGCAAGAGGCATGGACTGCTGAGATAGGCATAATGGGAAAACGCATCAGTTTCAAATTGGACACCGGATGTTGCGGCTGTGTCACAGACAATGTTTAACAGTATATTTTCCCATGCACAGCAGGCTCTTCTCCAGAGAGCAGAGAGACCCTTATTGGGTCCAGGACGGGTTCCGTTGTATGTGTCGGGTTTCGCCAGACTGCAGCTGAGAAAGGGAGCCAAACACACCACGGAGAAAGTCTATGTGGTAAAAAATCTGAGTACGCCATTGCTCGGGTTGCCAGCCATAGTAGCCCTGGGCCTGCTCATCCCTGTCAACAGTGTGGACAAGGGGACCCTCAAGACGAGCTACCCAAAGCTATGCAGTGGGCTGGGTAGATCATACCACATTAAGCTTACACCCAATGCTGTGCCGATTTCCTTGAAAACCCCTAGGAGAATTCCACTGCTGTTGGTGGGGAAGGTCAAGGAAGAGCTCCAACGCATGGAAAGCCTGGGCGTTATCAGCCGCGTGAAGGAGCCGACCGCCTGGTGCGCCGGCATGGTGGTCGTGCCCAAGAAAGAGAGCGAGAAGGTGCGTTTATGTGTGGACTTGACAGGCTTGAACGAGTATGTGTGCCGTGAAAAGTACATTTTACCGTCAGTAGAGCAGAATCTCGGGACACTTGCTCGAGCGAAAATATTCAGCAAATTGGATGCCAACATGGGGTTCTGGCAGATTCCACACCACGTTCATTACACCCTTTGGCCGATTCCACTTTAACCGTCTTCCAATTGGAATCGCCTCAGCACCCGAACACTTCCAGTGCATGATGGCGGAGGTCATAGAGGGGCTAGAAGGGGTGGTCTGCCACATTGATGATCTATTAGTGTGGGGGCGGGACCAGGAAGAGCATGATGCTCGACTCCATGCTGTGCTACAAAGAGTGGAAAAAGCTGGCCTCACCCTGAATGTGGACAAATGTGAGTTCTCCAAGAGTTAAATGCTTTTCCTGGTTCACATCACATCGGAGGGCATCCGCCCTGACCCGAGGAAGACAGAGGCCATCACAGAGTTGGTGGAGCCTACGAACGTTACTGAGTTGAGGAGTTTTCTCGGCATGGTCAATCAGCTGGGAAAGTTCATCCCCCAGCTGGCCAAAACTGATAAGCCGCTTCGTGACCTCCTCTCAAAGAGAAACTGTTGGGTCTGGGACATGGACCAGGCTAAGGCGTTTGAAACGCTGAAGAAGGCACTGTGTTCTGCTCCTGTGCTGGCTATGTATGACCCGAACAGAGACACTAAAGTGTCAGCTGATGCATCATCATATGGATTGGGAGGCGTTCTTCTCCAGAGAGAGGAGGAAGGATGGAAGCCTGTGGCATATGCATCGCGTTCGCTCAATCCAACTGAGCAGCGCTACGCGCAGGTAGAGAAGGAGGCGCTAGCCCTCACATGGGCCTGTGAAAGGTTCCGGGATTACCTCATAGGGAAACATTTCTGCCTGGAGACCGACCACAAACCCCTACTCAGTCTACTTGGAGCCCAAGAACGGGATCTGCTGCCGCCAAGAATCCAGTGCTTCAGAATGAGGCTCATGCGCTACTCATACTCCATCGTGCATGTACCAGAAAAGTCACTATGGACAGCAGACATGCTGTCGCGTGCACCTGTGGAGTCACGCATGTCTGCAGGAGATACAGAGCTGATGGAGAGCACCAACATATACGTGGACTTTGTTATAGAGAGTCTACCTGTCAGTGCCTCATACATGGAAAACCTGAAAGAACAGCTGAAAGCTGACAGTGTTTGCTCACGTATTATAACACTGTGCACAGAAGGATGGCCAGCGCATGTACATGAAGAACCGCTGTTGAAAAACGACTGGCCAGAGTGAGATACACTCACAGTGGAAAATGGATTACTGTTGAAAGGAGCACGGCTTGTAATACCAGCAACAATGCGAAATGACGTGCTGGCCAAAATTCATGAGGGACACCAAGGCGTGGTGAAATGTAAAGCGCGCGCTCATCAGTCCGTGTGTTGGCCCGGGACTTGGGCAGCAGATAAATAACATGGTACTCAACTGCAGGACATGCATACAAGAGCGCCATAACCACAAAGAGCCACTCATGGTGTCTGAACGCCCTGAAAGACCATGGCAGAAGTTGGGGGCAGATCTGTTTGTCTTGGGAAGCAAGACATACCTGCTTGTTGTCGACTGCTTCTCCAGGTATGTTGAGATTGCACTATTATCTCACACCAGGTCCACCGACGTCATCGTTCACCTCAGCTCAATCTTCGTCCGCCATGGCATCCCAGAGGTCCTGATGTCAGATAACGGGCCACAGTTTTCTGGATAGGCCTTTGTGTCCTTTGTAGCTACATATGGATTCAGGCATGTCACTAGCAGCCCGAGGTTTCCTCAAAGTAATGGCAAAGCGGAACGCGCAGTCCAGACAGTGAAGAATCTGCTGAAAAAGGCTGGAGATCCTTATCTGGCTCTACCCGCCTACAGAGCCACACCTCTCCAGAGTGGTTACAGCCCGGCTCAACTTCTCATGGGCCGACGTCTCCGCACCACAGTGCCAACCATTCCCTCCCAGCTGGTTCCTGTGCTGCCGGACTGCAGTGCGTTCGCTCGGAAGGAGGAGAAAATTACAACAGACGTCACCGTGCCAAAGCTCTCAGTGACTTGTCACCAGGAGAACAAGTATGGGTCACTGATGCTGAAGAGTCTGGGACAGTGCTCCAGAAGCACTCCACTCCAAGGTCATACTTGGTGGATCTACTTCAGGGGGTGGTGAGACGTAACCGCCTGCACCTGATACCTCTTCAGACATCGGAACAGTACAGAGGTTCCCCACTATAGCACCAAACGCCAGAGCCAAATCCTGAGCAGGCTGAGCCAACTCCTGAGCAGGCTCCCATGTCACCGGGTGTGGTACCCCAAGCCGCACCTAAAGGGACTCTCTCTCTCAAAACCCGGTCTGGGAGAACTGTAGTGAAACCTAATAGGCTTGACCTGTGAACTGGGGGAAAAGGGGATCTGACATTGTAAAAAATAATAATAATAATAATAATAATAATAATAATAATAATAATAATAATAATAATAATAATAATAATAATAATAATAATAATAATAATAATAATAATAATAATAATAATAATAATAATAATAATAATAATAATAATAATAATAAGTAAATGTGTATATTAACAAGAAAAATGTAATGTTATGTAAATATGGTATGTAAAATGTAAATGCTATGGGTCTAGTATAAGGCACTATAAATAATACTGTTTGTGTTACAGGGTTAAACGGGGACAGACCTTTCTACACAAGAGGCAGAATAATCCTCTAAGTTTTGATGAGACAAAGGCAGTCTACCCTTTGTTCTCGAGAAAGGGGAGATGTGGTGTTATCCTAGTTTAGACCATCTATGTGGGCCGGGTCTATTGTTATGACGAACAGGAAGTAAGGTTAGGGCCGGCCAATAGGAATGAGCCTGGGGCTATGTGTAGGGGGGGAGTTCAAGGTAACAGGAGGTTAACATACGTTATGGCTATGCTAAATAAATGACCAGATCAGTTCACAGTTGTAGTCTCACGTTCTTTCAAGAATACTCGACAAAGACAAGGTCAAGAAAATTAGGGAATATAAACTAAATTAAATAATAAGCACAATAGACATAGTATACAATTCAAAATAAAATAGGATTAGTAACAGGCCAGGTCTGTGCAACTGAGCTGATGTAATCAAAGAGACACTAGAATACAGATTAGAATAAAATAACACTACAGTGAGATCAGCATATAGTCCAGGATGGGTGTGTTAATAGATGGACCATGTATTGTTGAAAAAGTGTAATATTAATTTTAGAAACAGTAAGTAGGAAATAAGAAAGTTCCATCAGAAACTATTCCATAAGCAAATGGACAACATGAGACATTGTAAGTGTATGGAGAAAAAACTACAAATATAGACTAATTAGCCAAAGAAATAGTGAAACAGATAAACAAGAAATTATACACTCCCAGGGTTAGTTGTCGGATAAGAGAAACAATCTGGAATAAAAAAGGGTAAATTATAAAACTGAATATTTAAGAAAGGAAAAACAAATTAAGGAAAAACACACACAAAGTGGAATCAGAATATGAAATTATTTGTACTATAGTTAGTTAATTATTGTTTTTTATGAAGATAGAGTGAGAGTAGATAGATAGAGTAGGGAACAACTAATGGCCAAGAAGTCTCTACAAGTTGTGGGTCCACAAGGAAACTACACAAAGGCGCTCCGACCAGGAGCCAACCAGGCACAGAGGTCCAGCAGGGGACGACAAAAGTGTGTTGAGAGAGGTGGAGCCAGTGTGGAGAGAGGTGGAGCTATATACCACATCGCATCAGAAACTCCGGGGGGCTGAGACGACACCAGGGGCCACAGAAGGTGATCTGCAACAACTGGAACGAGAACACTGCGAGAGGGCACCTGTCAGGTGTCGTCTCGGCCCCCCAGAGTTTCTGAAAAAAAAATAAAACATTTAATTTAGATTTACGATGCTTGATTGCCTTTGCATGGCGAAAAAATTTAAGAGAAACACAATGCTATATTTCTCTTAAAGAGTGGAGATGGACAGATGGACTACAAACACTACAAAATGATTGACGGATGACCAGAAGACCAACGACAAAGATCGACCACAATTTCTTATTTTTTATTTTTACAAATTCAATTTTATGACAAATGGACTATAATTCGTTTACTAACTCATTGGATTATTATGTCTTGTATTAATAATGTTAACATTCTTTCTTTATTTCTTTTCTTTATTATCTTTTATTATTATCTCTTGTATTAATAATGTTAACATTCTTTCTTTCTTTCTTTCTTTCTTTCTTTCTTTCTTTTCTTTCTTATCTTTTCCAGTATTACTAATTTCTTGGATTATTATTTCTTGTATTAATAATGTTAACATTCTTTCTTTCTTTCTTTCTTTCTTTTCTTTATTATCTTTCACAGTATTATTATTATTATTATTATTATTATTATTATTATTATTATTATTATTATTATTATTATTATTATTATTATTATTATTATTATTATTATTATTATTATTATTATTATTATTATTATTATTATTATTATTATTATTATTATTATTATTAACTTGATCGGTAGTTCCTTCTTTTTATTATTATTTCTTTTATTAATTTATAAATTACTCTTGTGGTTAATATTAATTTTCATAAAAAAAAATGTCTAGGAAAACTGAATATAATTGTTATCTTAGTATACAATTAAAATATTAATGGTTTAATTTAGTTAAAGCTAAATATAGGAATAACTTTATTAAAACATAAACAATTCTGCTTGTGTGGATCCCATTGTGGCATCCACAAGAGAGGAATGAAGTAACATTTATGTTCATATGGCCAATAGATTTGATATTATAGTGTATTTTTGATTGATTAGTAATGGTTATTTAACATTATTATAGCATTATTCAGAATGGCTAGTTGGGAACAGACCACAGTTTGGCTTGACCTTTGTAAACCTGATTAAGTTGGCAGACACACACAAACGAAACTAAAACGAATTGAGGACCCACATACCGGTGGAACAAGATTACCCTCCACACCAGAGCCACGCCAGAATGAGTGAATTACCATGTTAATGTCTAGGACGAAAGTCAGCCTTTGTTTTCAAAGAAATGTATGTAAATTATGCTATGTGGACTAGTCGACTCCAGTACTAGGTACGGGGGTCGAGAAAGTGTTTAAATACCGAGCAGTCTTGACATTAAGAGACACACATGTCAGGAGACCCAGCTGGATGTGTCATTGAGAGATTTTGATATCATCTGAATGCTTTGGAAAACTACCTTGCTGCTGTTTGCCAATAAAACAAACTTTCACTCCCGGACCATTGCTCCACAAACCACTTGTTTCCAGCCTTTTTCTTCTCCTCCGAGCGGACACAGAATCAAGCGTGCCAAATTAAGTCACGTTAGCAGAGAGCAGAGACATCACTAATGGTGCTCACAGATGGATTTAATTGCATGTGTATTTATTCACACAACATGATGCATGACATGGTATAACAAGCCATATGTTCTACTAATCTACTGCATTATCAAAGGTATTAGTATATTTGAGCACAGGGTCTAACATTGCTTGACTGTGAACCATAAACAATGTCTCGCCTCGACTGCTGCCATGCACTGCTAGCTGGTTTACCAGCTACCACCACCAAGCCACTTTAACTCATACAGAATGCAGCGGCCTGCCTGATCTCCAACCTACCAAAGTCAGCCCACATTTAAGCACATTTAAGTTAAAAAAAAACATTGTTTTGCCCTCCAAAGTAAAATTTGTATGATCAAGGTTTTTTTATTGCTGTGTTTGACAAATTATAGACAACTTAGAAAACAGTTCACACATGTTTTAGTGCTTTAGTAAGCTACACCATGAGTCTATACAGTTAGCATGATGCTAGCTCAAAACAGCTGGGGGATGCATTTTTTTCTCTCTTGGGGTGATTTGTGCCAAAGGGCCTGGGTTAAGTTGTGCCAGATGTTCTGTTTGTTAAGTTGCCCCAACTTATAATTATTAACTATATATATTACTTTATTGTATTTTATTGTTATTGTACATTGTATTCTTACATTTGATCACTAAAACTATGTGATATTCTTAATTTTAGACCAAAATCCATCATGCCACACAGATACAAACGGAAGACAGACAGGGTTTCAACTCCTCTTGAGAAGTTGGAAAGAGCAGCGAAAGAGGTGCAACAGGGGAAGACTATATGTCAGGTTGGAAAGGAGATGAAGATCTGCAGTATGCTTTTACGCTTTTGAGATAAAAATTATCTGTTTTACTTAAAATTATCAATGGCACAATTTACCGCAGTGTATTCTCTCCAATGTCACAACTTACCGCACACCAGGGCAAGGCCAGATTAAGACTTCAGAGGCCCCTGGGCCAGATTCTTGTGGAGGCCCCCCCACACACACGTGCACGCACGCACAGTGGCGTTTTTATATGTCACTTTAAAAAATATATAGAATACCGTAATTCCTCTAATAGTAACCCCGGCTTGTATTTGTTTCAACTGTAGTGGATACCAGGCTTGTATTAGGAGGAGGCATGTATAAGAGAGAGGCCTATATTTCAAATTTTCGTATCTCTTTTATTTTTTTTACTGAATGAATGAATGAATGAAAACTTTATTTAACAGATTGCAGAATGGGTACAATACAGTACGGCTCAATACACACAATTGTTAAGGCAGGGGATGCAGACCTGAGAAAGAAGTTTGTCTTGTTTACATCAGGGTCCCCCATTTTCAATTCATATAGACATTTATGACATACACAACATACATGACATTTATGGCATAGGGACATATAGGTATTTAGTACTAGTACTAGTGTGTAGTGTGGAGGCCCCTAGTCGCGTTATTTCTAAACCTAGCCGCATTTCTGGCAAGACGCTCTCTGATTGGCCGATGCCTGTTTCTACACTGGTTAAGCTTAGGCACTCTTTCGAAGTTGGTTAAGGTTAGAGTTTGTCTTAGAGTGTGACGGGCTGACGGCAAGTTCTTTCGACGGTTAAGCTTAGGCACTCTTTCGAAGTTGGTTAAGGTTAGAGTTTGTCTTAGAGCATGGCGATAGAACGCTAGGTAGTTTGCAGGCTGTTTGACGAGGAAATGGGCAAAGACACAGCTCGTCACGGGATTGGGCAAACATGTCAGTGGCCAATCAGAGAGCGTCAGTCAGTGCCAATCATTCAGTGTCACAGTATGACATCGATCTCCAAAATAAGAAAAAAAAATAAAAAAAAATGTGGGGCCTCTAGTGACGAGGGGCCGCCAAAAATGTTTAAAATAAAAGTTAAAAAAAAATAAACAAATATTTGGGGCCTCTAGTGACGAGGGGCCTCCAAAAGAAAAGAAAATAAAAGTAAAAAAAATAATAATAATAATTTGGGGCCTCTAGTGACGAGGGGCCTCCAAAAGGCCTCGAGTGACGAGCGGCCTCCAAAAAAATAAAAAATAAAAGTTAAAAAAATAAAATAATAATTTGGGGCCTCTAGTGACGAGGGGCCTCAAAAAAAAAAAAAAAAATCTTTTTTTTGGAGGCCCCTCATCACTCGAGGCCCACGGGCCGCGGCCCGGTCGGCCCGGTCGTTAATCCGGCCCTGCACCAAGGGCAAGTTGTGCCACAAAACCACTTTTTTTTCTAAAGCTATATTTCTGAAACAGTTTATTTAAGATCCAAAGTGATTGTCCCCAGGGATGCACACCATCCTAAACTATATGTACATATTTTAGTTGGGGGCATTACTGTAATCTCCTTGCTTTAAAGGCACTTTAAGTAAAAATTGGCATTACTTACCCCACTCTCCCCTACCCCTCCTGCTTGTTGTTCACAATCTGTAAATGAATCTGTAAATTACTAAATTGTTAAATTGTAAAATTGTAAAAAAAAGAAAAGAAAAGGGATCACGCATACCAATATACTGTACATCTATTTCTTTTTGTGTATTATAATTGTAGCTTTGTAATAAAATTAAATGTTTTCATAATAGAAAGAAGGATTCATACTCTCTGTTTTTTTTGGACTTTGTTACTATTCACAAAACCAAGCCTAGCTGTCAACTCCATCCTCCTAAAGAGCCAAAACTCTCTCCCCCTCCCTCTCTCTCTCCCTCCATCTCTCTCTCTCCCTCACTCTCTCCCTCCCTCCCTCTCTCCCTCCCTCTCTCTCTCCCTCCACCCTATCTCTCTCCCTCCTCCTAAACAGCAAAAACTCTCTCCCTCCCTCTCTTTCTCTTTCTCTCTCCCTCGCTCTCTCCCTCCCTCGCTCTCTCCCTCCCTCGCTCTCTCCCTCCCGCTCTCTCCCACCTTTCTCTCTCCTTCCCTCTCGTTCTCTCTCTCTCCCTCCCTTTCTCCCTCTCTCTCTCCCTCCCTCTCTTTCTCTCTCTCTCTCCCTCCCCTCTCTCTCTCCCTCCCTCTCTCTCCCTCCCTCTCTCTCTTGCTCCCTCCCTATCTTTGTCTCCCTCTCTCTCCCCCCTCTTTCTCCCTCCCTCTCTCTGCCCCCTGTCTCTCTCAACGACATGCTTCCTATAACTTCTCCTCCATCACACATCTTTAGATATTATTTTGTATATGTCAGCTAAGATGATAGGTGAACTCAAGGACAATTAGGTTGGCCACCTGACACCTTGTTTCATTCATTCAATCAGCTTTTGTGGGCAGCGTGCAAATCATACCTCATATATGCCTCTTTTTTGGCCGATACGTGGCCCTTCTGTGAGACCCACAAGGTTCATAGAGTAGCCTACTTTAGCTAACCCAGACTAGTCAGCATGATATCTGCTGGTGCTGTCTGAAACTGTTGACAGAGTTTTGATGTGACTTAGGGTGCTTTCACATATAGTTTTGGTGGACTCTGTGCGGTTCTGGTGGTGAAGTTGCAACATTGTTGCATTCTTCATTTGGTTCGTCTGCATTCACACAGCAATTTGTCAGGCGCACCAAAACTTTCGGAACAATGTCACGCGGTCGCAAATGGCGCTCGTCTATTGGACAATAGAGAGTGGAAATGTGTGTGTGGCTGCAAGCCCGTGTGTGCGCGCGCGCATGTGTGTGTCTGTGTGTGTGGACTGGACTGCGAGCCCCATAGATATGGCGAGCCCTGTCTGACTCCAGATCAGCGGAGGCAGAGTTTTTTATTTTGACATGGCATTGATCCATTGTTCTATTGAAGCCCATTACCACCATCCTCTCGCTAAACAACTTGTACACCGCGTTGTTTTTATGAGTGCCCACAAGTAGCTGTTTTATTTGGTCTTCTGCCCATATGTGTACAGTGTGCTTGTTTTGCATTGAATGCCGCGCGCCTCGGTAATACAGTTTTTCTCAATTGCTTTGGTGCATTTCTCTGATCAGAATTAAAGTTCTCATAACTGTTAGTTCAACCTCCACAACATTTTGTAATTTGTGCACATCATAGTAGCAGTTTCTCATTCCTCCGAACAAATTGCAAGTGCTTTTGGACATGCATCAATTGCTTTCATACAATTCTCTGCTGTTTTATAACATTATCATTTGCTTAGGTCATGTCAGTCAAAATGAACTATACTTATGACTGCTGAATAGTCATTCCCTATAAAACTAATAGTCCTCATTTCATTGCTTGAGTCATTACATACAAATATGTTGAACTAGTTGTCAAAATCTGTCAAGCTAATTTTATACATTTCTTTATAATTTTTCCCCTGAATGGAGCTGGATGCCAGGGAATCGCTGCACACATTCAAATATGTTGATGAGGCGGGTTTCAATCTGGCAAAAGGTAGAAGGTGTGGAAGGAATCGCATTGGACAGAGAGCAACCACTGATGTCCCAGGCCAACGAGGAGGGAATATTACAATGTGTGCAGCCATCTCAGAAAACGGCGTCCTCACCCATATGCCCGCATTGGTCCATACAACACACAACATCTGCTGACTTTTTTAGACACTCTTTACAGGGACATAGTCCCTGAGAATGAGAGGGGTCTAAATGGCGACCATCTGACCAAGTACGTTGTTGTATGGGATAATGTGCGTTTTCACCACGCAATTCTGGTCACACAGTGGTTTGCAGCACATGAAAGGATGCTGGTGGAATATCTCCCTCTCTACTCCCCATTCCTGAATCCAATAGCCAGACAGACAGGAACGTCTGGATGTGAATGAATGATTTACAGTACTGTGTATGTTGTATGTTCCAATTCAGTTCCAATATGTACTGCAATATTGTTTACAGTTGTGCACAGCTCTACCCAAAGGCCAAAGGGTGTTTCTTATGTTTGTTGTAAATTAGTTTGTATTTTTCTTTTGCACAATGCTGTGAACAAATTAAAATTACAAAGAGCATATGCAGTAAAAATTTGAAACATACGTGTCTTGTACTCATTTACCTCACTAAATACAGCAATGTGTAACTGTAGATTTCAAATGGCTGTGCAAATAGTGTATAGTGCTGTCTTGAGCATTTTCAGAAAGTGTCACCAAGATCTGACTTTTTTTGCATTGGAAAACACTTACAGAGTGAACTGTCATAACGAAAACATGGCAAAGCCATTTGACTATCTTGTTCATAAACAATGGTGTCAGAACTTTTCATTTTGATGACAGTGACACTTTCATTGACATGAATACTTGCTTTTGAGGAATGAATTATCCATTTTGAGCAAGTGACACGCTTCTGCAGGTTATCACCTAGGTTTTGCAGTTTGTACTAATTGTTTTGAGAAATGCACTAACAGTTATGAGAACTTTAATTCTGATCAGAGAAATGCACCAAAGCAATTGAGAAAAACTGTAATAATAATAAGCTGCGTTTTTTCTTCCTTCTACCCAAGATGCACAGTTAGATATATAGATAGATAGATAGATAGATAGATAGATAGATAGATAGATAGATAGATAGATAGATAGATAGATAGATAGATAGATAGATAGATAGATAGATAGATAGATAGATAGATAGATAGATAGATAGATAGATAGATAGATAGATAGATAGATAGATAGATAGATAGATAGATAGATAGATAGATAGATAGATAGATAGATAGATAGATAGATAGATAGATAGATAGATAGATAGATAGATAGATAGATAGATAGATAGATAGATAGATAGATAGATAGATAGATAGATAGATAGATAGATAGATAGATAGATAGATAGATAGATAGATAGATAGATAGATAGGCCCTCATTCATCAACGTGACGTAGAAAATGTTCTATTTCCACACGTAAGCACAGAATTTAGAATGAGTGCACGCACAAAAGAAACGGGATTTACCACACGTGCGTACGCAGGTTCTACGCACACCTGTCATGATAAATATCACCTTGGCCCTGCGCCGAGGCTCGTGCACACTTTCACGTATTTGCATACCAAAACGTCTGCCGATTAACCATATACGGTAATGGACACCCCCATGAAATGTGGAAGAATGGACTAAACCGAGGGAAGCGTGTTATGAGACAGGCTGACAGACGTGTACACGTACGGTGATGTCGGATATGATATCTATTAACCATTGCTGCCTGGGCAGCGCAAACACTAATGAAGACCGTGCTGGAATATGACTGCCTTTTTCCGTTTTGTTTGATTAATACCCAGGGATTAAAGTTCTCCTCAATTTTATTCCAAATCGCGACGGATTTTCCGTCAATCTTCTACCTGCTGCATATGATTTCTAGAGGCATACAATCTATTTTGATGTCAGTATTGGGTAGCCTATATAAACAATAATACGAGAGCATATACAAGAACAATGAATCTCACTGCCATGTATGATGTAGCAGATACGCCATGTGTAGCCTGCCTATATGTGATCAATACAAACTTGAACTTGAATTCCATCATGTCTGTGTGCGGGTCACTGCGGGAACTCACAAGGCTGTTGTCACAATGTAAATAAGAACGTGCCCTGAAAAGTTACAGTATGTAGTTGGTTGATTATTTGTATGACAGTCAGTAAACCCTTGTAAAAAGTATCCGTTTTATTTAATGAATTGAAAACATGCAGCATGCCTTTCCTCCCGGCATGCAGCAACAACATGTATCAGGCAAATGCGCATCGCAACATTGACTGTGGAATCCCTTTCTATTCACATAACTGCATTTGTGATGGAGCTTTGACAGCTACAGTAACAGTCTATTGCTCGATCCATCTCCAATATCACGATGGACCGTGCCGGTGGCAAAGACCCGAGGGTGGAGAGGACTTGAATGAATTCCATCATCATATTTATATGTTGTGTCTGTCCACTATGTTTGTTACTTTGTTATCCCCCCCCCCCCCCTATCTATGTAAAGCGACCTTGGGTCTCTTGAAAGGCGCTATATAAAATGAAGCTATTATCATTATTATTATTATTATTATTATTATTATTATTATTATTATTATTATTATTATTATTATTATTATTATTATTATTATCACATCTGTGCGGGAGCTCACAAATAGACTGTTAGTCTCAGTGAAGTTTCAACGGAGGTCATCTATTCTAACCAACAAATTGAAGTAGAAAGCATTTCGTGACCAATCTTATTTGGAAACATGACACACAAAATAATTTGCTTTTTATTTGAAACAATATTTAATCGCGTTTGGAGGTTGGTGTTCTGCGTCTGCCCCCCCGTGCCAAACAAGCAGGCCAACCTCTTGTTCGCATGTGAGCCCGTTATAATTACACTACTGTCGCTATTTCACAATGAACTATAATGAATTACGGGGGTCATACAGAACACGCGCCAGTGTCTTTATTTCCGCGTTGAAACGAATGCATGTACTGAGGAGCGCTTATGCCGTAGTAACGATATTCTACCACTGGGCATCAGCTAAGCATGCTCAGAGCTGTGCGTAAATATAAGCACGAAGTCAAGTTCAAGTTGAAATTGATGAATCCCACTCTTTGCTTAGAAATGGTCGTACGTACAGCTTAAGCACATATCTGTGCGTAAGTCACGTTGATGAATGAGGGCCCAGGGGTTTCTATCTTGAGCCTGAACTGGCGTGGTTTCTCTTTTTATTCACATGGAAAGAGCAGCAGTAACATACATGGTCTTCTCTCTCTGAGAGACATTGGGGGAGAGAACGAAATGGGAGTATACCTTTTCTTTTATACTTGCCACAAGGTGGAGTACCTGGGTGGCTCCGCCTAGAGCGCCCTCTAGTGGGAACAGATATATATGCAACTAGACAGTCACTGGTGGAGACAATTATATATGCAGGTAAACAGTTACTAGTGTAAACAGCCACATGTACAGTTAGACAGTTACTAACAATCCTACACAGAGCCTCTGATCTCAACACTCCCACTTAGGTTTGCATTAGCATACTGGCTGACTTCTGGGAAAAACATTTAACAAAGGAAATAATATAATCCCAAAACATCCATAGGGTATGACAGTCAATATCTTCACATTAAACATGACCTTTGCAAATCCCTTAAATTTTTATTTGAAACAGGCTCCCTCATAGTATCTATTACTCTGTTGTCCATTGGACAGTAAACCGGTGTCATTCTTTCTTATCTGATGACATACCTGATGAGATGATATTATTTATAATGACATGTTTACATCTATATTGACACATTGGGTTTCTAGTAATCGCAATGGTCCCCTGGTTGTCCTCATAAAACAACAGTCTCCATATATACACAATGTTCATCATTTTAAACGGTTTTGACAGAACGCCCATTCTAGGATACATTTCAATTACCTACTGCTTTTTGAGCAATACATTCATAACCTTATCTTCATCACTTCGAGCAGTTGCTCTAGATAAACACATTTAGCATTGTCATAGCTAGAAACATATACTCAGCTTCACAGGCTGATAGCATCACTGTAGGCTCTAAGCCCTTAAACCTTTGTTGTCTTTTCTGAAACACTGCTGTCTGTCTGCAGCACCTCTGGGATAACTAAAAACATATTTTTGACGTAGTTCAATGATTCTCTGTGGGGTCAACAAAAATACTATGACACTCTTACTCACTACAGAACATAGGTCAGGGCGAGTACAGGTTGTCCAACAGAATGAAGCTACCCACAGTTTATCTATACATTTCTTACTTTAGTCAAAAACATCTCAGGACCTTTTTCCCACATATCTCATCTGGGATATGTTTACACAGTTGGCAGACTGTTCGAAGTCCATACCTATAAAATGATTTAACCTGCCTAGGTCTTTCTTTTGTCGTCTGGAGCGATGATCAAATCCTCCACTTCTGTATTTTAAACATAGATCCTCTTTTGTATTTAAACATTGAATCACCTATGTACTTTAACATTGTAAACCACCCACCTCTATACTTAAACATGGGGTTAAACATAAGATCCATTTCAGTATTTTAAACCTGGTAACTCATCCACCTCTGTACTTAAACATGGGACCAAACATATGGCTCATTTCTTCAGCATTTAATCAATTTTCTATGAACCATACTTTGTATTTACCGTGGTCTTCAATACCCTCCTGGATCGAATACAACCATTTCCCTCCCACTGTCTGTCTGCCCTCTGGTAACTTGGTTGAATACACCCATTTTCCTCCCACTGTATGTCTGCCCTCTTCGGGGGACAATGTGGCCTCCTTAAAGGTCGGGTTTACCCCACTGACTACCCTGTAGTAGTACTCAACGGGGGTAGGTGTATTGTCCTCCTCGTCACTCCCTTTCCTGGCATAGTCTGGCAGATATTCTGAGGGTTTGTGTTCCCTTGTGGGATACCTCCCACTGCTTGGGGCACTTGACGTCACCCTCAGGTGCTCTTCGTCATCGCTCTCTGGGGGTTGCTGACTGTCTGCCTGCACAACTGTACTAAGTACACTGGGGTGATGTGTTTCTGTTTCTACACACCTTGCTCTGGAGTCCAGCTCTGGCTCCTCTGTCTGTGTCTCGCTCTCACAGCTTGTTTTCGTGACAAACTTGACTAGCATGTGTTTCTGCACTCTCCCGTTACCGGGGTGATAAACTAGGAAAGCAGGACTTCCTCTGTCGTGTCCTACGAAAAATCCTTTTACATCCTTGGACTTGGGTTTTCCCCTGTCCTGCAGGTACGCATAACACACTGATCCAAATCGGTGCATTCTGGCTAGATTACACTTCTTTCCTGTAAGCGCTGTATACAGGGTGGTGCCAGAGTGCTTATTAAAGCACCCGTTTCTGGTGTAAGCGGCTTCTTGCACCGCATAATGCCACAGGCTTTTTGGTAAGTTACTCTCTGCTAGCTTACACCTAGCCATTTTGAAAAGGGTGTGCCATTCCCTCTCTGCCACCCCGCTCTGGTGTGTGGGATATGGACGTGACGTCTCGTGTCTTATCTTATACCTTCTCAACAGTGATTGGAACTCTGTGTTTGTGAACTCGGTTTTGTGGTCGGACCTCAAACATCTTACTGTACCATAAGGGGCTACGTCTGCCAGGAATTTTTCTGTGGCCTGGAGTGTGTCACTCTTTTCTTTGATAAAGTAAACAAACACTACCCCTGTACACACGTCTGTAAAAGACTGTACATACCTAAAACCTCCTATGGCCTCGTTGCTTACTGGGCCTGCTAGGTCCATGTCAACTAGTGCAAGTGGTACCCTTACTCTGTCTGTGGGATTTCTGCATCTCGGTTGGGTAAACTTCCCCGTTTTGCACATTGCACAATCTTTGTCAGGTCTACACTTCTCCCCTTCAATGTGCATGCCCTCTGACACTACTTGCAGTTTCAGTAAATCCTCGTAATTACAATGACCCATAATCTCGTGCCATGTCTGAATACCGTGACGGGCCGTCCCGCTGTGATGGGCAGTAGCTAGCTACAAGTAGCGACGCTACATAGCTTAACTACATTTCTCAGTAGTGTGATGGTAGCGTCGCTATTTTTGGACCAAGTAGCGGTCTCTGTAGTGCAGCTATTTTTAGAATCAAGTAGTGATGTAGCGTGATCAAACGCTACACGCTACTGTCCGGAGAAAAAAAAGGTCCTGATAGTGTTGTGTTCTCCGATCCTGCAGCTGGATACTATTGGAGAAAACCCACTATTATGGTTGCACTGTAAACCCGAATAAGTTTCCAGAACTTAAAAAAATGTAGGCCATCCCATGCCTCAATTTTTTTAAGTTGATAAACTCAAATGTTTTCAGTTGGCTAAGACTTACAATTCTCAGTTAAGGCAACTCAAATATGGTCTGTTACTGTGACTTAAGGTTCTCAGTTAAGTCAAATCAAATATGGTCAGTTACTCTGACTTACAGTTCTCAAGTGGAGTCAACTCAAATATGTTCAGTTACTGTGACTTACAGTTCTCAGTTAAGGCAATTCAAATATATTCAGTTACTGTGACTTAAGGTTCTCAAGTGGTGTCAACTCAAATATGTTCAGTTACTGTGACTTACAGTTCTCAGTTAAGGCAATTCAAATATATTCAGTTACTGTGACTTAAGGTTCTCAAGTGGTGTCAACTCAAATATGTTCAGTTACTGTGACTTACAGTTCTCAGTTAAGGCAATTCAAATATATTCAGTTACTGTGACTTAAGGTTCTCAAGTGGTGTCAACTCAAATATGTTCAGTTACTGTGACTTACAGTTCTCAGTTAAGGCAATTCAAATATATTCAGTTACTGTGACTTAAGGTTCTCAAGTGGTGTCAACTCAAATATGTTCAGTTACTGTGACTTACAGTTCTCAGTTAAGGCAATTCAAATATATTCAGTTACTGTGACTTAAGGTTCTCAAGTGGTGTCAACTCAAATATGTTCAGTTACTGTGACTTACAGTTCTCAGTTAAGGCAGTTCAAATATGTTCAGTTACTGTGACTTAAGGTTCTCAAGTGGTGTCAACTCAAATATGTTCAGTTACTGTGACTTACAGTTCTCAGTTAAGGCAGTTCAAATATGTTCAGTTACTGTGACTTAAGGTTCTCTAGTGGAGTCACCTCAAATATGTTCAGTTACTGTGACTTACAGTTCTCAGTTAAGGCAATGCAAATTTATTCAGTTACTGTGACTTAAGGTTCTCAAGTGGTGTCAACTCAAATATGTTCAGTTACTGTGACTTACAGTTCTCAGTTAAGGCAGTTCAAATATGTTCAGTTACTGTGACTTAAGGTTCTCAAGTGGTGTCAACTCAAATATGTTCAGTTACTGTGACTTACAGTTCTCAGTTAAGGCAGTTCAAATATGTTCAGTTACTGTGACTTAAGGTTCTCAAGTGGAGGCAACTCAAATATGTTCAGTTACTGTGACTTAAGGTTCAACCTTAAATCCATGTGATTAAGTTAACAGAACTCAAAGACATTGAGGCCATCCCATGCCTCATTTCTTTGAAGTTAATCAACTCAAATTTTTAAGTTAATCAACTCAAATATTTGCAGTTACTATAACTTAAGGTTCAGTTTTAAAATCCATGTGAATAAGTTAACAGAAAAATAACTACACAAGCACATTATATCAACTTCAAACAACTATTTTATTTTTTTCTATTCAAAGAGTATAAAAGAGTATACATATATAATCTGTATGTTAGCAATGTACAATAACACTGTAAACACCGTACACTGTTTTTGGACTATATATGTTAACAATACCGACCAGGTATTAGTGCCTTGCAAAGTGCAGATATGAAGTTTTCCCCTTTTTTTGTATGCATTTAGGAGGTTTTGTTCTTCATCGAAACTATTTATCTTACAAAAACATTGTGTTACAACTTCAAACTCTTTATATTTATTTCTATTCAAAGAGTATACATCTATTTATCTTACAAAAACATTGTGTTGCCCTCTCCAACATTATGGCAATGTTAAAATTGAATATATATATATATAGAAAATATATATAGAAAATAAATACATGCATGTTATAACATGTACATACAATGTAATGTATATTACACATTTAATCCCTCTGGTCACAATAGTGTAATAATGTTTGTTATAAGGCTCTGAAAATGTTACTGAATGATGTATCAATGTATTTCCAGCAAATATTGAAATAATAAAGGGTCTCAATATGTGCAGTGCACATGACCAGAGCCGTTTACATCCTGGCTGAATTACTCAAATTTGTATAGTGTGGTCATAGAATGAGCAAACATGTTGACGGCAACTATTGTGACCGTTGGGATAACACAGTGTATCTATGTACAGTACAGAATAAAATGTATAGATTATCTGAAAATTGTCAATCCGCTTGGCACATGTAAAATTCACAAACGCTGTGCTGTATATTGGGTCCTGCCCATGTGGAACCAAAATACCAATCCACATTACATGCTATACAGCTGGCAATACTGTTAATAGTGCACATACCTACATATGGAAATGCAGCTGCATGTATTTGCTCCATGATGTATCATGGAACAAGATGGTGTATTCATTGAAAGAGTTAGTCAGAATGTCAGAGGCACCATCCGTCATTTAGAGCAGGCTATGTTTGCAGAATGATAACTAGAACACTACAGTACTCTGTACTAAGAACACTATACAGTACACTAACTATACTGCCCTGTCAAGGCAGACCGCAGTAACTTCCAAACAGTGAAACTGAGAAAAATGGCTTTAAAGTTTTTTGACTTGCCATCCAAAATGTGTTATAGGTAGATAGATGATAGTACCCAGATTTAACATGTATTAATGAAGTAATCTTTAGGCATACAAAAATATGACGTAGTTATTTTAATTAACCCCAAAAAAGCAGATACTGCACTCTGCTGCACGATTTCCTTAAATAATTATACAGGTAATGTACAGGCAAAGTGCAGTAACTTCAAATGCAATGTTGTTTTCCCTCCAGCTTTCATAACTTCACCTAGCCATTTTATTTGGATCATCATCATTCCAATATATTCAGGTATTAAATTTCATTTTCAAAATGGCTAGGTTAAGTTATGAAAGCTGGAGGGAAAACAACATTGTATTTGAAGTTACTGCACTTTGCCTGTACATTACCTGTATAATTATTTAAGGAAATCGTGCAGCAGAGTGCAATATCTGCTTTTTTGGGGTTAATTAAAATAATTATGTCATATTTTTGTATGCCTAAAGATTACTTCATTAATAGATGTTAAATCTGGGTACTATCATCTATTTACCTATAACACATTTTGGATGGCAAGTCAAAACACTTTAAAGCCATTTTTCACTGTTTGGAAGTTACTGCGGTCTGCCTGGGTTTTGAGTGTGATTTTGTAGTTACTGCAGTTTTTAAAACCCCATATCTCCAAAACTGAGCGACATTAACATCTGAAACTTGGTCACAAGATAAAACATTTATTGACAAGGTCAATTTCACTCATAACAAAAATTTTACTTTTTTCAAGTTACTGCGGTTAGCCCTTGACAGGGCAGTATACTACTGCCTACAAGGTCTCAAGGATACAGTCCCACTCTCAGCATACAAGATCGATGGTCTGCTGCTGCTGACTCCCAAGCGATTCATTCAAGTGAAATGGAACTGAGTCCAGCTAATGGTGAATAGTTATTTTATTAATCAATTATTGTGTCTTTATTCACTCTAGTTGTGTAATTGACCAGTTCATATTCTGTATAAGTTCATATTCTGTATATGTTAATAATAACGCTTCTGTGTTGCGTTTATGGCTCCTGGTATATCGCCTTGTACTCTGTACTGAGAACACTAACTCTACCACTGCCTACAAGCAATGGAAGCAGTCAGAGCAGAGTGGCATTTATGCCCATTGCCTCCTATTGTTCCTCGAGAAACAAACGTTTGGGACTTGGATGTTGCCTTTGAGATTCTGATAAACTCTTTCAACTCTAAAACTTACTTGGATGAAATTACAATAATGCCAGCTATAGACGGTTAAGAAAATTCGAACTGTAAAACTCTCAAATGTAAACATATTACATAAAAAATAAAGAACAAGGTACATTGAGTAGTTTGGACCTATTGGCTGAACATCTGCAAAGTAGTACAGCAACTTTTGAAGGTATTATTTTGACATGACAAGACATTTCAGATGAGTTTCTATAGACACACTTTTGAGGTGTTGGTAAGTGCTTTGGGGTAGTGCATAGATTAGTCCAAACATTACAGGAAGGAATCACCAAATCTGGGGAAGCTGATCATGATATGACTTTCAATGACAATAGAGATTGTCACAGGCTGGTAGTGAACTGGACTTGTGTCATGATCACTGATTACAGTAAGGAATAGAAACTCATCTGAAAGAAGGATGTGGGGTGAGGTATTAATTTCCTTGTCATGTCAAAATAATACCTTCAAAAGTTTAATGCAAGAGCGGTCAGGTGACGTAGCGGAGATTGCGTTCGTCACCAACGCTGGAGACACTGGATTTGCGTGTTCGAATCCAACTCCCTGCGTTGTCACCAGCTTGGCTGGCCGTTCACACTAATACAATTCGGCAGTATTAGGGGGTGGGGAAGCTGGCGGGTGTGAATCTGGCGTTGTGGACAGCGACGCCTACAGGTCAGGTCTCGGCGCTTGCTAAGCGGGGCAGGACTTGGTGGAGATAGCGTGCCCTCCCACGCGTTACACTTCACCAATGAGAGCCCTCGCTGCCAAGTGAAAAGACGTCACTGGCTGTCGGCGCACGTCTCGGGGGAAGCGTGCGATCGACTCGGGACGCCCTTATACCGACTCGTAGGAGAACATGCATACAGCACCAGGTAGGAGAAAATCCATTGAAAAATCAGAAGAAAAAAAAATGATTGCATCATCAAGTCATTCTTGAGAGTCTGCAACCTGGGCAACAGTTTACCAGCTTCTAGACCTAGTAAAATCTTCTGAATGAATTCAAAAGTGTTGGTAAGTCCCTTGGGGTAGCTGAGGTGTAGTGCATAGATTAGTCCAAACATTACCAGGAAGGAATCACCAATCAGAGATTGTCACAGGCTGGTAGTGAACTGGACTTGTGTCATGCATGGTCACTGATGACAGTAAGGAGGGCCACTGCAACACCCTGAAGCTCTGGCTCATCAGGCGTGTCCTGAAGGAATGAAAGAGACATAATAATCACAAATAAATCCATGGTTTCTACAAAGTGCAGCACAAAGCTAAGTATATGGAGTTGTGTTTGTAAGTTGTTTATATTTTAGTTAGAACATTTTTTTTGGTGAGAAGGTTATTTTTATTTAACCAGGTTAGTCCCGTCGAGATCAAATATCTCTTTCACAAGGGAGACCTGGAAGGAAGGAAGACTGATACTTAGCATTTTGATTAACTGTTCACTTAATATACAGTTGTACTGTAAATTATTTTCACTCGGACTCACTGTGCAGGTTTTGAAAAATCCAGCGACTTCCTCATGCAGATACACAGGCAGGGCATGGAGAACAGTGGTACGCCTGGTGTGAACATCATGGATTTCCTATTAAGATGTAAGATTAAGAAGAAGAAAAATAATTGTATTATATGGAAATGTTTACTGAACAAAGCGGATTTTAAACAGTCCAATCAGATATGTCCACAAATAACATGTTCACATCTTTAATGCAATCAGAAAAATGGCAAACACAATGGTGGACTAATTGTAAAATTCAAAAGCTCATTTGAATCATTGAACCTGTTCAATGTTACAGAGGTTCGACCTATGACATGTATAATAATCTATTCACCTGTTCATCGTGGATTTTTAAAATGTGAGCCAAAGCATCTGCTGTGTTCCCAGTTTTGGACGCCTTCTGTCTGAATAACGTCATCAGTCGAGGAAGATGGCGGTCAAGCTCAGCGTAGAATGTGTTGGGCAGGTTCTGGTTGGTAATCAGCTGGAACTCTGCATACACCTATATTTAAAAACAGCAGGACAATATAGTATATCAACATCAATTAGTCACTTCAACTTGGTGGATCTCTTACTTTGTTTGGTTTGGGCTTCAGAGCATGACGGCGGGATTTCTGGTCAACCATGTCATTACATGCTTTGCGGAATCGGTCGCTGATGACTAGCTCGCGGGGGCGCACAGAACACACACGCAGATGCGCCGCTAGAGTATATAAACCAGGCTTAGGAATCACAAGTTTCACTTTAAAACACACAGAATGTGCCAAATGTTAACACAGGAAAGAGAGAGCTGATCTACATTACCTCAGACTCCATTTTGAGAGCAGGCCAGAGGTCCATGAGCTCTTTCACTGGTGGGCTGGACTGCATCAGCTTGACAAGAGACCTAAAGCACGACATCTTAGAAAAGCTTGCATCTACAATGTATGCTTTCAAGGCTTATCCAAGTGATAAAGAGATAGCAGTGGCTTCTGCGGCTCTTGTCGCCAAACATCCCTGCTTGAAGGAAACAGGATCTGAGACCGGCTGCAATGGATGGAAGAACAGCATCAAATTCAAGATGGGCAATTTCAGGAACAAGCTGAGACGGGCAGGATGTGAGGAGGTCACTGTAAATGCTGGAAAAAGAGGTAGAAGCAATCCTGATGGCGAACCTTCACATTCCAACATTAAAAGACCCAAGCGAGCAGAAGTAAACTTCCTACCCAACTATCCCCAAGGAGAGGATTCCTTGAGGCTTGAGCAGTTGAGGCAGACAATTGCTGAAGAAGTCAAGAAGACTGAGAAGAACCTGCCCCTCATTAGAAAGAAGGTGTCTCTTGTTCTTCTCAAATTCGTTGTTTCCGTCTCTAAGTTTCAGCTCAACATCGAATGCAAATGTAGGAACTGGAAAAGGACCTGGAGGCCATCTGCTTAGACGTTCTGGAGATGACATATCTGAAAGTATATCAGTAGATGCGAGAGAGCTGGAGTCGAGCGAAAGTGAAATGTGCACAACAGCTTTTTGTGGCAATTCCGTAATGTCATCAAGGGAAGTAAGTTTCCCATCAAAGTCTGGATCTTCATACAGCAAACTGAAGTCAAGGTCTATTTCCAACTGTTCTTTTATAATCTTGACCAGTGCATCAACAGAGGCGGGTCGTGAACTGAGTTTTAATTTTCTAGCCCGGTCTGTCTCAACAACACGAAGGATCATGGGTTGTGGGGAGGCAGCTGCCATTGTGCTATGGAAACTTGAATGAATCGCTTGGGAGTCAGCAGCAGCAGCAGACCATCGATCTTGTATGCTGAGTGGGACTGTATCGTTGTGACCAGACTGCAGGTAGATGGACAGTGGACAGATGTGGTCCGGTCAACAGACAGCAGCTCAAGGACCTAAGGAGTAGTCATAAACACAACACAGAAAGCGTCATTATTAACATATACAGAATATGAACTTATACAGAATATAAACTGGTCAATTACACAACGAGTGAATAAAGACACAATAATCGATTAATAAAATAACTATTCACCTTCCGTTTCACTTGAATGAATCGCTTGGGAGTCAGCAGCAGCAGCAGACCATCGATCATATATGCTGAGAGTGGGACTGTATCATTGAGACCAGACTGTAGGTAGATGGACATATGTGGTTGTGTGGTTGACAGCTCATAGGACCTAAGATGTTCTATATACCAGGAGTCATAGTCTCGACACAGAAAAGAAACCTCGTTATTCACAAGGTAGATCTGTTCTATATGGCTAAATGTAGACAGTCCACCACTGACTCTGACGGAGAGAAACATTCCACAGACATAGTCTGTGCCATCAATGGTTACCTTTGATGTCTGGTAGATTGTGTCACTAACTGTGTGTCCTCTAATGTGTACCTGAGCTACTGCTGGTAGAGATGAAACCAGAACAGAGTCAACCCTGGATGCCTGGGTTTTTGGCTTGAAATATGATGGTGAAGCAAGATGATATGCCATCATGTGTTGGTGTCTGATTGCCATCGTCTTCAAGATATTTTTGAAGTTTTGAGTGTCATGCACCACTCTTTTGAAAAAGCGGTGCTTGGCCTCAAATCGCATGGTCCAAACATGCAGCAGGGGTTAGTAGAGTTAGTAGGGACAGTAGGGTTAGTAGGGTTAGGGTTAGTAGGGTTAGTAGGGACAGTAGGGTTAGTAGGGACAGTAGTGTTAGTAGGGTTAGTAGGGTTAGTAGGGACAGTAGGGTTAGTAGGGTTAGTAGGGACAGTAGGGTTAGTAGGGTTAGGGTTAGTAGGGTTAGTAGGGACAGTAGGGTTAGTAGGGACAGTAGTGTTAGTAGGGTTAGTAGGGACAGTAGGGTTAGTAGGGACAGTAGGGTTAGTAGGGTTAGTAGGGACAGTAGGGTTAGTAGGGTTAGTAGGGACAGTAGGGTTAGTAGGGTTAGTAGGGACAGTAGGGACAGTAGGGACAGTAGGGTTAGTAGGGTTAGTAGGGTTAGTAGGGACAGTAGGGACAGTAGGGTTAGCTGTGTTTGAGACATGGAGGATAGCCTGCATCTTTAGGAACAAGGAAGATACGTTCATTTTAAGTTGATTTCTTAGATTGTCAGTGTCACATTGATCATCATCATCCACCACTTCTATGCTCTGGCCTGGACATTCTTCATGCAAATCACTAGTGACCTCAGAAATCCTGTCTTGGGGATCCTCAACAACGACAGCTTTTAAGTCTGATGCAAGACTTAATTGGTGTTCTCTGCTTTTATGGCAATTGAATGAAGAGTAAACATTTGTGCTATAGCTACAATCCTTATATGGGCATGTCACTGTTTCATTATTTTTTAAATGCTTTCTGAGATGACTTAAGAAAATTGATTCAGAAAAGGGTTCCCGAAATGCGCACAAAGGGCATTTTATTACCACAGGGCTCAGACTCTGTTCTGGTCTACTGCTAAGTTGTGCAGTATGATATCTTGACAAATGAGTACTCAATGCATTTAGCGTCTTAAATTTACAGATCAGTATGGAGGCATGGAAGAGGACTGACTCTGGAAAAGTGGCTGTGTTGCAGTCTGTAGTTGTAACTGAGGGGTTACAAAACCCTGACTGTATTAAAGATTGCAATATAATCCAACCAGAAATGGTTCTGCAATCACCGGTGTCGATTCTCCTGTGTACATATCCAACGGTTCTCGCCTAGGACTCCTCGGGTGTGGGCACGGATTTAGGCCGCACAGCCTGGATAAGTGCACTAGCTAAAGCACGACGAACCGATGGATGCTGGTCACGGAAGAACTGTAGCCGCACGATACACAATAAATGATCGACTATTACTTCACATTAGATTAAGTCGAACTCAACGTTACTGCGTTAAACTCTGACACTTTAACATTCTATTCGCACGCGGTTCTCAATGCTCTATTTAGATGCAAGGTTGCTCACTTCACTGCACGTTGACTCGTGGTGAAGGTATTAAGGTTTTGGTAAGACTACTGCTGTTTACACCTGCGCCGTATTTATACGTAAGGTGAATATCTAGTCCCAACCTCAGTTCTTGTCTCGTATTACTATGCAGACTCTGGGCATGTACTGACATGCCCGGAGTTGCCTTTGAACTTGCCGTTGGGGCTTGGTCGTTGGCGCCTGGGGCCGCTGTCCAATAGGAGAGCGAATATTACTCTGGTCTGTACGCAGGTAAAGGGATATTCCGTGTATATATATAAATAATATACAAAGTATATCAAACGATACATATATATATTCAGTTTAATCTGGCCCTTCACAACAGTAGTGTTTAAATAACTGTATTCTAGAAGTCAAAGAAGCTGCACACAATTTACACTGCCAGACTACCATATTGGAACTATGAGAAAAAACTGAGCTCTGTGGAAACAGATTAATAAACTATGTTCTGGTCTCAACGATACAGTCCCATCTCACAAATATGTTTTTATATTTAAAAATAATCAGCTTACTGTTTGGCTCATTTGAATATTTCCCAGCAGCACTTGCTACCTGAAAGGCAAGGGAAAATATACAACGTTTAGACCTCCATGAAACATATACCAGAATAACTTACAACTCAATATAACAAGTTCATACTATATATTAGCTTACAAAAACATGATCATAATTTTCACAGTTTGAATGTTTAACCATCAATCAGAAGGAGATAGAGAGAGAGCGAGAGAGAGGAGATAGAGAGAGAGAGGAGATAGAGAGAGAGGGAGGGAGGGAGAGAGAGAGCGGAGATGAATGAGAGCGTGAATTAATATCTCTCTCAAACCTCCTTTTGTCAAAAATATATATCTATTACAAACATCAATTTACAAGCTCAAAGAAATGGAGATATGTGGCTTCGACCATGAGGACGCGACGCCTGCATGACACTCAACCAATATAACCAAATTAATCTCCCTCAAACCCGATAATAGGACATAATGTGCAAACAAACCTAAAATGGAGATGCGGCTTGACATGCATGCATGCATGCACGCACGAGGGCGACGCCATGTTTACCTGCACTATAACTCACACTTGCACTTGACCCAATATCGAACACTTAATATTTAGCATGAAACAGCATAATTTCGGTGTGCCATAATATTTTAATTGCACACAGCATGCATGCACGCACGAGGGTGACGCCATGTTTACCTGCACTATAACTCACACTTGCACTTGACCCAATATCGAACACTTAATATTTTGCATGAAACAACATCATTTCGGTGTGCCATAATATTTTAATTGCACACAGCATGCATGCACGCACGAGGGCGACGCCATGTTTACCTGTACTATAACTCACACTTGCACTTGACCCAATATCGAACACTTAATATTTAGCATGAAACAACATCATTTCGGTGTGCCATAATATTTTAATTGCACACAGCATGCATGCACGCATGAGGGCGACGCCATCTTTACCTGCACTATAACTCACACTTGCACTTGACCCAATATCGAAC
>NC_140169.1:22471510-22489010 GCF_963971535.1 Notolepis coatsorum
AAGCTAGCAAGAAGTGGTATGAAACTAGAGACTGTGGAGTCCATATATACCAGCCGTGTCATGCTAGCATACAGGCATAGGTCATAGGTCAACTGTGTCATGATAGCATACAGGCACAGGTCATAGATACCAACAGTGTCATGCTATACAGGCACATGTCATAGATACCAACAGTGTCATGCTAGCATACAGGCACAGGTCAAAGATACCAACAGTGTCATGCTATACAGGCACAGGTCATAGATACCAACAGTGTCATGCTAGCATACAGGCACAGGTCATAGATCCAACAGTGTCATGCTAGCATACAGGCACAGGTCATAGATACCAACAGTGTCATGCTAGCATACAGGCACAGGTCATAGATACCAACAGTGTCATGCTATACAGGCACAGGTCATAGATACCAACAGTGTCATGCTAGCATACAGGCACAGGTCATAGATACCAACAATGTCATGCTATACAGGCACAGGTCATAGATACCAACAGTGTCATGCTAGCATACAGGCACAGGTCATAGATCCAACAGTGTCATGCTAGCATACAGGCACAGGTCATAGATACCAACAGTGTCATGCTAGCATACAGGCATACAGGCACAGGTCCTTATTGTCACAAGGAAAGATGAAATTACCTACCTGGGGTCCATCCTAGAGGCTAATCTCTCCTGTGACAAAATGGCATCCAATGTAATAAAAAAAGTCAACCAACGAACTCGATTCTTGTACCGGATCTCCTCTCTGGTAAACAAGAACACCCTGAAGACTCTGGCAGGAGCACTCATTCAGGGGTACTACGACTATGCTTGCACCTCATGGTACCAAAGCACCTCAAAGGCGCTAAAAACAAAATTACAAACATCTCAAAACAAACTGGTCAGACTACTGCTTGACCTTACTCCTAGAACCCACCTCACCCCTGCCCACTTCGACAACCTAGGATGGCTTAGAGTAGACGACAGAGTACAACAACTTGCAATGGGCCTGGTCTACAAGATACACTACACGACCAAGGTACCCATGTACATGTCAAAATACTTCCCAAAGGTCAGTGAATACCACGATCACAACACCAGAGGGAGCTCCACAAATCATGTCAAACCCAGATTCGGCTCAAATAAGGGACTAAACACGTTTCGCAATTATGCCACATCAATGTGGAACGCCCTACCCAAAGCTGTAAAGGAATGTGGATCACTACCCACTTTCAAAACCTCTCTCAAGGGACACCTACGGGAGACTGCAATTCAACACTGGCCCCTGTAAATATCCTAACCCAATCATTCCAACCCCCTCCAATGTACAGTCATTTACCTAGTATGGTTTTGTCAATAGTTCAATGTACAATTGTGTTTGTTTGTACAGTGTCTCCTCCCCCCCCCCCCTCAATGTACAGTGTTACTTGTTTATACAGTGTGCCCCCCGCCCCCCCCCCCCCCCAACCACCTCCAATGTAAATTACCCAGTATGGTTGTCAATATCCCAATGTACCCGACCCCCCCCACCCAACCTCCAATGTACAGTTTCTACGTCAAATGTATATACTCCCTTTTCTTGACTCCTTCTGTATCACAAACAGTACTGTATTTGCAAATCTGGTATGTCATAAATGTATAGATGTAGCAGTACTGACTATCTGTATGTCATGTATGTCATATATGTCTATATGAATTGAAAATGGGGGACCCTGATGGAAACAAGACAAACGTCTTTCTCAGGTCTGCATCCCCTTAACAATTGTATGTATTGAGCCGTACTGTATTGTACCCATTCTGCAATCTGTTAAATAAAGTTTTCATTCATTCATTCATTCATAGATACCAACAGTGTCATGCTATACAGGCACAGGTCATAGATACCAACAGTGTCATGCTAGCATACAGGCACAGGTCATAGATACCAACAGTGTCATGCTATACAGGCACAGGTCATAGATACCAACAGTGTCATGCTAGCATACAGGCACAGGTCATAGATCCAACAGTGTCATGCTAGCATACAGGCACAGGTCATAGATACCAACAGTGTCATGCTAGCATACAGGCACAGGTCATAGATACCAACAGTGTCATGCTAGCATAGGTCATAGATACCAACAGTGTCATGCTAGCATACAGGCACAGGTCATAGATACCAACAGTGTCATGCTATACAGGCACAGGTCATAGATACCAACAGTGTCATGCTATACAGGCACAGGTCATAGATACCAACAGTGTCATGCTATACAGGCACATGTCATAGATACCAACAGTGTCATGCTATACAGGCACAGGTCATAGATACCAACAGTGTCATGCTATACAGGCACAGGTCATAGATACCAACAGTGTCATGCTATACAGGCACAGGTCATAGATACCAACAGTGTCATGCTATACAGGCACAGGTCATAGATACCAACAGTGTCATGCTAGCATACAGGCACAGGTCATAGATACCAACCTATCACACCTATCACACCTCTCACACCTCTCACACCTATCACACCTCTCACAACTCTCACACCTATCACATCTCTCACACCTCTCACACCTATCACACCTCTCACATCTATCACACCTCTCACACCTATCACACCTATCACACCTCTCACACCTATCACACCTATCACACCTATCACACCTCTCACACCTATCACACCTATGACACCTCTCACACCTATCACACCTATCACACCTAGCACACCTATCACACCTCTCACACCTATCACACCTATCACACCTCTCACACCTATCACACCTCTCACACCTATCACACCTCTCACACCTATCACACCTCTCACACCTCTCACACCGATCCCACCTATCACACATATCACACCTCTCACACATATCACACCTCTCACACCTATCACACCTCTCACACCTATCACACCTCTCACACCTCTCACACCTATCACACCTATCACACCTCTCACACCTATCACACCTCTCACACCTCTCACACCTCTCACACCTATCACACCTATCACACCTCTCACACCTATCACACCTCTCACACCTCTCACACCTCTCACACCTATCACACCTCTCACACCTATCACACCTCTCACACCTCTCACACCTTTCACACCTCTCACACCTATCACACCTATCACACCTCTCACACCTATCACACCTCTCACACCTATCACACCTATCACATCTCTCACACCTATCACACCTCTCACACCTATCACACCTCTCACACCTCTCACACCTATCACACCTCTCACACCTATCACACCTATCACACCTATCACACCTCTCACACCTCTCACACCTCTCACACCTATCACATCTCTCACACCTCTCACACCTATCACACCTCTCACACCTATCACACCTCTCACACATATCACACCTATCACACCTATCACACCTCTCACACCTATCACACCTATCACACCTATCACACCTCTCACACCTATCACACCTATCACACCTCTCATACCTCTCACACCTATCACACCTATCACACCTCTCACACCTATCACACCTATCACACCTATCACACCTCTCACACCTATCACACCTCTCACACCTATCACACCTCTCACACATATCACACCTATCACACCTCTCACACCTCTCACACCTATCCCACCTATCACACCTACCACACCTATCACACCTATCACACCTCTCACACCTATCACACCTATCACACCTCTCACACCTCTCACACCTATCACACCTATCACACCTATCACACCTCTCACACCTCTCACACCTCTCACACCAATCCCACCTATCACACCTATCACACCTCTCACACATATCACACCTATCACACCTCTATACCCATTCTGCAATCTGTTAATAAAGTTGTACTTAAGTTATGCTTTTACATTATACTTACTTAATAAGTGAATAGTTCCAAGTCAATCAAAAACGATGAGTTTTATTTACTCAAAACATAATGCGGTTTACAGTCTGTATCTACTTAATTATCTTAAGTTGTACTTAATTTATGCTTTTACATTATACTTACTTAATAAGTGAATAGTTCCAAGTCAATCAAAAACTATGAGTTTTATTTACTCAAAACATAATGCGGTTTACAGTCTGTATCTACTTAATTATCTTAAGTTGTACTTAAGTTATGCTTTTACATTATACTTACTTAATAAGTGAATAATTCCAAGTCAATCAAAAACTATGAGTTTTATTTACTCAAAACATAATGCGGTTTACAGTCTGTATCTACTTAATTATCTTAAGTTGTACTTAAGTTATGCTTTTACATTATACTTACTTAATAAGTGAATAATTCCAAGTCAATCAAAAACTATGAGTTTTATTTACTCAAAACATAATGCGGTTTACAGTCTGTATCTACTTAATTATCTTAAGTTGTACTTAAGTTATGCTTTTACATTATACTTACTTAATAAGTGAATAGTTCCAAGTCAATCAAAAACTATGAGTTTTATTTACTCAAAACATAATGCGGTTTACAGTCTGTATCTACTTAATTATCTTAAGTTATACTTAAGTTATGCTTTTACATTATACTTACTTAATAAGTGAATAATTCCAAGTCAATCAAAAACTATGAGTTTTATTTACTCAAAACATAATGCGGTTTACACTCTGTATCTACTTAATTATCTTAAGTTGTACTTAAGTTATGCTTTTACATTATACTTACTTAATAAGTGAATAGTTCCAAGTCAATCAAAAACTATGAGT
Organism: Notolepis coatsorum; assembly: GCF_963971535.1. NCBI lineage: Eukaryota > Metazoa > Chordata > Actinopteri > Aulopiformes > Paralepididae > Notolepis > Notolepis coatsorum. The sequence continues at coordinate 22,476,189 of NC_140169.1, forward strand.
TTTATTTACTCAAAACATAATGCGGTTTACAGTCTGTATCTACTTAATTATCTTAAGTTGTACTTAAGTTATGCTTTTACATTATACTTACTTAATAAGTGAATAATTCCAAGTCAATCAAAAACTATGAGTTTTATTTACTCAAAACATAATGCGGTTTACACTCTGTATCTACTTAATTATCTTAAGTTGTACTTAAGTTATGCTTTTACATTATACTTACTTAATAAGTGAATAGTTCCAAGTCAATCAAAAACTATGAGTTTTATTTACTCAAAACATAATGCGGTTTACAGTCTGTATCTACTTAATTATCTTAAGTTATACTTAAGTTATGCTTTTACATTATACTTACTTAATAAGTGAATAATTCCAAGTCAATCAAAAACTATGAGTTTTATTTACTCAAAACATAATGCGGTTTACACTCTGTATCTACTTAATTATCTTAAGTTGTACTTAAGTTATGCTTTTACATTATACTTACTTAATAAGTGAATAGTTCCAAGTCAATCAAAAACTATGAGTTTTATTTACTCAAAACATAATGCGGTTTACAGTCTGTATCTACTTATCTTAAGTTATACTTAAGTTATGCTTTTACATTATACTTACTTAATAAGTGAATAATTCCAAGTCAATCAAAAACTATGAGTTTTATTTACTCAAAACATAATGCGGTTTACACTCTGTATCTACTTAATTATCTTAAGTTGTACTTAAGTTATGCTTTTACATTATACTTACTTAATAAGTGAATAGTTCCAAGTCAATCAAAAACTATGAGTTTTATTTACTCAAAACATAATGCGGTTTACAGTCTGTATCTACTTAATTATCTTAAGTTGTACTTAAGTTATGCTTTTACATTATACTTACTTAATAAGTGAATAATTCCAAGTCAATCAAAAACTATGAGTTTTATTTACTCAAAACATAATGCGGTTTACACTCTGTATCTACTTAATTATCTTAAGTTGTACTTAAGTTATGCTTTTACATTATACTTACTTAATAAGTGAATAGTTCCAAGTCAATCAAAAACTATGAGTTTTATTTACTCAAAACATAATGCGGTTTACAGTCTGTATCTACTTAATTATCTTAAGTTATACTTAAGTTATGCTTTTACATTATACTTACTTAATAAGTGAATAATTCCAAGTCAATCAAAAACTATGAGTTTTATTTACTCAAAACATAATGCGGTTTACACTCTGTATCTACTTAATTATCTTAAGTTGTACTTAAGTTATGCTTTTACATTATACTTACTTAATAAGTGAATAGTTCCAAGTCAATCAAAAACTATGAGTTTTATTTACTCAAAACATAATGCGGTTTTCAGTCTGTATCTACTTAATTATCTTAAGTTGTACTTAACTTATGCTTTTACATTATACTTACTTAATAAGTGAATAGTTCCAAGTCAATCAAAAACTATGAGTTTTATTTACTCAAAACATAATGCGGTTTACAGTCTGTATCTACTTAATTATCTTAAGTTGTACTTAAGTTATGCTTTTACATTATACTTACTTAATAAGTGAATAGTTCCAAGTCAATCAAAAACTATGACTTTTATCTACTCAAAACATAATGCGGTTTACAGTCTGTATCTACTTAATTATCTTAAGTTGTACTTAAGTTATGCTTTTACATTATACTTACTTAATAAGTGAATAATTCCAAGTCAATCAAAAACTATGAGTTTTATTTACTCAAAACATAATGCGGTTTTCAGTCTGTATCTACTTAATTATCTTAAGTTGTACTTAAGTTATGCTTTTACCACGGTGTTCCATTACACATACCAATCGAACACCACAGATACCACAAATTTTTCTATGACAGAAATACATTGGGAGGTTTTGTATCAGGTTTTTATTCACAATTACTAACGTCCTCGTACGAAACCCTTCAACTAGACAATGTCTGGAGGAGGGATATACCAGACCTGGAAAATGACTTTGATTGGCAAGGAGCCTGGGCAAATGTCCGACTTACATCAAGGAACCCGGATCATCAACAAATCAATCTGAACTATATTCACAGGACATACTTGACTCCTATAAGGCTGTGCAAAATGGGGCTTATACAAAACTCCAAATGCTCCCAATGTACAAATGGGGACGAAGGAACATTTATGCACATGTATTGGTACTGCCCACCAGTTAAGGCATTCTGGGAAGATGTGTCCCAACAATTATCAATACTCGTATTTTGGAATATACCTGTACACCCCGCGGTATTGCTATTGAATGATGTTTTTGAGTTTGCAGTGAACCCACAACTAAAAAGATTGGTTTTATCGGGTATCACAGTAGCTAAAAAACTGATTGCATCACGTTGGTTTCAACCGGAAAAAATGTGCCGGAAAGTGTGGTTTCTTACATATCTTGATGTGATATATCAAGAAATATCAACAGCAAGAATTCTAGGGCTCAATGAATCCAAAATGTTAATGTGGTTAGAAGTGGTGGAGAGAATAAAAGCTAGCCTATAATGGTGATGTCTGGTTAGGAGTGAGGGATAATAGAGGTACTATCCAAGAGGGGGTCCGGGAGGGGGGGATTTGAGCTGGAGCATATGTGTGTAGGGTTTTAGAAAATAGGTATTCGGGGTATATTATATACTAACATTTATATAATTGTAACTTCGCTGGATATACACGGTATACGGTTAAAATGTTATTATTGACTATTTTTGTTTTATCCTGTTTCTGTACTTGCATATATTTTAACCACCTTTACTGAAAGTTTCATTATACATTGTGTGTTGAGTACTGACTTTTAATAAGTTTTGTTTTGCAATAATAAAAAAAATTTAAAAAAAAAGTTATGCTTTTACATTATACTTACTTAATAAGTGAATAGTTCCAAGTCAATCAAAAACTATGAGTTTTATTTACTCAAAACATAATGCGTTTTACAGTCTGTATCTACTTAATTATCTTAAGTTGTACTTAAGTTATGCTTTTACATTATACTTACTTAATAAGTGAATAATTCCAAGTCAATCAAAAACTATGAGTTTTATTTACTCAAAACATAATGCGGTTTACAGTCTGTATCTACTTAATTATCTTAAGTTGTACTTAAGTTATGCTTTTACATTATACTTACTTAATAAGTGAATAGTTCCAAGTCAATCAAAAACTATGAGTTTTATTTACTCAAAACATAAGAACACGTCACACGAACTCAAGACATTCAAGTTAGTAGAACTTTCATAGAATATTGAGTATACCCTACTCAAACTAATTGATTATTTTGAACATGCGGGTTTACAGTGTGGTTTAGATATGAGTATGACGACTCACGATTGGGTAAGGTTATGCCAAAACATTACGGGTAGGCCAATCAGAGGCAGGATAGGGCGGGACATGCCACTCCAGCTCCAGGAAGTAAAAAAAATCAAAACACAGACCATGAATGAATGAATGAACCAGTGAGTCCGCGCGAAATGGCAGAATGATTATATGTTCTATTTCATTATGGCTCCGCTCAGCGTCAGTCTGCACGCACTTCACTTCGTGCACGCGCACTGAATAAAAAGTTCCACAATGTACCTTTACATCCCAACATTCGTCTGGCCACACCCCTATCCACTTACCTTCATAAGCAGGTGTGTGGTCACCTACTCGCCTCCTTCTTCACTTTCACCACAAGGAAGTGCCTTCGGTAGATCCCACACTTGACGAGGTTGTTAGCTGAAAAAAGTTGAGACGTGTTTAAATTTTTTCTTGTTTTTTTCTTCTCTCATATATTCAAAAGAAAAAAGCTAAGTCATAATGTCTACTTCGGAGGGTCGCGCTCGCAACGCCACTCTTCACCAGCGGTTCTCCATCGCCGCCTCTGTCGTGCGTCCTGGAGCGGGGCTGAGGCCTCTCTCGTGGTCGGCAGCCATGCCCGGTAGGCGTCCGATGGGTAGTTTGCCTCTCCAAGGAGCTGGTGTACCAGTGCCGTCTCCTGTGCGATGGCCTGATTCCGGCTCTGGTTCCTCCGCTTCCGGGGAGTCGTCCGCTGTTGGGCGGCCGGCGCCTTTGGTTGAGGGGGATGTTATGTACTAGGAGCCTGATCACTCCTGTGTCACTGTGCATGCAGGCCTGATCACTCCTGTGTCACGGGGCATGCAGGTGAGGGCTGCCAATTAGCTAATTGCTGCTGATTGGCTACCTGCTGGCAGCTTTAAAACCAGCCCTGGTAACACACATGCAGGGTCTGTGGTTAGAGAAGTGTTGGGTAACAGATAGCTATCACGGTCTTCTGTCCTACTTTAGTTTACACCAGTAATTCCTTAATAGAGTAGCATTTTGAGTTTGAGCACAGGGTTTTGGTGTTGGTTTGCACATAGGTTGCGGGCCTTTGAGCCAGGGTCGTAACAGTTGGGCGCTCGTCCGGTATATTTACCCCTAGAAATTTGTTTGGTGGTTTTTTTTTTGTGTTACACGGGGTGTCATGGTGTTATGGTTTGGGTGGTGTTCGTTACATATTGTGTAACGTGGGGGCTTGAGCCGTTTCATCAAACAGGTGAGTATGCCTTATTTGTTTGTAATTTGATGTGACTACTTATGCTGTTAAAATATATAGTTTAGTGGGCACCACATGTAGATAGGGACAGTATTTTCTGGTTGTTGGTTAGCTTCCTGTGCACCACATACTCCTGGGGCAGTCAGGGAAGTGATGAGCACCATCTACTTGTCTGGTACCGTATCATGTACTGGACGGGTGGATGGTCAAGTATGATCTTTGACTGGTAGCAGGTGTGGTTGAAGATGGTTAGGTCTACAGGGCATTTGTTTAAGGGTAGGTAGATTAGGGGGCCAGAAAACACAGGTAGTGTGGTAGGGCCTGATTTAGTGTTTCTTAGGGTAGACATGTGGTGGGCCGGTTTTGACTGCAGTTTAGATGTAGAAGCATATGTAGTCATATCAGGTTAGAAGGCACACCTGTTTGGATTTGTTGGTTGAATTTCTTTTGTTTGTTTGAGTGTTTGGTGAGCATACCTGGTAGCACCTGACCTCCTGCGTGTATGACACGTCTATTTATTTCAGGGTGGTTGTGTTTTTTTATTTTATTTATTTATTTTTTTGCAAACTAGAAAGGTGCGCTCCGTAGAGCTCACATTTCCACCGCATTCCCTTCTGGTTGTTATTATTGGCATTAGCATTCTTCAGTGGTTCTTCAGTGGTTCTTCGTGGTTCTTCAGTGGTTCGTTAGGGGGTCTTCAGTGGTTCTTTAGTGGTTATTCGTGGTTCGTTAGTGGTTCTTCGTGACTGTAAGGTAAAGTGGGTAGCTTGTGGTGACTGGTACAGTAACGATGGCTTCCATCAGGGACTTTGTTGATCGCCCGTCTCATGACATGTTGGAGAAATTTTCCAAGGAACAACTTCTAGAACTTGCTGTACACTACAGGGTAGAGCTTACTGCAAGTGAGAAACGTTTGAAGCCAACTGCCTTGAGTGCTTTAAGGGTGTTACTCATTAGAGAGCAGGTGCTTGAGGAGAGGGTGGAGGAGCCTCCTTTGTCTGACGCGTCTCCGCTATTACCTGGTGCAGAGGGTGAGTGGAGGATTAGGGAGTTGGAATTTAAGGAAAGGCAGCTAGAGCGAGAGCGTGAGGAGAGGAGAGAGGAGCGTGAGCTTAAGGAGAGAGAGAGGAGAGAGGAGCGTGAGCTTAAAGAGAGGAAAGAGGAGCGGGAGCTTAAGGAGAGACAAATGTTGCTGGAGCACGAGCGTGCGCAGAAGGAGCTTGAGTTTAAGCATGCTGCCTTACAGGCGGGTGCTCTGCATTCAGAGTCACGTTCCGGTTTTGATGTAGGCAGGAATATTAGGATGGTGCTTCCATTTTTTGAGAAAGACGTGGAAAGATATTTTCCCCTTTTTGAACGGGTGGCGACCACATTGAAGTGGCCTGATACCGCCTGGACACTGCTGCTACAATGTGTTTTAGTTGGTAGGGCACAAGAAGCCTATACTGCTCTGTCCCTTGAACAAAGCGCTGATTATGAGCTTGTTAAAGCTTCCATTTTGAGGGCTTATGAGTTGGTTCCCGAGGCCTATCGTCAGCATTTTAGAGGCTATCGCAGGTCGGAGGGACAGTCGTATGTTAAATTCGGAAAAGAGAAGGAGAACCTGTTTGACCGGTGGTGCACCTCGCAAAAAGCAGAGTCAAGGGAGCAGCTTAGACAGTTGGTTCTCCTAGAGGAATTTAAAAGGTGTGTTCCTGATAACGTTTCCACACATCTAAATGAGCATAAGGTATCGAAGATAGGCGACGCTGCTGTCTTGGCTGATGAGTTTGTGCTAACACACAAATCTGTCTTTGTAGAGGAGGGCCGTGTGGAGTCCAGGAGTAGTAGGCATCCTTTTCAGGGGAGCCGGTTCCCGGCACCCGTGTCTGCTGGTCGGTTTACTTCGACTCCTAGGCAAGGTGGCTCTGCTAGTGCATTCCCAGAGGTGGTTATCTGTTTTTACTGTAAGGAGCCTGGTCATATCGTTGCTGGGTGCCCTGTGCTTAAGCAGAAACATTTAAAAACTGTGGCTCTGGTAGAAATCATGGACAGGACACCTATGCCGACATTAGAGGGTGGGGTGCGAAGTATCAAAGGTGCAGACAGGGAGCTAGAATAGATCTTTATTTGTCATTGTTGGTACAACGAAATTTGTTAGGAACATCACCACTGGCATACAACATAAGATATAACATGTGCAAAATAATAATGTCAATAATAATAGTAATATAGTAATAAAGTAATAAAGTATCAATGTCCCAATGTCCCAATATATAACATACCATCATTGTCCCAAGTGCATTTAGTGCTTGTGCAAATAAATTAATAAATATAAATATTTCAGTCCAGTGAGTTGATGGAAGGAGGGGGGGGGGCGTTGACTTGCAAAGGATGAAGTATTGTATAGTGCAGCAATGCAAGTCCGGTTCACAGTTATTGTTGTAATGTGGGAGTGGGAGTTATGTCACCGGGGGTGGGATGCGGGGGGGGGCAAGTTGATGTTCGTCGTTGAGCAGCCTGACAGCCCGTGGGTAGAGGCTGTTGGTCAGTCTGCTGGTTCCGGACTGGATGGATCTGTACCTTCGACCAGAGGGCAGCAGTTGAAAGAGATGGTTTGCTGGGTGGTACTGGTCTAGTAAGATGTTATTTATACGCCGTAGGCAGCGGGAGGTAAAGACTGTGGAGATATCTGGGAGGCTAGCTCCAGTGATCCTCCTCGCAGCCTTGACCACTCTGTGGAGGGCCTCCTTCTCTGCCCTGGTGCAGCCAGTAAACCACACCAGTAGTCCGTACGTGAGTACACTCTCTACTGCGCAGTGGTAGAAGTTGGCCATCAGTCCCTGTGGGAGTTTAGCCCATTTAAGCTTCCTAAGATAGAAAAGGCGCTGCTGTGCTTTGCCCACAGCAGAGGCAATGCTGACCCCCCAGGACAGGTCATCAGACATTGTCACGCCCAGAAACTTAAATTTTGAAACCCTCTCCACCTCCTCATTCCCAATGAGGAGTGGAGAGTGGCTGAGGTCACCAGTCCTGCGGAAATCGATGATCATCTCCTTGGTCTTCAGCTAGAGGGCTCCTCAACGTTTATGATGGATGGATTTGTTTCACTGGTTGGTGCATTAGGATCAAAGCAGGCTATTACAATATGGAGAGATACAGGAGCTTTCCAGTCTCTCATTCTGGATGGGATTTTGCCATTTTCGAAAGATTCTTCATTGCATTCCGGTGCCATTGTTCAGGGCTTTGGAGGAGGCTTTGTGAATACTCCTTTGCATGAGGTCTCGCTAAACTCTCCATTAGTATCAGGCAATGTTGTTGTAGGAGTGTGTTCTCACATTCCCATAAAGGGGGTGTCCTTCATTCTAGGGAACGATTTGGCCGGTGGCAAAGTGCTGGCTACTCCAGTTGTAATTCCCGTCCCTATAGTTTCTGAGGTTCCTGATGAGCTCGCACAGAAGCATCCAGGAGTGTTTCCTGTGTGTGCGGTAACACGCGCAATGTCAAAGGTCAAATGTGACACCCATGATGTTGTTAACTCAGATTGTGATATGACACTTAGTGACACGTTCTTTGTTGAGTTGAAAAGTGGCCCTTATGAGGGTTTTGGTAAGGTGATACCGTCTCATGAGCAGTTGGTACTAGAGCAAAACAAGGATGTCTCCTTGTCGTCCCTGTTTGAAGAGGCGGTTTTAGATGATGCAATGATAGATACGTCTCAAGGATACTTTGTTAGCAATGACGTGCTCATGAGAAAGTGGACACCACCTAACCTGTCCAGTCTGGATGACTGGGGCAGTGTGTTTCAGATTGTTGTTCCAGCCGTGTATCGTCCTGATATACTGCATCTAGCACATGATCATGATCTTGCTGGTCACATGGGAGTCAGGAAGACTTATGACCGTGTGCTGAGACATTTTTGTTGGCCTGGTTTGAAGTCGGATGTGGCACAATATTGCCGCTCGTGCCATGTGTGTCAGGTTGTTGGTAAACCAAACCAGAAGATCCCTCAGGCTCCTCTGCAGCCTATTCCTGCCGTTGGGGAACCTTTTGAGCAGATCCTCATTGACTGTGTTGGTCCCCTCCCTCGAACTAAGACAGGGAACCAGTACCTTTTGACTATTATGTGTGCAGCAACCCGTTTTCCTGAAGCCATTCCTTTATGCAAGATCACAGCCCCAGCTATATCCAAAGCTCTTGTTAGGTTTTTTTCGACGTTTGGTTTACCAAAGGTTATTCAATCAGATCAAGGGTCTAACTTCATGTCCCGTCTCTTTGCTCAGGTCCTCCAGCAGTTGTCTATCCAGCATTGCCCTTCCTCTGCCTATCATCCAGAGTCCCAGGGGGCGCTGGAGAGATTTCACCAGACTATCAAAACAATGCTGCAGGCATATTGTACGGAGTTCGAAAAAGACTGGGATGATGGAATCCCTTTGCTTCTGTTTGCTGCTAGGGAGGTAACCCAGGAGTCTCTTGGATTCAGCCCGGCTGAGCTGGTGTTCGGCCACACAGTGAGGGGTCCTTTGAAACTGCTGAAGGAAAGGTGGTTGGCTGACCAGACTCCTTCCTCTACTAACTTGTTGGACTATGTGTGTGACTTCAGGTTTAAGCTTAGTAGAGCATGTGAACTAGCGAAAGATAACCTAAAGGTAGCCCAAAGAAAAATGAAGGTGTGGTATGATAGGCGGGCCCGACATAGGGTGTTCTCACCGGGAGACAAGGTGTTGGTTCTCTCGCCTATTCTTGGGTCTGCATTACAGGCTAAATATAGTGGGCCATACTCCGTTGAGCGCAAAGTTGGTGAGGTCGACTACTTGATTAAGACTCCCGACCGCAGGCGCAAGAGTAGATTATGTCACGTCAATATGTTGAAGGCGTACAATGATCGGGCTCAGATTGACCAGTCAGGGGTCAAGCCTGTGGCTGTTCTAACAGTTTCTGCATCTCCTATTGTAGCCGACTGTTCTGTGTCGAAGGAGATTTCTCAGGGCAGGTTGCCAAACACCCAGATACTAGGTGACTTGGACTCACACCTGTCGTACTTGCCACTTCCTGAGCGTATGGATGTGGTGCGCCTACTTAGACAGCATATACGTTTGTTTTCTGATGTCCCTAGTCGTACTAATGTACTCGAGCATGACATTGATGTTGGTAGTGCAGGGCCAATTAAGCAACATGCCTACAGGGTGAGTCCGGAAAAACGACGGATCTTGAGTAAGGAAGTAGACTATATGGTGAGACATGGCATTGCGGAGCCCAGTTCTAGTGCGTGGAGCTCCCCCTGCCTGCTTGTTGATAAGCCAGACTGCACTCATCGGTTCTGTACTGACTTCCGTAAAGTTAATGCAGTAACCAAGCCGGACTCGTACCCTCTTCCTCGGATGGACGACTGTATCGATCGGGTGGGTTCAGCAGCCTTTGTAAGTAAATTGGATTTGCTAAAGGGATACTGGCAGGTTCCGCTTACTCCGCGAGCACGTGAGATATCCGCTTTTGTCACACCAGAGAGTTTCTGCCAGTATACAGTGATGGCCTTTGGCATGCGAAATGCCCCAGCGACGTTTCAGCGGCTAGTGAACAAGGTCCTGGCCGGGGTAGTGTTCTGTGAGGCATATCTGGATGACCTGGTTATCCACAGTTCCTCTTGGTCACAACATGTGGAGCATCTGGCAGAAGTGTTCAAGCGGTTGGGTGATGCTAACTTGACAGTTAACCTTGCAAAATGTGAATTTGGACAGGCCATGGTTACCTACCTGGGTAAGGTGGTTGGACGTGGGCATGTGTGCCCCATTGCAGCTAAGGTGGAGGCTATAGTGGGCTTCCCTGCTCCCATCACCAGGCGGGAGTTAAAGCGCTTCCTAGGTATGCAGGGTACTATAGGACTTTCTGTAGGAACTTTGCTTCTGTTGTTGCCCCTTTGACCAATCTGCTCAGTCCTAAGGTACCTTTCGTGTGGACTGAGACTTGTCAACAGTCTTTTGAGAGCATCAAGGGTATTCTGATTAGCGCTCCCGTTCTGTCAGCTCCCGATTTTCAACTGCCATTCAAGTTGGCAGTGGATGCTAGTGACCTCGGTGCTGGAGCCGTCCTCCTGCAAGAGGATGCATTAGAGGTGGAGCACCCAGTGTGCTACTTTTCTAAAAAGTTTGACAGGCATCAACTGCACTACTCTACTATAGAGAAGGAGGCGCTCGCTTTGGTTCTTGCCTTGAACCATTTTGATGTTTACGTTGGATCCTCCAGTTTACCCCTTGTTGTGTATACAGACCATAACCCTTTGGTTTTTCTTCGCAGCATGGTGAACTCGAACCATCGTTTGATGCGATGGAGTTTGTTCCTCCAAGCGTATAACTTGGATATTCGCCACATTCGTGGGAGGGACAACGTGCTAGCAGACGCCCTCTCACGGTCATAGTACCGGTGTTTGTGGTACCCGTTGTCGCTGTTGTGGTAGTGGCCCTGACAACTAATGTGTCACAGTTGTTTTTTTGTTTTGTTTATGGGTTGTTGTGTAGTGGTTGCCTCTTGGGCAACCAGTTTGGTGGGGGAGGTGTTATGTACTAGGAGCCTGATCACTCCTGTGTCACTGTGCATGCATGCCTGATCACTCCTGTGTCACGGGGCATGCAGGTGAGGGCTGCCAATTAGCTAATTGCTGCTGATTGGCTACCTGCTGGCAGCTTTAAAACCAGCCCTGGTAACACACATGCAGGGTCTGTGGTTAGAGAAGTGTTGGGTAACAGATAGCTATCACGGTCTTCTGTCCTTGTACTTTAGTTTACACCAGTAATTCCTTAATAGAGTAGCATTTTGAGTTTGAGCACAGGGTTTTGGTGTTGGTTTGCACATAGGTTGCGGGCCTTTGAGCCAGGGTCGTAACAGGGGATTTGAGACGCAAACTTTTTGCGTCAGCTCGCTCCCGTCGCAAGATGGTGGCTTGCAGACGCGAACGGCCTGGTTTTGGTGAGTTGCTGGAGCCGGATGAGGATGCGTCTGTCTCTACATGCCCGATGGAAACAGAGGACTACATGATAGAGGCGGACGGGTTCTTGTTTGAAGGCCCGGTGGAGACATCTCCCCCGCCTGTCCAGGTAACACTGGAGGGGGGTGACATGTTTCCTTGGGGTTCCTCGTCCGCAGATGTTGGGTTAGAACCTCCAACTCGGCGGCGGGATGCCCTGCTATCAGCCACATCAGAATGTGGCTCCTTAACCAGTAGTCTGCTGTATGTGAGGGACGCGGGCTCGGAGGAGGAAAGTATGCAGGGGGAACTGCGTGCTTTGTTCCCCGAGCTCATGGTGGCGGCGGCAGTCGCAAACGGCGTGCCGCTGCCGCAGCCACTGCCTGTTCCTGTCCCTGACAATCTCATAGGTCATCTATGGCAACGTCGCCCGGTGAGAGGAGTGGACGTTGTCTACCCATTTTTCCCTTCAATGGCGGCCTACGTCCGTCAGGGCCAGGTGGTCTCCCACATCATGGGCCTTACTCCTGCCTACGTGCAAGTCACGCGGGTGGTGGGTTTGGTAGATGGCATGAAGGAGGGCGTGCCACGGCTTGATAGGCCGATGGCGGCGCTCCTTTGTCCTGAGGTGGTGTGGGAGCCGTTACGGAAGCCGGTTCCCCAAGGGAAATCGGCGAGGCGGTTGGCGTTTTGGAGCGACCAGTCATTTATCTCCGGGACACAATCTCTAGCTGCCACTTCCAACATCGCGCAGCTGGCGAGATTCATGTCCGGGATATTGACGGGCGGCACGGAGCTGACTGATTTACAGCATCATCAGCTCGCCCAGTCGGCAGTGGCCATAGCCGCTGGGAAAGTGCGCGCCCTGGCCACTCTGATCCAGCGCCACCTTTGGCTGGAGCAGGCGCGTGTGCCGGAGAAGAAGAGGACTCCCCTTCTGACGGCACCCCTCTCCGAGGCTGGACTATTCGGGTCGGCACTGCAGCTGATGACCTCAACCTGCAGGGAGATGCAGGAGGAGCGCTCCGTGCTCCAGCCTCATTTCCCCCCGCCCGATGTTGCCGGTGGAGTCAGACGGCCGCCGCGTCGTCGAGGTTCCTCCGTCGTGGCCGCCGCTGCTACCACCGCCACTGTAAAGGCCGAATGAGTGTTTTTTGTTATGGATTAATATTATTATTATTAATATTATTATTATAATTATTATTATTATTATTACCAATAGAAGGTTACGATTTATAGAAGGTTATGATTTAAGGGAATGTTATGATTATCTGTGTAGCCAGTTTGGTGGACTCTGTTGTACTGTGGGTGGATCACCTGCACCTGTGGGTGGATCAGCTCACGGCGCGG
>NC_140169.1:22494010-22902382 GCF_963971535.1 Notolepis coatsorum
TGAGCAATTAGAACCACGGTTATAGGACGCTTTAGGATCGCTTTGATCACCTCTCCCATGTAACCTACAATTTCTAAATAAATCGGATCACCACGTCGGTATCTGATAACGGAACTCAATGTATGGAGACTATTCTTTGGATGGAGCGCGTATGGAATCACTCCCCGTCTACCAGGAAGCGGACACAGGCAGGTGCCGCTACAGCCACGGCTGGACCTTCGGCGAAGAATGCCAGGAGGAGAGAGGGCGCCCCCGCCACTGCAGCCGGCCCATCTACGCCCGGAGGTGACGGTAGGGATCGTCGAGACCAGCCGCCGATCGTTTACCGTCCCTCTGGGGCTCCACGGGGTGGAAAGCCCCGAGCGGCTCGTGGCAGGCGTCGCTAACTTCATTGACTTTTTCCCTCTGTGGTCCCCCCCTGTTCCCTTCCCGGCCCCTCTATGATTTTTGTTGGAAATAAAGAGTCCCTCCTAAAGGGGGACTGTATTTTTTGTTAACAAACTGTGTGTTTATTCACCAAACATATGATGGGGATGCAACGTGTGAATCTTTCGCTAGTATGGGTTTGATAGGAGGGCTAGACGTTACTTTCATGTTAGAGCTTAAGCAAGGCCTGCAGCCTACACTCGGTTGAAAAAGGGTTTTTTCTGCCTCGACCTGAATCTCCACATAAAGGTAGAGGTTAGTTGTGTGCTCTGTTGCTTAAACAGTGATATTGAGCTGCAAAACTATTGTGTTGGTTTGCAGTAATGCTCGTATGAAAACGTACCGCGGCTCAGCCGCTCTCTCTCTCTATCAGATTTTCTGTGTCTTACAACATAGATACGGGTGTCGGGTTCACACACACACAACTTGGTCTTGCTGTAAACCCTGTTCACAGATGTGTCTGTGGTTAGCGTGCATTGAATTAGCTTGCGCTATTCATTAGCATTGCTACTGAAGGTATCATATGGCTATTGTTGTTGTCGTATGCAAGGGTTGGGCTTGTGAGGGGGTACCGGATAAACCCCTCCTTCCCTCTTCTGATTGGTCAGGGGGTTATTGGAATCTCTTTTCATTCGGTCAGGGCCAAGCTGTTAGGCGGCTTGGCAAGGAGGGGGGGGGGGGGTCCTATCACAGGCGGTTGAGTCTTGGGTTGCCCCCCGTCATAGCAAACGTCACTAGGCACGTTTCTATTGGACGACGGCTTCCGTGAGTTTAGACCCGTATGTAGGATCTGTTGTTGTCAAGTTGTCAGGGCAGAGCGTAGGAACTTACTGTTCTACTACGCTCGATATACGTGTAACTTGAGTCCCACCTCGCTCCAGACCAGGTTGATTTCCAATTCAACCCCCCAAACGCACCCCACTTCGGTGGCACTTGGGAACGAGAAGTGCGCTCCATAAAGACAGCCCTGTACGCAGTACTTGGGGCCCAGACTGTGGCGGAAGAAGTCCTAATGACAGTCCTCACGGAGATTGAGGGAGTACTTAACTCGAAGCCCCTCGGATATGTCTCCAGTGATGTGGCGGATATCGACCCAGTTACCCCCAACACACTCCTGATGGGGCGGCTAGATCCTGCATTACCCCAGACAATGTACCGGCTTGAAGAAGCGAACGGCCGACGAATGTGGAGGTACAGCCAAGTATTAGCCGACAAGTTTTGGAGCAGTTTCCTACTGCACTACCTACCGTCTCTACAGACCCGCCAGAAGTGGGTAAAGGAGAGAGACAATTTGACAGAAGGAACAGTCGTCATGATTATTGATCAATCACTGCCCAGAGCTATGTGGCCGGCCGGCCGCGTAAGCAAAGTGATCACCGGTGCCGACGGCAAGGTCCGAGCAGCTGAAGTGCTCGTCCAGGGTCGCACTTACACCCGTCCCGTGGCGAGGCTCATAGAACTGCCCCGACTCCCAGACACAATCGATGGTGACCATGACCCTATAACCCTATGACTTTGTGAAGTTGACTGACCCCTACAGCAAACCCTTATGTGTAAATAGACAACGCGATTAATCTGTCTCTGCTTAACTGATTAGGTCTGGGACCAATCAGGGGGTGGCTGTTGTGAAGGGCCAGATTAAACCGAATATATATATTTATTTATATATATATATTTAATTGTATTTGTATATTCTCTAATATTCCCTGATATCCCTTGTATATTCCTTGTACAATATGCATTGAATATCCATTCTAGCCTACTGAACATCCCATAATAGTCTCCATTCTACTATTGGTCGAGACCTTGGTGCCAGGCTGCCATACCCCTCAGACCCAGTTCAAACGTACCGCTCAACATGTACGAACAAGTCCTAGTTCCGCGTAGGAATCTGGCTACCGCACCACTAATGGGACTATTTGTTCATAGTGCGTATATATACTGCGCTACTAAAGTAGGACTTCCTTTTCAGTCCAGTTTCTTACCCTCCAATAGAGTCACAGACGTAAAGCCTCCCCGCGACGCCACGTGTGGGAGTAAGGCCAAGTTCGGCTTATCATCGGTATTGAGACATCGTGTATATTAATATTTGAATAGTCATATTTGGCACTATATCGTCGAGTTGGACGTAGTCTATTAAGCTAATAATAGTCTGTTAATATATAGTGCTTCGTGCGGTGAGAATACTACCGTAGTCAGCACCCCATCGTTTCGGGCAGAAAACTGGCTGCTTATCCAGGGTGGTTGACCCCACGTGAAGCTGCACCCGAGGAGCCCCAGAGCCGACGAGCGAGTGGACCTGTATACCGGATTATTCTACCGACGACAGCCCGCCTTCCCAGGCACGGATTATGCTTTGTATACGTTGATTATTCCATGGATAAAGACCCCCGACACTGCCGTGTGTTGGAAAACCCCCCCCTGGAGAGGACGCAAGGTGAGGAGACGCTCTGCAAGACGAGGTCGCTTCACGTCTCTCCTCCGTGGACCGGAGGACCCCGGCCCACAAAGAGTCCATCTGCTTTCATCTGTGGTCCAAGGATCGCCGGCGCATTGAACGGCACTACAGTGGGTTCACCTGGGATACCCTTGGCCGGATGAGGCAGCCGGATTCTACCCCCCCCCCCCTTCCTACTCCTGTCGGCTTACAAGCGACCGGATTAACCCCCCCCTAGTGTATCCAGTATATAATCATTAAAATATCATTGCTGTTATTCCTTAACTATTCCAGGTCGTATATGTACCACCTGCGCCTTCAGAGATTGGACATTCTCTATTGATATACCGACGAATACTCTTGCCATAAAAGTGCATACTAATTCCCATTCATAAATGTGATTGATTTGATTAAGTGCTTGCTCTACACACCATCGCTGTGTAGAAATAAAGACCTATTTCTAATTCGTACATTTGTGTTGGATCCGTTTTATCTACGTGACAGTGTTCATCATAATATATTTATGCCGAGTACTGGGTGGCCGAATATTAAGTACAAAGGTAGTGGTAGTAAGTATCATATCTAGTAATACAGTCAGGGAATTGTACCCCTCAGTTACAATATGTGTAAACATAGTTTATTTCACCTTCTTCTTCTTTCGTGTAACGTCAGAGGTCCAACTCTGTATCTTGTAGCCATGCCCTTAACTCTGGTCCCACATCAAAGAGGCTGGCTTCCGAGGGTGGTTTGTATAGGGGGCAGATGGTCAGGATGTGGTCAACAGTCTGCTCAGGGTCTCCACACTCACATGCAGCGCTGTCTGCCAGGCCCCACTTCTTTAATGATGCTTTAAAGCGACCAACCCCAGATCTTAAACGGTTCAGCAGAACCCATTGCCGGCGTGGAAGATCGTCTCCTGTGGCGCCATCTCCTGGATCCCAGATGTAGTGGTGGATACGGGTTGGCCCAGCACTCTCCCACTCTCTCTTCCAGGCTGCCGCCAGCCATCCATTTCTGGATAGGTCCTCAGTGGTGGAACGGAGCATCTCTTGTGCCACCTTGTTGTAGGGGTGTCGGGACTTGAGTCTGCTCATAGGTGCTGTTGTTGTTGTGGTGTTGTGTAGGATGTGCCAGTCATGCTTCACTGCCTTCCTTGCTAGGGCGAGAGTGGCAGCCTCTCGTCGTAGGCCAGCTGGTGCGATTCCTGCAAGGACTGGCAGCAGGAAGACGGGTGTAGCCTTCAGGCATCCACTGATGATCCGGAGGGCGTTGTTAGTAGCCGCATCAACTTTTTTAACGTGTGGGCTTCTGCTCCAGACTGGGGCACAGTACTCCGCTGCCGAGAAGACCAGGGCTTGGGTGGATATCCGAAGGGTCTTGGCAGTGGCTCCCCAGGTTGTACCTGCGAGGCGTCGGATCAGCGCAACCCTTGATGTTGTCTTTGCCCTGACATCTTCGAGGTGTTGTTTGAAGGACAGTGTCCGATCCAGACGCACGCCAAGGTATTTAGGGGCTTGCTGGGACTCCAGACGCTTGTGGTCAGCATATACCTCCAGTTCCCTCTTGGCGTCTCTGTTGCAGAGATGGTATGCTGCTGTAACGGTCTTGCTGGTGCTGAGCTGTAGGCGCCACTTTTGTAGATAGGCTACTAGGATGTCCATGTCTTGGTTAAGACCATCCTCCAGTGCCTTCCATGTGGGTTTTCTCAGCATGATGGCAAGATCGTCCGCATAGCCGTACTTTCTGGATGCTGTGACTGGGAGATCGTAGATGTAAATATTAAACAGCATCATGCCAATTCCCCCCTCCCCTTCCTGGTTGTTGCTCGCATGTGGCCCCCACTGGTCGGTCTAGGGAGGGTTGATAGATATTATCACATGTCCCCTCCGATACATGCAGAGTCAGCCAGGCACTTTTCGACTGCCAGCGCGAACTCTCATTGGTGAGGTGTAACGTGTGGGAGGCTCACACTACCCTCACCATCTCCCTTCCTCGCTGTGCCGGCGCCCTGACCGACATGTAGGAGTCGCTGTTTACAACGACCAGATTATCACCCACCGGCTTCCCTCCCGCTGACTCTGCCAATTGAGCCAGTATGAGGGCCGGCCAAGCCTGAGGCAACGCTGACAGCCGGATTCGATACCAGTGTCTCTCGCGTTGGTGAAGAGTGCTTAGTCCGCTGCGTCACCCAGCCGCCTCAATTTCTATTTCTAACTTGTTTTTTATACCAACGCTTTTACTATGGTCCTTGTCTGAGAGTCTGGTCTTGGGGATTTTTACTTAATAATTATTTTAATGTTTTATTTCTTTATTTTTCTCTGGGGAGGGTATTTGATTTATGTATCTACAGTTATGTTTCACACTGGAGGGGATGTGTTTGTTCTGTGGCTTTTGGGTGTAGGTGAGGTTCTAATCTATAGGGTGGGGATTGGGAGGGGGTAGTTTACAATATAGTCTAATTTGTTAATGTTAGAATGCATAATCTGAGTGGTATTTTCTGCAAAAACTTCATATATGTTTTGGGAACCTACAGGAGAGCACATAACTTGTTCAAAATGAGTATAATATGTGACTTATAAAGGGGCCCTATGAACATGGCTATTCCCTGTGTTTTGCATTTTACAGAATGGGAGGAAATGTCAAATATGTAACAAGAAGCCTCCCTCTGAAACAAGACATTCAGAATTGCAAGTGTGTAGGTGCTTGTGAAAAGATTGTGGATGAAAGTGCAGATACAAAATGATAAATCTTGTTTTAGAATTTTGAAATGTAACCGCTTTGTTGAAATAAAAGCCTTGCAGTTACAGGTCCTTTGCTTTTCTTAAATATGTCTATATTTTAGTCTAGTGTCGTTTTTAGATAAAATTTACAAAACACAAAAGACTTGCTGTATCATCCCAGTGGTTATTCATTGGTCCAACTCTTGACAGGTGTCTGTTGACTACCATAATTTCCTATCTGTTTTTTACATTAAGAACAGTTCAAATCTATAAGGAAAGGAAGCTGTCTAGCCTAAAACATCAGATAGCTACATATTCGCTAACTGGACCGTCTCAATCGGTGGTTTGCATTGCTCTACAAAGGCAGCAGTAACTGCACATGTTGTGAAACAAGAATATTTTAAGGTAAGCAGGTTGTGTTATTCTGAATGAATGAACTATCAAATTCATTATAATTGTTGTCCTGGTGTTTCTTATTACCTATCCTAACATAGCAATTAATTCTTAGATTTTTTTTTAACCTGTTAAGCCTGTATGTCCCCCTTTAGGATGTGGAAAAGATATATAGATGCTATTTGCATACTGTGGACAGGGGATGAAATGACACTGATACAATTCTTTAATTTCCTCAATGCCAAAAATGAACATCTAAAGTTTACTATGGAGTATGACCAACACCAAGTGAATTTCTTAGATATTATAATCAAAATAGACAATGGTAATGTACATTCCAAACGGATGTATACAGAAAACCTTGTTACAGAAATTATCTGTTGAGAAGTGATTCATTTCATCCTAATCCGCTAAAAAACAGTTTACCTAGCAGCCAGTTCTATAGAATCTGTAGTACAGATTAATGTTTTCAGGAACAGACAGATACTTTAAAAACGATGTTTAAAACTAGAGGGTACACACAGGACATTGTAGAAAAAGCAGCTTTGAAAGTAGGTCATAAAACCCAAGAAGATTGCTTACAATCTACACAGTAAATTTTGCAGAGTAAATTTTACTCAAACTGAGTACGATTTTACTCAGTTTGAGTAAAATGTACTCAGTTTGAGTAAAATTTACTCTGCGAAATTGACTGTGTACAAGAAACAAAACTACCTCTGTACAACCTATACAGTGTGTTACACAATACTCGCCTCTAGGCAACCTTTTTAAACATCCTATTAAAAAACATTGGCATCTTCTCAGTTCTGATCCAACATTGGATAAATCTTTTCACAACATCAGAGACATTGTGGTTAAATCAGACCTGCCTCCTAAGAAAACACACAATTTTTTAGATGACCTGCCAGATGGAAACCGACGTTGTGGTTTGTGTGCTCAATGTCACTTCACAGAAGAATGCGCTGTTTTCTATCACCCAACAACTGGGAAAGAGATAAAAATAAGAGGCAAAATAACATGTACAACTACCAATGTAATCCATATGCTTAAGTGCCCATGTGGTAAGGCATATGTCAGTAAGACAACACATGCTTTAAAAACACGTATTGCTGAACACGGGAGTACGATACGGAATGAGGATGAAAAAAGCCCAGTAGCTTTACATTTTAAAAAGGCACACCACAATGTCTCATCACTAAGATACCTTGGAATAGAGAGAGTGCATCTTCCAAGACGAGGGGGAGATATAGATAATCTCCGAGGAGAGAAGTATGGTGGATCCATTATCTTAAAACGATGGCACCAACAGGACTCCATGAGGACTTTGACATTAGACCTTATTTGTAAATTTAACTTATAGAGTCAATGGATTTTTTTTTTTTTTTTTTTTTTTTTAGTGACTAGGACTTGTACCTTACACACTGCTGCCTATCTGTAAATTATGTCTTAATGTTGTGTTTAATATAGATATTTCTCAAATCTTCTAAAAAATGTCAAATGAAAAGATAAATAGTTACTTAATCATGTATAAAATGTATCAATCATGCAAGTCTTGGGACCGCCCCTGATCACCAGGTGGGGCTCATATTCAATTTAGTTCACTTCCTGTATAAAAAGATGTCAGTGTTGTGTTGTCTTCATTCTTGAAGAAGACCGGAAGGGTCGAAACGTTGCATCTGCCTTTTTGTCAATTAAAACACCTTGGAACTACAAATGAGTTGCGAGCCCCGCTTTGTCTTATGCCTTTAGGGGGACCCTGCTTTTCTTTATCATAAATCGATCAATAGAGACCGTATTAGATCCCCAATTATCATATCATGGGGTATCATTGGAAAGCCACACTCATTGGCTACAACCCTGTCCAAACATTTTCGAGATCGCCAAATGATTGATGGAGCTAGAGCCCCCGGAGGTCAGGGTGGTAATGTGTACTTTGGCGCACGCCTCACATATCGGCATGTAACTCGAGAACCGCTGAACAGATTTTGTCACCTGACATGGCAATTGACAGGCAACAAATAGGGGGTTAATTCTGTCTGTGTATTACAAGAAATGTACACCCAAGCCGCTAGAGGTCGGCAAAGTGGCGCGTCGCGAATCGTCCTCATGAGGGCCCACATGTGGGCCCTTGGATGTTAAGAGGTTCTGTTTTTGTTTTTGTTTTTTGTTTAGCCAAGAGTAAATACCATAACCCTATCAAAACAGTAGTCAAAGTGTATATTTTCATTTTAGCCGAAAATAGGAATTTATCGAAAGAATGCTAATTATATCTCTTTTATCGTAAAACCGCAAGGAAATGACTAAATCCAGATTCAACCCTGCCATTGGAAAGAGGAGCCTTTTCCCTATCCAAGGATGTATGATTTGGCCATAATAAGGTCAAGTTCAAGGTCAAATATGAATTTATAATTAAAATCGATTATCATGTATTACTGTATCTACAAATCATTCTGTTTAATCATCTTCCCTTTATTCATTTGCTTCGATTTTTTTTTACACTTGATCTCAAGAAGGTGGTGAATGAGCTCAGTGAGCGAGCTCGGCTTGCACACAATTGTAACATGGTGTTATTCACCGGCACAGATGCAAAAATAAATCATAATTTATATTCTCCCTTTTTTCTTTACAATTTACTCAAGCCTAGTAACAGACACAATATTTCTGACATTGGAAATACATACCCCCAGGTCCCTAGATGTTCCTAGATACCAAGAACATGCAAATTGGCCTTGTAGAAGTGGAGCAATCTTCCATTTACTTAGGCATGTACCTTTAGGCGAGATTTCTGAAAATAGGGCTACAGCTTAAAGGCTCCCACATACTTACTTCCGCAAGCCACATCCGCGTGTGCGCATTGGTGCGTGTGACGTCATTTGTGTACTCCTCCGCACGGACCTCGTATCCGGCTCTGATTGGGGCCATTACACAAATTACGTCACATGCAGATGCGGCTTGCGGAGGGAAGTATGTGGGAGCCTTAACAGGTTTTAAAATTATGTAAATTATATAAAAAATATATAATTATTATAATTATTATTTTTATGTCATAAAGAAAAGCAATGGGGACAAAAGTAAGCCTATATGTTTGTAAACAAAATTGCAGGCCCTGACTTTGTCAACAACAACAAAATGGTAACTTTCAGGTAGCTCTCTCAAACAGGGCTCCAGGGACCCAACATTCCTCTGAGGACACATTGTTTATTCTGAACTTTTTTATTCTCTCACTCTCCCAAAACTGCATAGTGCACCTTTTAATGCATGAGCAGCAGAATGATACGAATGGATGCTTTTCAGCACAGAGCCTTCATCAGTATCATCTGTGCTGTCTTGCAAACTGGTAAAGATACAATCAGGGATTGTGGACCATATCATTAGGCTATAGTGTATACAGTACATACATTATTTAAACTGTAGAGGATAAATAAGCTATACTTGGAACTTTTTAAATCAGAATTATATCTGTTTTAGGCCAAGTTTTCAAATATAACTACTGTAAATATTTTAGACACAAAATACAACCGCATAGTATTTGTCTAGTGTCAGTAGCCTATAGCCTACTATCAAAAGCTCAATTAGAGAATAAAAACATATTTCTTAGGCCGTTGTCATTTGAAAACGTTTGTATACCAATCTCTTAACAAGTGTTGTCTGTTGTAGGTGTAACGGGGAAGCCCGTGGGTATGTCCACAGTCACGGAAACAGGTGTGTTGACGAGTGACTGTGGCAGTGCGGGCTGGTAAATTAAACTCACTTCCCCATAACAGGGTTAACAGACGCATAGGTACGGTAGTTAGGAGTGAATTCACTTCTTAGTGCAGCGGCCTGTGTCGTCGCCCGCGGCGCGGGAGCCCCCTGTTCGACTCCCCCTTGGGACATTAACATTTAACATCAACACAACGCAGACCAATATGATCCGTCACATAGGCATATCTATAATGTCCCCAAGATCCATTATATTTAACATCAGCCTGCTCCTGTCAATCACTCCATTCTGATTGACAAGCTAATAGCAATTGGTTTTGATAGTTTATCAGTGAGCTGGATGCAATCCTACCTGGAGGGGAGAGAACAGATGGTAGAGGTAAACGGTACTCTATCCCCCCCCCCCCCCCCCCCTCACAGTGAGCTGTGGTGTTCCACAAGGAAGCATACTAGGACCGCTACTGTTCCTAATTTATGCAAATGACATGTTGTCAGCCTGTGACTGCAACTTGTTCCTGTTTGCGGACGACTCAGCCCAAGAACAAGTTGCAGGTTGAAAAAACCCTCAGCTCGGAACTAGGCAAAATCTGCATATGGCTCGCTGATAACAAACTATCATTACACATGGGCAAAACAGAGTCCATTCTCTTCGGTTCAAATAACAAACTCAGCAAGACCGACGGCTTCTCAGTTACAGTGGGTGACAATATTGTCACAAGGAAAGACGAAATTACCTACCTGGGTTCCATCCTAGAGGCAAATCTTTCCTGTGACAAAATGGCATCCAATGTAATAAAAAAAGTCAACCAACAAACTAGATTCTTGTACCGGATCTCCTCTCTGGTAAACAAGAATACCCTGAAGACTCTGGCAGGAGCACTCATTCAAGGGTACTACGACTATGCTTGCACCTCACCAAAGCACCTCAAAGGCGCTAAAAACAAGATTACAAACATCACAAAACAAACTGGTCAGACTACTACTTGACCTTACCCCCAGAACCCACCTCACCCCTGCCCACTTTGACAACCTAGGATGGCTTAGAGTAGACGACAGAGTACAGCAACTTGCAATGGGCCTGGTCTACAAGATACACTATACGACTAAGGTACCCATGTACATGTCAAAATACTTCCCAAAGGTCAGTGAATACCACAACCACTACACCAGAGGAAGCTCAACAAATCATGTTAAACCCAGATTTGGCTCAAACAAGGGACTAAACACGTTTCGCAAATTATGCCACATCAATGTGGAACACCCTACCCAAAGTCGCTCCCTACCCAAAATCACTCTTAAAGAGCACCTACGGGAGGCTGCAATTCGAAACTGGCCACCGTAAATGCCCAAACCCCCCACCACCTCCTAATAGACAGTCTCCTCCCCACCGCATGTATATATTCCCTCCCCGCCGTATGTATATTTCTCTCCCACCCACCCACCCCCTCCAAATGTACAGTCTCCACCCCACCGTATGTATATTTCTCTCCCACCCACCCACCCCCTCCTAATGTACAGTCCCCTCCCCATCATATGTATATACTCTGTCAGGATCCATGGGTAACAGTACTGTATATTTGAATACCGTTTATGTCACAAATGTATCAGTACTAAATACCTGTATGTCCCTATGCCATAAATGTCATGTATGTTGTGTATGTCATAAATGTCGATATGAATTGAAAATGGGGGACCCTGATGTAAACAAGACGAACGTCTTTCTCAGGTCTGCATCCCCTTAACAATTGTGTGTATTGAGCCGTACTGTATTGTACCCATTCAGCAATCTGTTAAATAAAGTATTCATTCATTCATTCATTCATTCATTCATTCATTCATTCATTCATTCATTCATTCATTCATTCATTCATTCATTCACTCCTCACGCCCAAATACCAATGTGCACTACTCCGAATGGCCACAAGGTGGCCCCCTGACATCATTTTCGACTGACTGTTTCTCACCACAGCTGAGCTGTTTTACTGTCATGGTTGGACTGGTTTGATGCATATGAGTGTACAGACTAGTATTTTGTGTCATTTAATGTAGCTAATTATGTCGTTGTCGAGAGTTAATCTTGTATTAATCCACCGCTAAGACGACAAAACACTATATCCGAGGCTACTGGCCATTTCTTTGCTTGGGACTAAAACTTGGCTAAAGGCATTTTGTGTTATTGGAGGTCCATCTCATCGGACCAAATGAAAAATAGTAGTAAGCCTTTGCCTACTTCCTTTTGTGTTATTATTATTATTATTATTATTATTATTATTATTATTATTATTATTATTATTATTATTATTATTATTATTATTATTATTATTATTAATAATAAAAGATGATGTCCTAAAATAGGGCTATGAATGATTAAACTTGAGCCGATACTTTTTCCCATTGACGTTTATTTTTCTAAACAGAAAGCATATTGAACTATTGTTAAGAATAATTTTTATTGGACCTTTTTGAAAAGTCGATAATTTTTTCAGTAAAATATATACTTATCTTAATAAATCGTTCAGCTCGGATTGGAAGGCTATACTGTGAGCAATTACATGACTTTTTGGACTCCCAAAAGATTATAAATTGGAACGTTTTTAACATTTCCATAAATGTTTTCCTTGAACTGGACTCTTTGATTCATAAAATAGCTTATAGCCAATTTTCTGAACCTCGAGACAGGCAAACTTGATAAATATAGGCTGCCGCTAGGCCAAGAGAGAGAGATCACGTCAAGAACAATAGGCTATACAGGAGTATAGGGTGAAGAGAGTGGCTGAGACAGATTACATGTAACACTGATTGAAGAGTTGTATTATGTTAATTTACATATACCAAAAGGACAGATAGATAAGCAATTGGTAAATAGGTCCATCTATAATTCTTACAAAAATCGTAACCATATAGCCTATAGGCTAGAGTAGACAATGCAGCGCCTATAGGTATTTCAAAAACAGCTGTGTCACAACATCAGAAATGTCAAGCAAAAGTGTAGAATCGAATAATGTTAGTATAGGTAGCTTATTTTGGAAATGTTTATCTATTTCTATAATTATAGATGTGCTATTCTTATGGGCCATTATAATTCCAACTGTTGAAAACATTACCAGCGTGACCTTTGTTGTCTCGTTAGAAAACAAATATGTATTATTTCCTTGACCTATATCTACAACAAGATATAGACTGTATGCCTCAATATAGTAAAATAGCCATGTAATGATCTTCATGAAATCATTTTGTGAGGCTTACAGTAGTCACAAACGCTTTGCCATCTGTCTTCAAAATAGTTCCATGATGATAGGCTGAAGCAAAGCGCAGACAGGAGTGGAATGAGCAACGCTTAGGCTATAGGTTATAGCCATGTGTCAACTTCACATTATTAGCCTATTGTTGTACCCCATGGGCTACTTGTTATTGTAGACATTTATATTTGCCATCGCAATTTGTTTGTTTGTTTATTTGTTTGTTTGTTTTTCTAAATATGGACCTAAACGCGCTTGGCTCTTTTATGATCCCATTGGTTTAAGAAAAAGATTATGATATAGCCATAAGCTACCGGTAGCCTAATTATTTCACACACTTTAATTTTAGAGTCTTTATAGGTGAGGACTTATAATGGGGCAGATGTAGCTATCCATACCGGGGGCATAATATAGTCCTATATAGTTGGCTCTATAGGGGGTTATGCAAAAAAGAAAAAGACTTAATATGAATTACCCAACGTTGGGCCGTCAATAAAGCCATTCCTGTACGCAGTCTCCGTGGACCGGTCGTATTATTCAGAGCCTTTTATCAACACCTTGAATATGACGTGCATGGTCCTCGGTGTCTATTATTCTTTGATAAAGTGTTTCGCGCGGCAGCGATGACAGCGAGCCTTTGACTGGTTTCTCCCGCGACCAGGTGATGAACGTCCGGCCGATCAGGCGGAATGGAGAGTAATTAAAACCTATAAATTATCCTTCAGCGGGCTCTCTCTCAAGGCGTCACTTTACAGGGGAGATAAGAGCCCATTTGCGGCGATTTCGGCTTTGATTGATTGATTGATTGAGACTGGAGATGCTGAAGTCCCTCCTCTCTGAGAATGCCTTCTCAGGCAGAGGAATGGCAGGTCCACAGATATTCCTGACAGACGACAGCACAGCAGAGAGAGCAGCCATCCACAGGGCCTTCCCAGAAGCCACGCTCCTCCTGTGTAGTTTCCATGTGCTGCAGGCTGTGTGGAGATGGCTGCTGAACAAAGACCACAACATCCACATGGCTGACAGGCAGGCTCTGTTCACAGTAGTGAAGAACATCATGTATGCCAGGGAGGCGAGTGAGGCAGATGGCTTCTTCCAACAAGCCTTGCAGATTGATCTTGTGAACAGGTACATATCCCAGACAAATGGGAGACTCGGTACACTCGGAGATCACAAGTACATTTCCCTTTATAAACAAGCATTCAAGTGCATAAATGCAGGGAAAAGCAATACAAATGCACTATATTAGCTCAAGGGGAAGGATCTGAGATGTGTAGGTTTACATGACTGTCGTCTGTTGTCGTCCTTGTCCTGTACATTTAGTTTTTTTGTAAAATGCCAGGTACCCCAACTTCAGGGCATACTTGGAGACGTTGTATGGCCGGAAGGAGTCTTGGGCCCTGTGCTTCAGAGCAGCGTTGCCGGTCCGTGGAAACAACACAAACAACTACGCAGAAGCCGCAAATAGGATCGTGAAGGATAAGATCCTGCGCCGGACCAAGGCTTACAACGCGCCCCAACTTTTTGATTTTCTCACCACTCGCCTCAATGGGTATTACGAGGCACGCATCACAGATGCAGCTCTCGGCCAGTGGGACAGGTTCCATAAGTCAAGGTCCCTGGTAAAGACCAGTGACGTCAAGCCAGAGAACATTTCTCGGGTAAATAACAATCAAACTGGCACAAAAAGGCACACACACCTAATTTATACAGCATGCAATGACTGAGTCTGTTGTGTTTTTGACCTATGTTGATTTGACATTTCTTGCAACAAAATAAGTAAAAAGAAATTGTCTAATACGATAGTAGCACAATAGAACACCTAAAATTCAAGGTTTGCTCAGATTAGAAAATAGGAAATAAATGTATAATAATGTATAAGTCATTATAATTATGACTTCCCTTTTGTATCTGTCATTATGTGTAGATTGATGGGTCAACGTTCGAGGTGAAGAGTGCCTCCACACCTGGGAAGGTCTACCTGGTCGACACAAACCTTGAGACGTGCTCATGTCCTGTGGGCAGCTCAGGGGCACCTTGTAAACATCAAGCTGGTGTTATGAAGGTGTTCCCTGGGAACAGCTGCACTTTTCTGCCAGTTACCCCCAGCATGAAGGCAAAACTGTTGTATATTGCCACAGGAAGTAAGTAAGAGAAGGAATACAATTACTCTAGTCTGTAGAGTGTACCGGTATACTGTGTATGTACGTATACGGATATTAACACATGGGCCGGTTACAGACATGGTCTAAGACATGACAGTACTATCTAGAGTTGGTCCATTCAATTAACTATCTGATCCCGGACTTGGTCTAATCCATGGCTACGAAACAAACCCTAAATATTATCAATGAATTATTACTGTACATGCTGACTTTAGCTGGATATTCTATCCTAGATGACTACATCCATGACAGTTTCCTGGAGCCTCTGAACCCTCATGTGATGGGTGTATCCAGTGGGTCACAGGTCCTGGAGCCTCTGAACCCTCATGTGACGGGTGTATCCAGTGGGTCACAGGTCCTGGAGCCTCTGAACCCTCATGTGACGGGTGTATCCGGTGGCCGTGGGTCACAGGTCACTCCAGAGCTGAGCGACCAGACCACATTTATGGGAGCTGACGGCATTGAAGGTGGAGACTTGTTTTTTCAAAATTGTGTTCATTGTCATGGCCAATAGTCAATGTATTTATACATGCATTATAAATACAACAATTAGGTTGCTCAACACGTGGGATGTCCATTGGCAAGGCGTACCTCTAGGTGCTGACACCTCAAAGGCTCGATCTCCTCTGCTGACCATTTTTGAAATTATATAAATGTTTACACTACAGTTCAAATACAATATCATCTATTGCTCCATCTTTTTTCAGCTGTTTTAGCCAGAGAGAGGTATCGGTCCCAATTGGAGGAGTTCAAAGAGGAGTTCCACGAAATGCTGACCAATGAGGAACTTCAAGGGGGAGCGTCAGCCATGATAAAGATCTTCAATCAGCTGAAGGGGAAACCCTCCAAGCTGCTGTCAGCTCTACACACCTTCGGCTAGGGGTGGGAATCACCAGTTTCATCATGATACGATACGATATCGATTCTTTGGACAACGATACGATATTTGCCGATATCACAAAGTCTCTCACGATACAATACGATACAATTAGATTCAGGTGCCTGCAATCGATATGAGATGATATCATATGCCCATTTAACACAATCAGTAACATTTAGATCAACAAAAAAAAGGTAATGAAAATATCATTTGACATTTGTATTTTTGAGCTCTTCCAGACATTTAAAGGAAAATCAATCTATTGTTTTTAATACAAATAGACCTCCTGTTCACTGTAAAGTGCCACGTTTTTATATATTGAGCTTTAAACTTTAAGCTACATTTTTTGGAACTCAAAACTCACAACCTCCCTCTCCCAAACTGTTCCTACAACAATTTGTTGATGTTGCATGATCATGTATAGGCCTACATTTATTATGTATTATATTGTTTATGTTTAAATAGCATTTAAACATCAAACTCCTCTGACCTCATCTGGTCTTTCCAAATACGCGCGCACACACACACACAGAAAGGGAGAATGCTATGCTGTAACGTCTACACACACGGAGCTACTGCTGTTGTTCTTGGGCGGATATGAGACTCGCCACAGGATTTTCAAAATAAAAGTATCGATATGAATCGATCTTATTACATCGCATCGATCCGATTCGATTGTTGATAATTACATCGATGTATCGATCTGGATCGATGTATCGTCCCACCCCTACCTTCGGCCGCTCTGGTATCAGCCATGCATCAAAACGTGCACACGCGCTCAGGCGAGTCGCTAACCGTGCTGGGCCAAGCATAGCGGCTCAACCCACCTCTGTTGCCCGTCGTAAAATGAAGCTCGGGGGTCGACGCCGGCTCGCTGCGGGGAGGCCGAAGAAAAGTGTGGTGAGCACAGACCATCGCTATAGTTTCCCAACGGGAGTAAAGTCTGGAACGCACCACAGCCTGTCACAAGCAGTAGAGATGTGTCGTAGCAATCCGAAGTGACATTGACCACCAATATAGCATGTAAATAAAGACCCAGTGCCTCATCCGGAGCTAACAGTGTATTGCACTACCACAGGACCTAGCATGTCCTACCATGCTCTGTAAATAACTCATGTACATATACTGATATGCATGCCCTACTTTGTTTACTTGTTTTATTACCGATATGCATGCCCTACTCTGTTTACTTGTTTTATTACCGATATGCATGCCCTACTCTGTTTACTTGTTTTATTACCGATATGCATGCCCTACTCTGTTTACTTGTTTTATTGCACAATGTCGTTCTATTGACGGGACCTAAATAACCTATGTACATATACCGATATGCCCTACTCTGTTTACTTGTTTTATTGCACAATGTCGTTCTATTGATGGGACCTAAATAACCTATGTACATATACCGATATGCCCTACTCTGTTTACTTGTTTTATTACCGATATGCATGCCCTACTCTGTTTACTTGTTTTATTGCACAATGTCGTTCTATTGGATTCTATTATGTTATTGTTATTACTATTGTATTATGCACATCGTTGCGGGCAAGACCACCCGCATTTCATTGTAAACTTGTATGCAAATAAACAACTTGTGACAAATAACTCTTGACTTGACCACCAGCCTCTCTCTCTTAAGGCATTAACTGGGTTAATGAATCTAAATGTTATATTGTAACTGTCTAGTTATTGATTGATTGAATTGATTGAAAACTTTATTAACAGATTGCAGAATGGGTACACAGTACAGCTCAATACATACAATTGTTAAGGGAATGCAGACCCCAGAGAAAGACTTTCGTCTTGTTTACATCAGGGTCCCCCATTTTCAATTCATCGTAACATGACATACAGATAGACAACTGGGTTAATCTAAATGTTACATTGTACAGTAAGTGGAGAGTGTAAACAAAGTTGAACGCTGGCTGTGTTGTGAAATGTGAATAAACCGTGAAGTCACGCGAAATAACGTTATACGCGAAGCTATACAAACCAATTACATAATCCTATCCAACATGTGTAAAGGCACACACAACATATTCCAGTTAACGGTATATTTTTTTAATGATTCGTTATGGCGTAATCAATACTTCCATGCGTATCCCATCCGTCGGGCAACAACCGTGGGTTTTCAGCCTCTCTCTCTGGAGTTAACGGAGTTTTCGACTCCTGGCTAGAGGAGCTTGTCTCGGCTCATGCGGGGGGCCAATCAGAGAGGGGCTTCGCTCAACCAATCAGAGAGGGGTCTGCAGAAATGGGAGGAGTCTGCAAAAATGGAGTTCAACCAATCAGAGAGGGGTCTGCAGAAATGCGGCTTCGAATTGTAGAGACGCAGACTAGACAGCGAGTGGAAAACCACTTCCTCATACTGCGAGGCAGTGAAACCCGACACCTCTGCATACTCTGGAGGGAGAGAGAGAGGGAGGGAGCACTTGGGGGGGGGGGGGACCTGCCGCGCCACACGGGAGAGGGGAGGAAGGGAGGCCCCCCCCCCCCCCCCCCCCCAAGCTGCCGCAGGGAGAGAAAAAACAAAAGGAAGAGACGGCCTGTATTTTTTTTCTCTCTCTCTCTCTCGCACCCCCCCCCCCCCCCCCCTCTCTCTCTCTCTATCTCTCTCTGTCTACCAGTCGCAGACTGTGTGGACTGACTGTCACTCAAAGTGCTTATGGGCGGAGCCAGGCCATAACAGCCTGAAATCTTGAAGCTGGAAAATGATGGTTTTGAGTACTTGATTAGAAATATAAAACAATGCATTTTTTTGAAAAAAACCTTACAGATGTCTTCAATAGACTAACAGGATGTCACATAGTAATGTCTAATGACAATATAAAATATAAGCTGAAGCGGGCTGTATGTGAAAACCAGCCCCTCCAGTAGTGCTATAAGCACGGTCCCAGGCAGGTAAAGAAAATAAACACAAGGCGTTGTTCCAAATAGTAAATGATATTTATTATAGCGGGGATTTAAACCCACTGTTCCCAAAGGGGAAATAATATTTATTATCGTGGGGATTGAAACCCACAGCACAAACACAAAGGGCAAAGGGTAGTTGGAGAACAAACAGGCAATATATAAATACGACCAAACAAACACTAAGCAAAATATAAGGTAAACACTGGGAACCACCCAGCCATAGAGCACTACAGTATATATTTAGCACCAGAGCAATACAGATATATATATATATATATATGTAGATACTTACTTCCAAACAGGAAGGCATATGGCTCTAAGGCCCACAACAACAATATATATATCCTGCTACTGGTAAGTCCACACACAGTGGCAAACAAGGCACAAAGTGTCTACAGAGGCCACAACATATATATATAGAGAGATGCAGTACATAGATACATATATAAACAGTGGCTTGGCCACAGGCCACAATATATACATATATATATACTCACCTTGGAAGCTACATCACACAGTCACATTTAACCAGTTCCACACAACAGTGGAAACACAGGGCAGCATAACTACCATTCCACATAACAGTGGCAATTCAAGGGCAACCTCTCAACACGATGGTCACCCGCAAATGACAGAGAGAGACGCCTCGATGTGTGTCACCTCCCACTCTTTTAACCACCCATCTCCACTGCCTGCTTGAAGATGCACCAATCAGATGCAACCAATCCAATCAGGGAGATGAGTGGCATCTGTGGAAACAGAAACAGGCGATTAGGAGATGACACAACACCACACATAGAAAACAACACAAATAATATATTACCCTGATGTTACATGGTGTTAAAATATATGGCAATAATGATAATGAACAACCCACGTACGTGACACCTCCCCCCATAGAAGCGAACCTACCGGGTGAGCAAAACATTATTTCCTATACAACCAACAGAGCAGTACCCTCTGGACAAGGCATCGGCCACAACATTGTCCACCCCCTTTTTGTGACGGATGACAATGTTGTAGCCCTGCACCAACAGGGCCCAACGCATCAACCTCTGGTTGTGGTTATACATATGAGCCAAGAACACCAGGGGATTGTGGTCCGTGTGGACCAACACCGGAATGGAGCTGGACCCCACGTACACCTCGAAGTGCTGGAGAGCGAGGAGCATCGCCAGCGTCTCCTTCTCGATGGTCGAGTAGTTCAACTGATGTAGCTTGAACTTCACCGAGAAGTAGCAAACCGGATGATGCACCTCGCCCTCTCCCGCCTGCAACAGCACAGCTCCAGCACCCAGCAGAACTTGCGTCGACCTCCAGCTGAAAGGGCAACGCAAAGTCAGGGGCTGCCAGAACAGGAGTACTGCATAGGAGAGACTTAGCAGCCTCGAAGGCGCACTGGCACTCCTCGGACCACACAAAAGATACAATAGGACTACACAAAGAAGTGAGGGGAGCCACCACCACAGAAAAATTCTTACAAAAACACCGGTAATACCCTGCCATCCCCAGGAAACGCCGTAGCTCGCGCCTCGTGGAAGGGGCCGGATACGCCAGGATCGCTGTCACCTTAGCGTCCACTGGGCGGACCTGTCCGTGACCCACCTGCTTCCCCAAGTACGTCACTGTGGCTTTCCCAAACTCACACTTGGCGAGGTTCAGAGTCAACGAAGCCTCCGCCAAGCGTGCAAAAACCACCCGTAAATTATCAATGTGCTCCCCCCAAGTGTCCGAGTACACCACCACATCGTCCAAATAGACGTTACACTTAGACACACCCCCCAACACCATGTGCATCAAACGTTGGAACGTGGCCGGTGCGTTCCTCATTCCGAAGGCCATAACGGTGTACTGCAAAAAATGGTCTGGTGTAACGAACGCCGAAATATCAGATGCTCGCTCTGTCAGGGGAACTTGCCAGTATCCCTTCAGGAGATCGAGTTTCGTAATAAATACAGCGGGACCAATACTGTCAATGCAGTCATCCATTCTGGGCAACGGGAACGAGTCGGGCACCGTCACCGCGTTCACCTTCCTGTAATCAGTGCAGAACCGGGGAGACCCATCAGCCTTGGGAGCTAAAAGGCAAGGAGAGCTCCAGGGACTACGGCTATCCTTAGCCATCCCATTATCCATCAGATACTCAGCCTCCTTCCTCATCACCTCCCTCTTCGCCACCGGACACCGATACGCGTGTTGTTTAATGGGGGTCGCACCCCCCACATCAATATCGTGCTCCAGGACGGTCGTTCTGGAAGGCACATCAGACAACAACACAGGATAGGATAACAACAGTTGACGTACATCATCACTCTGTGACTCGGGCAGATACAACAGATGGGCAGTGACCTCACTCATGAATTCCGAGTTAGTCAAACGCCCCGTCTGCTGACCCTCGGACAACGCCTTCAAATCGTCGTCCGGCAGGGGATTAACACATGTCAACAAAACAGCTGACACAGCTCCTGGGCTGCCAGACTGCACCTCCTGCTCACTCTCACCAGCACGGGTGAGATACTTCTTCAACATGTTAATATGACACAACCGTGTCTTCCTGCGCCTCTCGGGCGTACATATAACATAATTGGTGTCTGATACTTTCCTCTCCACCTTATAGGGCCCTGCAAACCGGGCAGAGAGCTGACCCAGGCATGGGCAGCAAAACCAGCCTCGAACTGCCGCCCCACCGCCTTCTTGTCAAACCTCACCTTCATCTCCCCCTGGGCAGAGGCGAGAGCCTCCCTAGCCAGCGAGGACGCACAGCGGAGACGCTCCTTGCACCGGGAGACAAAATCAAACACAGTCGATTTAGGAGAAGAACCAGACAACATCTTCTCTTTGAGCAGTTTCAATGGACCACTTACACTGTGACCAAACACTAACTCTGCTGGGCTAAACCCAAGTGACTCCTGTTTAGCATCCCGAATAGCAAACAGTACAAATGGCACACCCTCGTCCCAACCACAACCCGTATCAACACAGAACTTTTTTAGCATCGCCTTCAGCGTCTGGTGCCAGCGCTCTAGCGCCCCCTGCGATTCAGGATGGTACGCGCTAGACACCATGTGACTGATACCCAAAGCCTGTAATGATTGATTAAAGGTCTTAGACATGAAATTCGAGCCCTGATCACTTTGCACAGTTTTTGGTAAACCGTAAGTTGCAAAAAACTTGTTTAATGCCTTGGTAATTGCTGGGGCAGTAATCTTCCTCAGAGGTATCGCCTCTGGGAAACGGGTGGCAAGACACATAATAGTCAACATGTATTGGTGACCTGCCTTTGTCTTAGGCAGGGGGCCAACACAGTCAATGATCACATGTTCAAAAGGTTCCCCTATCGCTGGAATGGGGTGCAGGGGAGCTAAAGGAACCCCCTGATTTGGTTTTTCTCACAATTTGACATGTACTACAAGTACTACAAAATTTACCACATCGGCCTTCAGACCGGGCCAAAAGAAATTTTGCAGTATTCTGTCATAAGTTTTTGAAATACCCAAATGACCAGCCCAAACATGTTCATGAGCTAACATCAAAACGTGATGTCTACACTCCACTGGTAACACAACCTGGTGCACTACATTCCAGGCATCCCCACACTCTAAGCCTGTCACACCTGGCCTAGCTACCCAAGTTCGCATCAACACCCCTTCCTCTATTAAGAAGGTGTGTTTCCTACTATCAGTAGTGCTGGCTACTGCCGCAAAACAACTTGTTAGGGAGGAATCATTTTTCTGAGCGTCAATCAACGCTTGACGCGTTAGAGGCAACGGCACGTCGGAAAACTTGGGATTTACCAGTTTCCCCTGAACGCTACTCACACCCCTTTTCATCTCGCCACTAGACGGCCACCTGTCCTCAGCGAGAGCCTCGCCACAGATGGAGTCACGCAGCGTCACCGCCTGCTCTCGTCTCTCCTGAGCCCTAGTCACAGCACAGATAGGAAAAACATTTGGGTGACTTTTAATCAACGCACCTGTATCACGAAGGATCCTCACCTCGCGTTGGTCACAGACTTTACCCGACAGTGATACAAAACCAGAAAATATAAAAGGTTCAAAACAACTGTCTGGTTTCTCCTGCTCTGGGCGTGAGACAGTGCTAATCAACCCCACCCCTTTTGGTTTCTGAGCTGGCTTTTTAGTATCCTGCCGATCGCGATCGCGTAATGCATGACAGTCCGCCATCAAATGACCTGGCCTCTTACAATAATGACATTGTCTCCTGTCAGACGGAGGTGAGCGTGGCCGATACGCTCGCTCGCCATTTCCCCGAAATGGTCATTCCCGAGGGGGAAACGCACCGCCTTTAACATAAACAGTATCGTTACGCACAGAAGCATGTTTGTGCGTCAACGCCAATTCATCCGCCAAAACAGCAGCGTCTTGGAGAGTAGACACTTTCTGTTCATTCAGATACACCACGATTCATTCGGGCATACAGAGTTTAAATTGTTCCATGAGTACCAACTCGCTCATGGCAGCAAGATCCTGCACCTTACTCGCCGCGCACCATCGTTCAAAAAGATTCCTCTGTTCACGGGAGAAATCGGTATTTGTCTGAGAAGGGGATTTTCTGAGCGAGCGAAAACGCTGTCTATATGCTTCGGGAACCAACTCATACACGTAAAACAGCATTCTTCACTCGCTCATAATTTTGACTCATCCATAGTTAATGACGCAACCGCTGCACTGGCTTTGCCAGTGAGCCTGGTCTGAAGTAAAATCACCCACATATATTCCGGCCAATGCAGAGCCTGTGCAATCCGCTCAAAAGCAGAAAAATAAGCCTCTACCTCTGACTCTCGGAACATGGGCACCAGAGAAATTTGCTGGCCGATATTAAAGTGAGCCGGGGAAACCCCAGCTGGAGAGGAGGTAGCACTACCACTACCAGCCTCCAACCTCATCCTCTCTATGGTCAGTTGAAGTTCCCTGTCCTTCTCCTCCTTCTCCTGCAGCCTGTCTCTCTCCTCCATCTCCTTTCTCTCCAGCCTGTCCCTCTCCTTTTCTTTTCTCTCCAGCCTGTCTCTCTCCTCCCCTTCTTTTCTCTCCAGCCTGTCTCTCTCCTCCCCTCTATCTCACACAGCCGCTTTGTCCTCTCTGTCTTGTACAGCTGCTCTCTCTTCCCTGTCTCGCTCCTCCCTGCGCAAAATCGCTCTCTCCTCCATCTGGAGACGGACAAAATGCAGGCTAGAGCGCTTATGGCCAGAAGACGTCGATTCTTTATCTGAATCGCCACCCCCCTCACTCAACTCTGGGAGCACTACCATTCTTCCTAATAGCACCACCCTCCGGGTTAAGATCACCTAAGGGAGATTTATCGCCAGTGTTTTTAACCTCCTGGTCCACTAACAGTGAGTCACTATGACTTACCACTCCCCGAGCCGTGCTGAACACCTGTTGCTCCACTAACCCCGCTATTACAGCCGCCTTCATATCAGCCTTGGACTGGGAACTTTGCACAGTAATATTATAATGTTTAGCAATAAGGCATAATTCCGCCTTAGTGCAACCGTCCAAATGATCCTCTGACGGATCCACTACAAAGACCTCCAAAACAAACGCCGACGCAGCCATAATATGTCCTTATGCGTGACTATGATACAAAAAAAAAAAAAAAAAATATATATATATAACGTCCTCACTTAGCCAACCATAACCGTGCACAATAATAATAGACACATTCTGCATTTGTGACCAGGTATGGACTTCAGGGTCATGTTGAGGGATCTTCATTTTTTTTTTTTTTTTTTACATATTATGAAAGTACAGATTCATACCTTCAAAATAAGCCATCACTTGAACATTTTGGTGGGATACTTTGCAAGCTACTTCCTATGATTCATGGTGATTATCACAAAACGTATTCAGAGATAATAGCCTTCAAGAGACGAGCAGGCTATTCGGTGACAATAGTGAAACAACTACAACACTACCCAGAAGTCATTGTAATCCATGGCCCCCCTCTCTCTAGGGCAATTAACACCTGGCATCTTTCCAGTCTGAGGCTCTTTGTTATTACAATGAGTCTGGTGACTGCAAACACAACAAAAAGGAAAAGTCATGATAGTTTATTAAAAAATGTGTGTGGTAGTGAAAGGTTAACCTTCTGTAGTGTGGTAGTGAAAGGTTAACCTTCTGTAGTGTGGTAGTGAAAGGTTAACCTTCTGTAGTGTGGTAGTGAAAGGTTAACCTTCTGTAGTGTGGTAGTGAAAGGGTTAACCTTCTGTAGTGTGGTAGTGAAAGGTTAACCTTCTGTAGTGTGGTAGTGAAAGGGTTAACCTTCTGTAGTGTGGTAGTGAAAGGTTAACCTTCTGTAGTGTGGTAGTGAAAGGTTAACCTTCTGTGGTGTTGTAGTGAAAGGGTTAACCTTCAGTAGTGTGGTAGTGAAAGGTTAACCTTCTGTGGTGTTGTAGTGAAAGGGTTAACCTTCAGTAGTGTGGTAGTGAAAGGGTTAACCTTCTGTAGTGTGGTAGTGAAAGGTTAACCTTCTGTAGTGTGGTAGTGAAAGGGTTAACCTTCTGTAGTGTGGTAGTGAAAGGTTAACCTTCTGTAGTGTGGTAGTGAAAGGTTAACCTTCTGTGGTGTTGTAGTGAAAGGGTTAACCTTCAGTAGTGTGGTAGTGAAAGGTTA
The DNA here is from genome assembly GCF_963971535.1 of Notolepis coatsorum. Lineage (NCBI taxonomy): Eukaryota > Metazoa > Chordata > Actinopteri > Aulopiformes > Paralepididae > Notolepis > Notolepis coatsorum. The sequence goes on from NC_140169.1 coordinate 22,519,518, forward strand.
ACCTTCTGTGGTGTTGTAGTGAAAGGGTTAACCTTCAGTAGTGTGGTAGTGAAAGGGTTAACCTTCTGTAGTGTGGTAGTGAAAGGTTAACCTTCTGTAGTGTGGTAGTGAAAGGGTTAACCTTCTGTAGTGTGGTAGTGAAAGGTTAACCTTCTGTAGTGTGGTAGTGAAAGGTTAACCTTCTGTAGTGTGGTAGTGAAAGGTTAACCTTCTGTAGTGTGGTAGTGAAAGGTTAACCTTCTGTAGTGTGGTAGTGAAAGGATTAACAGTAATAGCATGCCACATTACACATTATGAAATCTCAACGAAATACCTCTGAATAAAAATTTAAAAAAAAATTAAAGATTCAATGACTAATTCGGCCAGAAACGGCTTTGAGGCGAAGCATTACTAAGCGCTTCTGTAGTGTGGCAGTGAAAGGGTTAACGCGCGCCTCATCTCCCCTGCCTATACACGGTGCTGCGCACATTCACATTCATAACGTCCAGACAGGAGGGATACACGGTGCTGCGCGCATTCATAACGTCCAGACAGGAGGGATACACGGTGCTGCGCGCATTCATAACGTCCAGACAGGAGGGATACACGGTGCTGCGCGCATTCATAACGTCCAGACAGGAGGGATACACGGTGCTGCGCGCATTCATAACGTCCAGACAGGAGGGATACACGGTGCTGCGCGCATTCATAACGTCCAGACAGGAGGGATACACGGTGCTGCGCGCATTCATAACGTCCAGACAGGAGGGATACACGGTGCTGCGCGCATTCATAAAGTCCAGACAGTAACAGTTAAGCATTTAGATGTATTTAGATGTAAATACATGTAGTGTGGTAGTGAAAGACACAACAACAACTTACTTTTAACTGTATTAACAGATTCCGTGCTGAATGCCAGCGCAGAAAATAGTTTACATCAGGGCCCCCACAATAATAATAATCTCTCGCTCCGATGAAAAAGCCATTTTTTATCACTCCGTTTCCGTATTAAATTAATTTACTTTTAGCCATTAGGTTGGAAAAAATGCACCCTAACGAAATTCGTTCGCTCATAAAATTCGAACTGTGTTTTAATGGTTTTTAATTAAGTTAAAAGTAAAACACGCGTTTTATAACGGCCGTCAAGGCCTCTTTTTTTTTATCTTTTTTTTAGACACTGCGTTACGTTGCTTATAACTTATAACATTAAGATAGTGTATTAATAGTGTGTTATTCTCTCTCTGAGAAAGGAGAGCTAAATAATGACGTCTGTGTGTTAACACCTATTAAGTACACCTATTAAGCCCCCTGTGGACAGGCCCAAGCCCGCTCGTGTAGTTTTTTATCCTCAATTGAAAGAAAATTTGTGGAACTATTATAGCAATAATTACCTCATTTACAAGTTGTATTTAAGTTTGCAACTAAGGGCAAATAATGGAACAGATTAATGACAATTCAAATATGTAAAAAAAATCAAGATTTCGATTTTTGGGATTTTCTGGACAGCAAGACATTTGTTCATTTCAGAGCACCTCCCCCTTTGCGGATCAAATCGGGTTTGGTCACGGCGAGTCACATTTATACCTCTTAACCAAAACAATCCAACTGACCACATCTACTACTAATGAAAACAATAACAAATGTTCCTAACCACTCAACTAGGAGTCACCTGTGTCACTCTAGCCTATCCCAGCTAAACTACTCCCCTAACGGGATGAGGGCTACACATATCTTCAGTCGCTTACCGATTTCATTGCGCGCTCCACCGGAATCACGACTCGTGCCCCCCACCCCCTAGCCAGGCAGGTGACCCCCCTGTTACCTATGTGGTAGAAAAAAAGAGATCTGGTTAAGAGCATACACGAATGGTTAATTATTATACAAAAACACGGCATGGATACATAAATACCAATAAACAACAACGCCACTTTACCTGACACCATCAGCCCCTATGTCAAACGTACACAGCAGACCGGCATTGAGCCCCCATGTCACAAGGACATGAAAGACCGGAAATGAGCCCCCATGTCACATAGTAATGTCTAATGACAATATAAAATATAAGCTGAAGCGGGCTGTATGTGAACTATAACTGTATGTGGGCTATAAGCACGGTCCCAGGCAGGTAAAGAAAATAAACACAAGGCGTTGTTCCAAATAGTAAATGATATTTATTATAGCGGGGATTTAAACCCACTGTTCCCAAATGGGAAATAATATTTATTATCGTGGGGATTGAAACCCACAGCACAAACACAAAGGGCAAAGGGTAGTTGGAGAACAAACAGGCAATATATAAATACGACCAAACAAACACTAAGCAAAATATAAGGTAACCACTGGGAACCACCCAGCCATAGAGCACTACAGTATATATTTAGCACCAGAGCAATACATATATATATATATATATATATATATATATATATATATATATATATATATATATATATATATATATATATATATATATATATATATATATATATATATATGTAGATACTTACTTCCAAACAGGAAGGCATATGGCTCTAAGGCCCACAACAACAATATATATATCCTGCTACTGGTAAGTCCACACACAGTGGCAAACAAGGCAAAAAGTGTCTACAGAGGCCACAACATATATATATAGAGAGATGCAGTACATAGATACATATATAAACAGTGGCTTGGCCACAGAGGCCACAATATATACATATATATATACTCACCTTGGAAGCTACATCACACAGTCACATTTAACCAGTTCCACACAACAGTGGAAACACAGGGTAGCATAACTACCATTCCACATAACAGTGGCAATTCAAGGGCAACCTCTCAACACGATGGTCACCCGCAAATGACAGAGAGAGACGCCTCGATGTGTGTCACCTCCCACTCTTTTAACCACCCATCTCCACTGCCTGCTTGAAGATGCACCAATCAGGTGCAACCAATCCAATCAGGGAGATGAGTGGCATCTGTGGAAACAAACAGGCGATTAGGAGATGACACAACACCACACATAGAAAACAACACAAATAATATATTACCCTGATGTTACATGGTGTTAAAATATATGGCAATAATGATAATGAACAACCCACGTATGTGACACAGGAATTGTGTAAAGTTGCCCAAATAGTGCTAGGAATAGCAGTACATGTCCCCTTTAACAGAATTGCATTAATCTATAGTCCTAATTCTGTCACTGTTTGATGTCGCAAAGATGGGTGTATCCGGTGGCCGTGGGTCACAGGTCACTCCAGAGCTGAGCGACCAGACCACATTTATGGGAGCTGACGGCATTGAAGGTGGAGACTTGTTTTTTCAAAATTGTGTTCATTGTCATGGCCAATAGTCAATGTATTTATACATGCATTATAAATACAACAATTAGGTTGCTCAACACGTGGGATGTCCATTGGCAAGGCGTACCTCTAGGTGCTGAAACCTCAAAGGCTCGATCTCCTCTGCTGACCATTTTTGAAATTATATAAATGTTTACACTACAGTTCAAATACAATATCATCTATTGCTCCATCTTTTTTCAGCTGTTTTAGCCAGAGAGAGGTATCGGTCCCAATTGGAGGAGTTCAAAGAGGAGTTCCACGAAATGCTGACCAATGAGGAACTTCAAGGGGGAGCGTCAGCCATGATAAAGATCTTCAATCAGCTGAAGGGGAAACCCTCCAAGCTGCTGTCAGCTCTACACACCTTCGGCTAGGGGTGGGAATCACCAGTTTCATCATGATACGATACGATATCGATTTTTTGGACAACGATACGATATTTGCCGATATCACAAAGTCTCTCACGATACAATACGATACAATTAGATTCAGGTGCCTGCAATCGATATGAGATGATATCATATGCCCATTTAACACAATCAGTAACATTTAGATCAACAAAAAAAAGGTAATGAAAATATCATTTGACATTTGTATTTTTGAGCTCTTCCAGACATTTAAAGGAAAATCAATCTATTGTTTTTAATACAAATAGACCTCCTGTTCACTGTAAAGTGCCACGTTTTTATATATTGAGCTTTAAACTTTAAGCTACATTTTTTGGAACTCAAAACTCACAACCTCCCTCTCCCAAACTGTTCCTACAACAATTTGTTGATGTTGCATGATCATGTATAGGCCTACATTTATTATGTATTATATTGTTTATGTTTAAATAGCATTTAAACATCAAACTCCTCTGACCTCATCTGGTCTTTCCAAATACGCGCGCACACACACACACAGAAAGGGAGAATGCTATGCTGTAACGTCTACACACACGGAGCTACTGCTGTTGTTCTTGGGCGGATATGAGACTCGCCACAGGATTTTCAAAATAAAAGTATCGATATGAATCGATCTTATTACATCGCATCGATCCGATTCGATTGTTGATAATTACATCGATGTATCGATCTGGATCGATGTATCGTCCCACCCCTACCTTCGGCCGCTCTGGTATCAGCCATGCATCAAAACGTGCACACGCGCTCAGGCGAGTCGCTAACCGTGCTGGGCCAAGCATAGCGGCTCAACCCACCTCTGTTGCCCGTCGTAAAATGAAGCTCGGGGGTCGACGCCGGCTCGCTGCGGGGAGGCCGAAGAAAAGTGTGGTGAGCACAGACCATCGCTATAGTTTCCCAACGGGAGTAAAGTCTGGAACGCACCACAGCCTGTCACAAGCAGTAGAGATGTGTCGTAGCAATCCGAAGTGACATTGACCACCAATATAGCATGTAAATAAAGACCCAGTGCCTCATCCGGAGCTAACAGTGTATTGCACTACCACAGGACCTAGCATGTCCTACCATGCTCTGTAAATAACTCATGTACATATACTGATATGCATGCCCTACTTTGTTTACTTGTTTTATTACCGATATGCATGCCCTACTCTGTTTACTTGTTTTATTACCGATATGCATGCCCTACTCTGTTTACTTGTTTTATTACCGATATGCATGCCCTACTCTGTTTACTTGTTTTATTGCACAATGTCGTTCTATTGACGGGACCTAAATAACCTATGTACATATACCGATATGCCCTACTCTGTTTACTTGTTTTATTGCACAATGTCGTTCTATTGATGGGACCTAAATAACCTATGTACATATACCGATATGCCCTACTCTGTTTACTTGTTTTATTACCGATATGCATGCCCTACTCTGTTTACTTGTTTTATTGCACAATGTCGTTCTATTGGATTCTATTATGTTATTGTTATTACTATTGTATTATGCACATCGTTGCGGGCAAGACCACCCGCATTTCATTGTAAACTTGTATGCAAATAAACAACTTGTGACAAATAACTCTTGACTTGACCACCAGCCTCTCTCTCTTAAGGCATTAACTGGGTTAATGAATCTAAATGTTATATTGTAACTGTCTAGTTATTGATTGATTGAATTGATTGAAAACTTTATTAACAGATTGCAGAATGGGTACACAGTACAGCTCAATACATACAATTGTTAAGGGAATGCAGACCCCAGAGAAAGACTTTCGTCTTGTTTACATCAGGGTCCCCCATTTTCAATTCATCGTAACATGACATACAGATAGACAACTGGGTTAATCTAAATGTTACATTGTACAGTAAGTGGAGAGTGTAAACAAAGTTGAACGCTGGCTGTGTTGTGAAATGTGAATAAACCGTGAAGTCACGCGAAATAACGTTATACGCGAAGCTATACAAACCAATTACATAATCCTATCCAACATGTGTAAAGGCACACACAACATATTCCAGTTAACGGTATATTTTTTTAATGATTCGTTATGGCGTAATCAATACTTCCATGCGTATCCCATCCGTCGGGCAACAACCGTGGGTTTTCAGCCTCTCTCTCTGGAGTTAACGGAGTTTTCGACTCCTGGCTAGAGGAGCTTGTCTCGGCTCATGCGGGGGGCCAATCAGAGAGGGGCTTCGCTCAACCAATCAGAGAGGGGTCTGCAGAAATGGGAGGAGTCTGCAAAAATGGAGTTCAACCAATCAGAGAGGGGTCTGCAGAAATGCGGCTTCGAATTGTAGAGACGCAGACTAGACAGCGAGTGGAAAACCACTTCCTCATACTGCGAGGCAGTGAAACCCGACACCTCTGCATACTCTGGAGGGAGAGAGAGAGGGAGGGAGCACTTGGGGGGGGGGGGGACCTGCCGCGCCACACGGGAGAGGGGAGGAAGGGAGGCCCCCCCCCCCCCCCCCCCCAAGCTGCCGCAGGGAGAGAAAAAACAAAAGGAAGAGACGGCCTGTATTTTTTTTCTCTCTCTCTCTCTCTCGCACCCCCCCCCCCCCCCCCCCCTCTCTCTCTCTCTATCTCTCTCTGTCTACCAGTCGCAGACTGTGTGGACTGACTGTCACTCAAAGTGCTTATGGGCGGAGCCAGGCCATAACAGCCTGAAATCTTGAAGCTGGAAAATGATGGTTTTGAGTACTTGATTAGAAATATAAAACAATGCATTTTTTTGAAAAAAACCTTACAGATGTCTTCAATAGACTAACAGGATGTCACATAGTAATGTCTAATGACAATATAAAATATAAGCTGAAGCGGGCTGTATGTGAAAACCAGCCCCTCCAGTAGTGCTATAAGCACGGTCCCAGGCAGGTAAAGAAAATAAACACAAGGCGTTGTTCCAAATAGTAAATGATATTTATTATAGCGGGGATTTAAACCCACTGTTCCCAAAGGGGAAATAATATTTATTATCGTGGGGATTGAAACCCACAGCACAAACACAAAGGGCAAAGGGTAGTTGGAGAACAAACAGGCAATATATAAATACGACCAAACAAACACTAAGCAAAATATAAGGTAAACACTGGGAACCACCCAGCCATAGAGCACTACAGTATATATTTAGCACCAGAGCAATACAGATATATATATATATATATATATGTGTAGATACTTACTTCCAAACAGGAAGGCATATGGCTCTAAGGCCCACAACAACAATATATATATCCTGCTACTGGTAAGTCCACACACAGTGGCAAACAAGGCACAAAGTGTCTACAGAGGCCACAACATATATATATAGAGAGATGCAGTACATAGATACATATATAAACAGTGGCTTGGCCACAGGCCACAATATATACATATATATATACTCACCTTGGAAGCTACATCACACAGTCACATTTAACCAGTTCCACACAACAGTGGAAACACAGGGCAGCATAACTACCATTCCACATAACAGTGGCAATTCAAGGGCAACCTCTCAACACGATGGTCACCCGCAAATGACAGAGAGAGACGCCTCGATGTGTGTCACCTCCCACTCTTTTAACCACCCATCTCCACTGCCTGCTTGAAGATGCACCAATCAGGTGCAACCAATCCAATCAGGGAGATGAGTGGCATCTGTGGAAACAAACAGGCGATTAGGAGATGACACAACACCACACATAGAAAACAACACAAATAATATATTACCCTGATGTTACATGGTGTTAAAATATATGGCAATAATGATAATGAACAACCCACGTATGTGACACAGGAATTGTGTAAAGTTGCCCAAATAGTGCTAGGAATAGCAGTACATGTCCCCTTTAACAGAATTGCATTAATCTATAGTCCTAATTCTGTCACTGTTTGATGTCGCAAAGATGGGTGGATCCGAAAGCTGTCTACAACATTTATAACAGGTGATGAAAAAGTCAACAAATAATTAACCAACTGTACTGTATTAGAAGTTTTTTTTATTTTTTTATTGTTTTTTTTAAACGTAACACAAATTTAGACACAAGCATTAACAGTAAATATCCTAAGTAAATCACAGGATTATACATTTCAAATCAATATAAATGTAGTTTACGGGATATATATATACCTAATACTTGCAATCCAATACAATACATACATATGCTCTTGCTCGCTCTCCCCCCCCCCGGACCCCCACTTGGATAATCCATCCATTTTCATTCGTTTCTAACCAGGAACTACAATTCATATGCTAGCTTTTATTCTCTCCACCACTTCTAACCAAATTGCAATGTTAGTTTCACTGATACCTAAAATTCTTGCTGTAGATATCTCTAGATAAATCACATCGAGATAGGTAAGAATCCATACCTTCCGGCACATTTTTTCCGGTTGAATCCATCGTGAAGCTATCAGCTTTTTAGCAGCTGTAAAACCGGATAAAACTAGTCTCTTTAGCTGTATAGGGGTTGCATACTGAAAGACATCATTCAAAAGCAATACAGAGGGATGTACAGGTATATTCAGAAGTAAGAATTCTGTATTAGACATTTGTTAATGATGAATAGTATTCACTTTAGATTAGGGCACGCAATAGCAACATGAAAAGACAAGTCTGGTAAGTGCTTCATGTCTATTCATAAAAGCCAGATCGTTCAGAACAGGTGAGTAAAAATTCCACAAATAATTCATGAACATTATTTGTATATAATATTTGTAAATAATGAATAGCCTTAACTTTAGATTAGGTCACACAATAACATCTGCAAATGATTTGTAGATTTTTTAAGAATGTTTTACAAATAATTAGTTGAACAAATAAATGGAGGTATAGTAGTTTTTCATATCCATTTTTCAAAGCATCTACAAATGTGTTAGTTACTACACATTAGATACCATTAATAATAATATCTTAAATGTATATAGCGCCTTTCAGGAGACCTAAGGCGCTTAACAGCTATGGGAGGGGGACAGGGAACAACGTAAGAACAAAATATTAATCAAAAGGAAGGAAAAGAAATCAAACGAAAGAAAAAGGGGAAATCAGGCAGTCATTTACAAATTTGGTGAAAAGGTGGGTTTTGAGTTGGGATTTGAAAGGGATGTAGCACTACGGATGTTTGGAGGGAGTGAGTTCCAGAGGGTGGGTGCGGCCACAGAGAAGGCTCTGGGACCAACCGTCCGCATGTTGGTGGTGGGGATGGAGAGGAGACCGGAGTCGGAGGACCGTAGCCTCCGGGGCGGAATGTAGGGATGGAGGAGGTCCGCTAGGTACCGGGGGGCAAGGGAGTGAAGGGCTTTGTAGGTGATGAGGAGGATCTTGAAATTCATGCGGGACTTGACTGGAAGCCAGTGGGTGGGGGTGATGTGGTACCAGGACTTGGTGCGGGTGAGAACCCTGGCAGCAGAATTTTGGACATATTGTAGCCTGTTCAGGGCATTACTCGGTAGCCCTATGATGACAGAGTTTGCATAGTCCAGACGGGAGGTGATGAAAGCATGGATGAGAGTCTGCTACGGAGTCGGGGAGGGATGGCCGGAGTCGGAAATGTTCCTGAGATGGAAAAAGGCTGATTTGGTTATTGTTTTGATGTGGGAATGAAAGGAGACGGTGGAGTCAAGTATGACGCCCAGGTTGCGAACTTCTGGGGAAGGGTGGATTAGGCAGCCGTCCACTTCAAGGAGGAGGTCTCCAACCTTCCGGAGCAGTGACTGCTTGGCCACAACCATGAGCTCAGTTTTCTTGCTATTTAGCTTCAGGAAATTGGATGACATCCAGGCCTTAATGTCAAGGAGACAGTTGACGGGGTGCTGTGGGGGGAGAGGAGTGGAGGGTGAGGTGCTGATGTAGAGCGGAGTGTCATCAGCGTAGGAGTAGAAATTGAGACCATGTTTCCGGATGATGTGACCAAGGGGGAGCATGTAGATTGTGAAGCGGAGTGGACCAAGAACGGAGCCCTGCGGCACACCTTGGTTGACGGGCAGGGGTGGAGGTGGAGTTGCAGATGGAGATTAACTGTTTTCGGTCAGTAAGGTAGGACTCGAACCAGGTGAGAGCGGTCCCAGTAACACCCAGGTGGTCAGAGAAGCGGTTGAGGAGAATGGAATGGGAGACCGTGTCAAAGGCCGCAGATAGATCCAGGAGGATGAGGAGGCTGATGTGACCGGAGTCGGAGGCAATGAGGTCGTTGGTGACCTTGGTGAGGGCAGTCTCGGTGCTGTGGTGTTTCCTGAAGCCAGATTGAAAGGGTTCATAGAGCTCATGGTTGGACAGGTGTTGGTGCAGTTGGGCGGCCACTGCTCTTTCCAGGATATTGCTCAGGAAAGGAAGGTTGGAGATCGGTCGGTAATTCCCAAGGTCATCTGGGTCCAGACCAGGCTTCTTCAGGATGGGCGTGACTGATGCTGTCTTGAAGCTGGGGGGTACCCTGCCCGATTCCAGGGAGGAATTAATTATTCCCACTATGGTAAGGCACACAGCAGGTAGGCCAGCTTTGACCAGGACTGGGTAAGGGGTCAAGGGAGCAGGTGGAGGCCTTAGCCTTGGTAACTATCTTAGCCACCTGAAGAGCGTCGACAGGTGCAAAGGAGGAGAGGGAGCACTGAGGCGGATTAAGAACAGGGGGGGGGGGTGAAGTGCCCAGCACCCCCACCCCATCACACATTGGATTTTGAGTGGAATGGGGGGGGGGGGGGGGGGGGGGCAGGGATTGAGAGATGGTGGTAGATGGAATCCACTTTTCCCTGAAAGAAGTCCTGGAATTTTGAGGGGAGGTCGGTGGCATCTGAAGGGTGAGGGGTGACAATGGGGGACTGGGGGAGAGCAGGCGGTTGATGGTCGTAAAAAGTCGTCTGGGGTGGTTTTGCTGGTTGGTGATGAGGGTGGAGTAGTAGAAAGACTTGGCACCCTATCATTCCATTCCCACATCAATAACACCATCCGGTCCGCCTACTTCCACCTTCGCAACATCAACCGCCTCCGCCCTTCACTCAACCCCAACAGCGCCGCAATCCTGGTCCACTCCTTCGTCACTTCCCGCTTGGATTATTGCAACTCCATTCTCTTTGGTCTCCCCCACAAACTCCTCCATAAGCTCCAACTGGTCAAGGACGCTGCTGCCCGTATAATAACCAGAACCCCTGTCATCAGTCACATCACCCCCGTCCTACGCCAACTACACTGGCTTCCCATTAAACACCGCATAGACTACAAGATCCTCCTCCATACATTCATTTGTGGGGCGGCGTGGCTCAGGGTTAGAGCGGGTCGTCCAATGATCGAAGGGTTGGTGGTTCGAATCCCGCTCAAGCCCATGTCCATCCCACTGCCGTTGTGTCCTTGGGCAAGACACTTAACCTACTTGCCTCGTATGAATGTGTATGCATGTGAATGAATGTTGGTGGTGGTCGGAGGGGCCGTAGGCGATGATTATTCGCCACGCTTCCGTGAGTCTGCCTCAGGGCAGCTCTGGCTGCAATTGTAGCTTACCACCACCGGTATGACTGTGTATGAACGAATAATGGACTCTGTAAGCGCTCTGGGGTCACTGGGGTGTCATGAAAAGCGCTATATAAATCCAATCCATTATTATTATTATTATTATTCAAGGCCATCCACAACCTCGCCCCTCCATACCTGTCCGACCTCCTCCACATCAACATTCCCACCCGGTCCCTCAGGTCTGCCTCCTCCATCAACCTGACCGTCTCCCCAGCCCGTCTGTCCACCATGGGGTCAAGAGCCTTCAGCTGCTCTGCCCCCCGCCTTTGGAACTCCCTCCCCCCGACATCAGGAAAATTGACTCCATCATCCCATTCAAAACCCACCTGTTTAGGCAGGCGTATGTCTGATTTTATTTAATTTTTTAAATGTATTGTGATTGTTAATGAACTGTTTTTTAAATTGTTGTACGGTGACCTTGAGTGTCTTGAATGGCGCCGTATGAATAAAATGCATTATTATTATTATTATTATCCTTATACCGTCCCACATGGTCTTTGTAAGCCTCACGATGGACAGTGAGGCCGGATTTATTGCGGCGCCTCTCCAGCTGGCGGCCAACCTCTTTCAAGGTGCGAAGTTCAGAGGTGAACCAGGGGGCAGGACGTGTGTAGGTGACTGTCCGGGTTATGATGGGGGCAAGAGAGTCCAGGCTGAGAGATAGGGCGGAGTTGTAGTGGGCAACCATATCATCAACGAGGGTGCTGGGGGGAGCTGAAGCCAGGTGGGTGGTTAGCAGGTTGTTGAGGGCTGGTGCACTCACTTTTTTTATATTCCTGTAGGTGATGGTGCGTGCATCTCGTTGCTTGGGTAGAGTAGCAGGAATAGTGAACAGAACAGTATGGTGGTCAGACACAGCTAGGTCAAGACACTGTATATCAGTTGGGGTTGTACCAGTGGAGCATACAAGATCTAAAGTGTGACCTTTGGTGTGGGTGGGACCTATGATGTGCTGTGTGATATTAAAGCAGTCCAATAGGGAGATGAGATCAATGGCTGCAGAGCAGCTGGTGTTGTCCATGTGGATATTGAAATCCACTAATGCACTAATAATTTACAAATAGGGTTGATCATGTGGAGAAAGGTGACCAACAGATCATTTATGTTAAACTAGTACATTTACAAATTATGTACTAATCAGTTGTAAATGTATATAAATGGTTTGTTCATGATTGGTTCATTATCCACTAATGTGTTGTAAATAATGTATAATTATTTTTTAAATGTTATACAAATATAGTTATAAATTATTTAATAATCTATTTTACGAATGTATATAAATGGTTTGTTCATGATTAGTTCATTATCTACACATACCTTATAAATGTCCTATAACTGAGTGTTAAAGTTTTACCGGAATTCCTTGGTAACTTTCACGTATGTCCGTTCGAGAATGAGGACCAATGTCTATGCATAAGAGCTCTGCTTCCTGTACTGCCTTGGTTTCCATTTCCTCCCTCTAGTTGGATTTGGGACCTAATTACAAACTACTGTATCTTTGCTCCCTGATAACAATAACTCTGTTCTCACCTTCATACACATAACCTCCTCAGTTAAACTCGTTATTGATAGCTGGAGAATGCCTTTCCCATACAATGCCACACTGCTAATACACAGAGGAACTCCTAGCCATTTCCTAATGTACAAATTAACCAATCTCTCAAGCCTTTCTACCTTTGATATTGGCACTTCATATATTGACAATGGTGACATCAACTTAGGGAATAAACCAAACTGCAAACACCATAACTTCAACTTGCCTGCAAGCCCTGACATCTCTATCCTTCCTATCCTCTCTATGACATCTTTCTTATGTCATCTGTTCACTATCATTCAACTCCTCATTATACCACCTACCTAAACCTTTCACTGGCTTGTCCCTTATAGATGGAATTTCCTCATCATCTACATAAAATCTTAGTTCTACTACCTTCTCTCTGGTCAATGAAATTCTTCTCGATTTACTAGGCTTAATCTTCATCCTAGCCCATTTGAGATTATCATTTTACTTCTCTAGTAACCTTTTTGTACAAGGCACTGTCCTGGTCACTAATGTCATCCATGTAAGCCCTAATAGATGGGAGGCACAGCCCGCCATGCCGTCTCTCCCCACCTACCAGCCATTTTGAAGCTCTAATAATGACTTTCATCGCCATTGTGAACGCTAGTAATAAAATAGTGCACCCTGCCATAATGCCTATCTGAATCTGGTGCCATATCATGCTTGTGTGTTCTATACATCCGGCAAACCCTGGGATTCCTGCTTTCTGCACTGTGGTGTCTATTAAACTATTCCTTTCTAGGTCGTTTGCTAGCCTCTGTTCCACTAAACTAAAGAAGATTGTACAAACGGTGATGATGGTACATTTATGCATATGTATTGGGAATGTCCGCCTGTTAAGATATTTTGGGAAGAAATAACCACACTATTATCAGGATTTTTGTATTTGACAATACCTGTAATGCCTTCTGTATTGCTGCTGAATGATGTCTCTCAGGCAGGGTTCGAAATTAACGGGGGCTTGGGGCATAATGCCCTTGAAAATGGACAAAATGCCCTCGAAAATCAGTTAAGGGGGGCACAAAATGCCCCCGACAGTTTACTAATTATATATATATATTTATCCGGTAATGGCGCGTCTGTGTATCGTACGGTTCAGATGACGCGCAAATAAAAAAAATTCATTTGGCGGAGGTGAGCACTGGCTGCTGCAGCTGAGCCAGGTGCTAGTCAGTTTGTGTACAAATGGCACGCACAATATAAATCAATCTTCATTACGACTTTAAAAACATAGCCATTAACATTACATAGGCCTACACACATCTTGCCATAGTGTTAGGAGTTTGTACAACACAACGCACGTTTTAACTATAGAATCAGCCCGCGAGGTAATACAGTCAACGAAATGTTACCGTAGCTACTAGCTAGCAGAGGAGGAAATGGGAGTCTGAGAGGCGGGGTGTTTAAAGACAATGATAGGCGTTTATTCAACATCCAAGAAGGCTAACATACAACTGTGTTTTACTAACTCCAACCGGGACCATTGCCGCTTTCCCACTGCATGCCATCACCTCCTAACGTTACCGGAGCTGATAATAACATTGCCTGAGCTGAAGGTGCGTGACACTAAAATGTCCGTGGGGACCCGGCGCCAACCCATAGATAGTTCCAACTCACCGAATTACGTAATCCACCACAGTTGCACTCAATATTTAAATAATGTTAGTCTAAATAAATGTAGACAGATAAATAATAATTTCAAGCAGAACACTAATCTTTCCATTAAGAACTGACAATCAGGGAATTTAAACATGGTTGACATTGTTTTTTTTGTGTTTATATTAAAGAAAGGAAAGTCTAGTGCTGGCTGAGCATATTGTTTGTTTGCACTAAGTTAATACTACAAATGTAGCCTATATTTTTCAGTCAGTTCGGTCTTTGTGTGCCAAACATTATTTAAGGCTGTAAACACTGTAAACTTTTTTATTTTTTTTTAATAAATGAGAAGCATGTTTAGATTTGAGTGTTAAATTTTTTTTTATAAAAATTTACGTATATCGAACCGAACTGAAAACCGTGACCCAAAACCGTGATACGAACCGAACCGTCTATTTTGTGAACCGTCCCACCCCTACCGTTTATCATAAAAATTCAGTGCCCCCGAAATACAAAAAAAAGCCCCCGAAAATCAATTAAGGGGGCCAAAAAAAGCCCTTGAAATTTTTTTTTAATTTCTAACCCTGCTCTCAGGTATCACACTCTGTACACATAAAGAGGCTAATCTTGTCCGGTACTACGGCTGCCAAAAAGCTAATAGCATCACGCTGGATTCAACCTGATAAAATGTGCCGGAGGGTATGGATTCTTACATATCTTGATGTGATTTACCTGGAGATATCTACCACACGAATTCTAGGTATTAATGAAGCCAGCATAGAAATCTGGTTAGGGGTGGTGGAGAGGATAAAACATTATATGAACTATTAATCCTTGGTATCAAACGGAATAATGGATGTATTCAAGGGGGGTCCGGTGGGGGGGGGGGGAGAACGAGTAAGAGCATGTATGTGTTTTATAGTGGATTTCTACTGTAAAGGTTTGTATGTCATGTCAAAAAATAAAAAAACATTTGTTCAAAACTAAATAAGATCTTACATTCTACATTCAGAAGGGATATACTGTATAGTCCAAAACTGGCAGTGAGGACTCTTTCTCCTTGGGAATTAGGATTCCTCCTGCTCTACACCAAGCTCTTGGTATAACCTGTTGATCCCATACTACTCTCAATAACCTCCACAAAAATCTGAGTACATCAGGCCCACTTTTATAAACCCAGTAGGGGACTCCATTCGGCCCTGGGGCTGAAGAAGCCTTTGCACGCCTTTACTACAGCTTCCACTTCCTTCCACCTTGGTGGCCTAATATCCATCGTATACTCTCTCCTAATGGTGGTATCTCTGAAGGAAGGCCCATTTCTCTATTATTTCCTGTATCTGAGTAAGTATTTTTTTTCAGCTTTGAGTTGTCCTCCCTTTCCTTGGCTGAACATTCCTTGAACAAACTTATATGGATCACTATAAAATGCTACTCGCTCCTTCTTTCTCTTCCTCCTAAGTTGTTCTGCCCTCCTGAGTAGGCCTACTGCTAACCGATTTCTTAGCTATTCCTGCAAAACATGAATTCCCTCTTTCTCATCTAATGACGCCTTTCTCCACTGCTTTCTTAGCTGTCTCCTGTCCTTCACAAATGTCTATTTCTTTTTGCCGTCTGGACCTAACTTTGCAGAACCATAAATAATGTCTTCCATCTTCTCTAATTTATTTACCACTGTTCCTTTAAGCCGATCTAACACCATTTTAAAATCCCTATTGTCGGGAATCCGACCGTGCTCCAGTCCTCTTGAAAGAGTTCTAGTCAGACGTGGATTTCTTTTATAGTTTAATAGCAAAAGTAGTCAAAATAAACAGAGCAGTTGATGCGGAAAAGATAACAGATAGCAGAGTATACTCAAGTCATTGAGTTATCTAAGTTTCGTGCCACACAGACTGGTGCATCCAGTTAGCTGTCCAGCACTTCACCTAGAAGTCTGACGAGAGAGCCTATCATATAATTATAGCAAAACGTCGAAAAGTCCCTTCCCCCTTGAGAGAGAGAGAGAGAACTCTCAAGGTCGGCCTGCAAATGGAATGCCCGGTTACCATGGAAACTTGACAGCTTTAAAACAGTTAATGTATGGTACATTGTAGATGCTGTTTTATAGTTATTTTACAATAGATAGATAGATACTGTAGATAGATAGTGTCACAGTCTCTGCCGGGCTACTCTCTCTATCAATCTATCAATCAATCAATCAATCTATCTATCTATCTATCTATCTATCTATCTATCTATCTATCTATCTATCTATCTATCTATCTATCTATCTATCTATCTATCTATCTATCTATCTATCTATCTATCTATCTATCTATCTATCTATCTATCTATCTATCTATCTATCTATCTATCTATCTATCTATCTATCTATCTATCTATCTATCTATCTATCTATCTATCTATCTATCTATCTATCTATCTATCTATCTATCTCTCTCTCTCTCTCTCTCTCTCTCTCTCTCTCTCTCTCTCTCTCTCTCTCTCTCTCTCTCTCTCTCTCTCTCTCTCTCTCTCTCGTTAGTCAGGTATGGAGTGCAGATGTGCTGCTGCTTTTCCCGGAACGTATGAGGACCTGTACCCGTTTTGACCCCTGCCTGGCTGACTACCCTGTAACCCGTGTATCGACCCCTGCCTGTCTGACTATCCTGTCCCACGCACGCCCCTGGACTGTACGAGATTCTCCCCCTTGTAATCAACCTCTGCCTGGAGACCTGACTACTCCTTTTCTAATTAAATATACCTGTGCTGGGTTTTAACAAGACCTGTCTGCCGTTTCTCATTATCTGCATATTGGGTTCAATATGCCGAGTCGTGACAGATAGCTCTCATTTACAGTACAATATTAATCACAATGTGGATGTAATGAGTTTAAGTGGCATATTGCATTAAACGGCTATAACCTCTCTTTGCCCGTCAATGTGCGGCTCTTCCATCCATAAAAAAAATTACTTTTTTTTCTTTTTTATGTCACTCATTCCATAAGGACGTAGAATAAACATTTAATATTTTTTTTTAAATGGTCCATTTGCATGTTCTTGGTATCTGAATCTAGGGACATATATGGATCAGTGTCAGAAATAGTGTGTCTGTTACTAGGCTTGAGTAAATTGTAATGAACCAAAGGAGAATATCAATTCTATTTTTTTTTTTTTTTTATCTTTGACTGTGAATAACACCATGCTAAAATTGACCAGACCTGAAAAATCTAAGCAAATGAATAAAGGGAAGATGATTAAACAGAAGGTTTTTAGATACAGTACTGAATTCTGCCATCTTTTTTATAATGTAAATTTCTCCACCATTTTTCATCATATTGCAACACCGTTTTTTGCAAGACGTTGACAGAAAGGTAGAGAAACTAACTGCGTTCTGTTTTATGGCAATAACGTTCAGGTTTGTGGGAGATAATCCCAAAAAATAAGAGAAATAAAAAAGTTAATCCAGAAGTCAGATGATTGACAGGGGCTGGTCTGAGCTGGGTAGGGTAGTTTTTCGAAATTTGAAAGCCCTGAGTCTCTTCCTTCAAAAGACTACACTCACTTTTGGATGTGCCACTTCCTCCTGTCAATATGCGCCGGTTTCCGACTCAATGCCCTGAGATTTCTATAATCTTATATTTCACTAATAACAGTTAAAATAATTGGTAAACAAACGTAATGCTGAAAATATACACTTTTACTGTATATCTCAGGCTTAAGAGGTTAACCCTGTGAGGCCCAAATTAAAAAGACATTAGCTACTTCAGAGGTCAGAGGGTGGGACATATAAACACATTTACTATCAAATAGCATTGTGAGGCTGAACAACAGGACCAATTGACTATACATGTGCTTAAAGGGGAACTATCTTATAAATGGCCCTTTTCAGTGTTTACCATTGTTTCTTCTATGTGGACTTATATTAATAGGATCTATTTCTCTAATTCTCATATTGGCGCATTCTTCCAATTCTCCTCTCACAATATTCACCCTCACTGAACCGAGTCATCTGAAAATGTGCATATCTGTGATGTCAGAGATTTCTCAGCTGCATAAAAATGTGGCAGTTGATGTGGCAGTTGGCACCAGGCCTCACAGTGGTTGGAGCCCAGCCTCAAAACGGCTTAAGATCTTGAGGTAGAAAAATGCGGTTTTTGAGTACTTGATTCGAAATACAAAACAATGCATTTTTTTTTTTTTTGAAAAAAACCTAGGTGTTCCATAGACTCACAGGAATTGTGTAAAAGTGCCCAAATAGTAAAATAGTTCCCCTTTAAATTTTTTAAAATAAACATTCTTTTTTTAAATGGCTAAAAGTGATTTTGTAATTTTGCAACCGTGGGTCTCACAGGGTACTTTTAACCCTGTGAGGCCCAAATAAAAAAGACATTAGCAACTTCAGAGGCCAGAGGGTGAGACCTATAAACACATGAAGGGTGCCGTGACTGAAAAAAAAGGTTGAGAAAAGCTGGTATATGGTGTGGCTCTTTGTGGTACCACAGTAATTTTTGTGGCTCTTAGGTCGCTTTCACATATAGTTTTGGTGGACTCGGTGCGGTTCTGGGGGTGAAGTTGCAACATTGTTGCATTCTTCATTTGGTTCGCCTGCTTTCACACTGATATCTGTGAGGCGGACCGAGACCTTCTGAACAATGTCACGCGGTCGAAAAGGGCGCTTGTCTATTGGACAGTGGAAATGTGTGTGTGGCTGCCTGCGATCCCGTGTGTGCGCGCGCGCGTGTGTGTGTCTGTGTGTGTACTGCGGAGCCCTCCAGATCAGCGGAGCCGAGTTTTGACATGGCATTGATCCATTGTTCTATTGAAGCACATTACCACCATCCTCTCGCTAAACAACTTGTAGACCACAGTGTTTTTATGAGTGCCCACAAGTAGCTGTTTTAATAATATAATAAGCCGCGCTTCGGTAATAATAATAAGCCGCGTTTTTTCTTCCTTCTTCCCAAGATGCACAGACATATATAGATAGATAGATAGAGAGATTAGATGCAGTGTGCTTGTTTTGCAGTGAGTGCTGCGAGCAGTGGTAATAATAATCACTTCCTATATTTGGTTCGCGTTTGGTTCGATGAAGCCGAACCGAGACCTACGTTTTCAGGCGGACTAGAGTTCGCCTGCTTGGTCCGCGGACCGAGTTCGACGCGCATTCACACAGACCCCAAAAACCGGACTATCGAATTCTGGTCCGAAAGTCCGGACCAAACAGCCCCTGTGTGAAAGCGACCTTAGTCTCTGACTGGTTGGCCACCCCTGCTCTAGGCTATACCATCTATAACCTCTAGTAGTCTCTATACCATCTAGAACAGGGGTGGGCAATTATTTTTCCCAGGGGGCCAAATGAGCAACTGAAAATATTTTGGAGGGCCGGGCCAAAATTCCGAACTAAATTATGCATAATATACATTTGATTTCTATATAAAAAGCAGTAAATGGCATTGTTTTGACCGCTGGTAAGAGTGTATGTTATTATTTGGCAATTAAAAGGTGAGGTTAGCTTTCAAAAATATCATTTCTTCAAATAGAATTTCCAAAATGATCATCTTTGTAGCCAAAATAAACAAGACATGTCACTGAACTGTGTAAAGAAAAGTGTCCCAGTTTTGTAGCCTTTTTGACTTTACATGCCTACACTGTAAGATCTTTCACCGTAAAGTTACAATAGCTTACTGGCAATATTTTGCATGACTTTTACAGTAAGATTCACAATAATTTACTGTGAATGGCTTCACAGCAATGTGTTGTAATTTCACAGTAATGGTAGTACAATACATTGTTGTAATTTCACAACTTCTTACTGTAAGAAATTACTGTGATATCACATTACTTACTGGCAATGTGTTGCATGACTTTTACAGTAAGATTCACAATAATTTACTGTGAATGGCTTCATAGCAATGTGTTGTAATTTCACAGTAATGGTAATTTCACAACTTCTTACTGTAAGAAATTACTGTGATATCACATTACTTACTGGCAATGTGTTGCATGACTTTTACAGTAAGATTCACAATAATTTACTGTGAATGGCTTCACAGCAATGTGTTGTACTTTCACAGTAATGGTAGTACAATACATTGTTGTAATTTCACAACTTCTTACTGTAAGAAATTACTGTGATATCACATTATTTTGTTGTATATATATTACAACAATGTATTGTGACTTCACAACATCAAATTGTAAGACATTTACTGTAGTATCACATTATTTTGTTGTATATATATTACAGCAATGTATTGTGACTTCACAAAATCATATTGTAAGAAATTACTGTGATATTACAATATTTTGTTGTATATATATTACAACAATGTATTGTGACTTCACAACATCAAATTGTAAGAAATTACTGTGATATCACATTATTTTGTTGTATATATATTACAACAATGTATTGTGTATTTACAATAGCCTACATGTATTTTTGTAGTCCAGCTCCAGTACACTTCCTGAAGGTCACACTTTGGTTTCCTGTCGTGATTAATCACGTCATCCTATTGTATCTTGACATGAAACTATTGTATGAGCTTCCTCCAGAAGTATACTGGAGCTGGGGACTATAGAGTTATGCATGTCTATCATTGTAAATTGACTGTTATTTTGCCAAATTATATAATATAATAATTATTATTTTTCAATTATTCAAGTCTTTTGCATTACTTTTCAGACTTGCCAACAAAATAATTGAATAATAATAATAATTATATTATATAATTATAAATAATTTGGCAAAATAACTGTCAATTTACAATGGTATGCATAACGTAAGGTTATGTATATAACCAAGTTCTATGAATTCTGGTGACGCTCAGCGTCAGTCTGCACTAACCTCACTTTGTGCACATGCACTGAATAAAAAATCCACAATGTACCTTTACATACCAACATTCGTCTGGCCACACCCCTATCCGCTTACCTTCATAAGCAGGTGTGTGGTCACCTACTCGCCTCCTTCCCAAACTTTCACCACAAGGCGAAATCAAGGGCCGCAGCGGCGTCCTGACGCTGAGCGTCACCAGAATTCATAGAACTTGGTTATATACATAACCTTACGTTCTATTTAATTCTGGCCTCCGCTCAGCATCAGTCTGCACAAGAGGAGCTGAGCGGAAGCCAGAAGCTCGACAAATGTACCCCGCTGAGGCCCCCCACAACCATCAGACCGGGGAGGACCGAGCCACCCGACCCTCCCTAATGGAGGGATAACCTCCCTATTGGAGGACGGGAGGGAGACGGATCCGACCGTGCGAAGAGGAACTCGAGCAACTCAACGCACAGGGTGAACAGACCGTAGCTTGACCCCACGACTACTCACACGCACAACCCGCATGCCACCAGGGAACGAACGGAAGGAACAACCTCGTTACTGCCCCCAAAATCATGGGGTCAAGAGCAAACTCAACCCCGTGGCAAGGCCGTAGCAGCGGAGCGCGAAGGAAGACCCAGACCCACTGAAGGGACTGGATCCCCCGGAAAAAGGGGGCCCGGAGAGGTCAATGACGCCAGGCATCAAGACCTCACCAGGCGGTCACTTAGTGACACCGCCCCCCACATCGCCAGCGTATTCGGACAGGGCCCCTCCAAGAGCGGGCCCTCCCCCCACTAGTACGCCGCATGGCACACTGACCCTGCAACACAGGCAGTCAGCATGGCACTCAAAAGGCGAACCATAACGGAAGCAGGCAGCGCACCGGGGAAACCAGGCAACGGGCTGTTGACCCGAGCCTGGAGCACTGCGGACGAGACAAGCGCCAAAGGGGTCAACTGAAAACAGCACCCCGGCGGAAGGGGCGTATGCTGCCATCAAAAAAACCCCACCCAGAGGGGTCGAGGCAGAGAAGGCTGACACGATTGGCAGACGTCATGGGGCACACTCAACCGGGTAACCCGGGAGTTGACTCTGCTCCAACACACCAGGGAATCAACCACCCTCTTGGTACACAGACAGTGGTTGTTCCTATAACCCCTCAAGAAAAAACTCCAAAACACACCTGCGGGTATACACCAGCTATACCGCAGTACAAGTGTTTCAGTTTCCAAAAAGGGTTATCCCAGGCCTACGGTTTCAACAAAACATTACTTCGGACCGGGCCCGGCGGCTCGGGACCACACAGGGTTACCAGAGGAGGTCCAGAAGACCACCCCAACAGCCCCCTCTTCGCCATGCGTGAGAGAGGAGCGAAAGAAAGGAGAACCAGCCCCTTATGATAGTGCCAGGTACAACGTGTACCCAACAAAGGGTCTCCATAACGCCTAACCCTGTGACACCCGGGCCGACCCGGCATTTTTCCCCCCGAAGTCCCTCAGGGTACCAGAACAGCAGATCTGCGTCCCCGGCGGACAACGGGTTAACTGACCTGGACCAGCACGACCAGAACCAGTCCCGTGCCCTAACCACGCTGACATGCCCACTCCAGGAGAGGGGGTAGGTATGCGTGTTGATCTAAAACATGAAAAGAGGGCGCCACCCAGACGGTCCCATTTGTACCGCGCTAAGTGGCCCACCCCAAGGGCGTGAGACCCCTCTACCTATGTTCTGATCTATTCCGTTAACATCCCCCAGATATGAACGAGAATTCATCGAGACAACCTAGTAAACTGGCGCTCGGAAGAGACAAAACTCCATCCCAGTTGCCCTATAAAAACGCTGTTTTAATAACGAGCAACCAAGGCGTACTAGCCCCCTGCGTGATTCTTAACAGAAACACCCCGAGCCAGCACTATGTACGCGTCGAGACCCAAACACATCAATGGATAGTCTAGCAAGACACCAGACATTGTTCCTCCAAGTCGCCTGGGAGAACGACACGGAGCCGTCGTGCTTCATGTTCTTTCCTCTTTTTATTTAAAAAAGAAAGAAACACAGACTGACATGAATCCCACGTGACGCAGCTGAGGGTAAAAATGGTTTACATTTTTACATCCCGCCACCCTCGCCACAGGGAGGAGACGGAAATCCCCAGAGAGACTTCCCACGCGAGCTGTATAGATTGAAAAGAAATATTGCAACATTGAGCTATGTAACACTTGGGTTAGGGCTCTCCGAGGAGGAGGCACTGAACCAATACACACTCAATAATCGAATTGAATCGAATACACACACAATAGAGCAGAACTCCTTTTTTGAAGTTCTACTCACCTTGACAATCTGAGGAGGAGGCTCTGAACTCTGAGGAGGCTCCCTCACTGGGAAGGAGAGTCCGAACTCACAGAAGGCACTTCTCCCTGAGGAGGAGCTTCGTGAGGAGGAGCTCTGACAACTCCCTGAAACAGATCCATAACATGGATCTGGACAACCCACGGAAGTCATACCAATAGAGACGCGCTCAGTGACGCACTCCATGGCGGGGGAATTTCCGCGGTGCACACGCCCTATCTTTCAGGCCGTGGGACCAGGAAAAAAGTACACTCTTACTACAGAGGAACGCCGTTTTTCATAACGAGAGAAGACAGAAGTCCTCGATTATGTAATGGCCACAGACCTTGCTAAGCACACATGATAAGTGACCAAACAACCTTTTCTTTAGGAAATTTTTTTTTCTCAAGCGGAAAGCACAACCCCAGCAACTTAAGCTGAGGGTTACATCGTATCCCCACAAACACAGTGACACAATATATTGTAACCAAACATGTCTGAGAGGAGGGGGGGGAAGCCCCAGGGAAACCGGGGGGTCACCCCTCCTATCTTACCCTTGATACGACCAAGGCGAACAGGCACCTCTGTTAATGTGTGAACACGCTGTTCATTGTCATCACAGGCTGAGAAAAAAGATTCATTCCTCAATCACATGTCACTAAGCATAGCTTTACAGGTTAATTAACCCTCTTAGTTGTGAGTTCACCCACGGTACAACGTTACATGAACACACATGTTCTCATCACAACCAAACCAGTTCATTTTTACACATGTAAAAAACAACGCCGATTTACTACAGAGAAAAAAGCTATACCAGTGACAAGACAATTCACACACAACACGCGTTGCATCCTCAATGTATTGCAGCAACACATGTTTTGGAAACATCGTTATTACAAAACATTTAGAAGGGAAGAAAAGAAGAAGTGTTTAAAGTCCGGTCAGGACTCCTACCTTCACCCTGAGCGCAGGCCGAGAGAACAGCAACACTGGTTAACGGGACACCGAGTTGAACCCAGCATCTCCTGCATTGGTGACAAGGGTATGTCCGCTACGCCACCCAGCCGCCGTTCTCCATGTTGACGAAGTCCTCGCTGGCACTGGCACCCGGATGTAGGGTCGACTAACATCCTCTGTCAAAGATGACGTCGTAGTCAGAGTGTTAAAGGCATGTTATAGTCACAGTAACGTTTCAACAGTGTAGCATTAAGCTAACAGCCGTCCGACTGATAGCAACAAGCTAACGTTTACTAGCCTAGTGAACACAACGAGCTAGCGCCGCAGCTAACAGCTGACTGGCTAACAACAGTAGGCCACAAACTAGCACGCCAGCTAAGCAGCTATCACCTGAACTGTACACAACGACATAACAAGCCACACTTCAGACAGGCCGCTGTCCAAGTCCCTCCCCATCCTAAGAGGGAAGAGAAAAAGAAATGTCAAACACAGTTTTCAACTGTGATTTACCAGACATACAGCGGAGCCGGCACAAATTCCCATCCGGGCTGCAGCCGACTTGAGCATGGAACTCCCGATAATGAAGATCCTATGACCACATTTCCTCGTTAGGGTGTACTTCCACATTTATGTGAAAGATGGGGCCTGCACTGGACAGAGAAGCATCCGCTCGTCCAGAGAATCCCCGGTTTTAACCAGGTCTTGGTCGCGGCCCACTAGGTTGACCATCATGGGCGTCAGACAAAGATCCTCCGTCCGCCGCTTAAGAAGCTGAGCAGAGAACCCCAGTCCGGGGTCGGCATTCGTAAAATTGCCAGCTAACCCCCATAGCATAAACAGACAACCAGTACTCGCAAGTAAAACAGTACTCACCTCACCCGGAAGCAAACCGGCTTCTCACAACAGCCGGTGCCTCCCACAGTCCAGCTGTATGACCGGAGGGCCAATACCCATCCAGCCGCAGCAAGGAGGACTGCAGTCGGGGAGTATATCAGCGGCGCGAGCCCCTAATACGAAAAAGCCGGTGGAGGTCAGAATGATCATCATCTTCCAGACACTCCAGTGACGAAGACAATATCGCCGTATTTTCTCGAAAATAGTGAGAGAGAAAATAAAGATATGATGTCAACGTATCTTCCCGTTCTTTTGTTTTCCAACTTTCTTCAACTAAACAACCTCGTCAAGTGTGGGTATCTACCGAGGCACTTCCTTGTGGTGAAAGTGAAGAAGGAGGCGAGTAGGTGACCACACACCTGCTTATGAAGGTAAGCGGATAGGGGTGTGGCCAGACGAATGTTGGTATGTAAAGGTACATTGTGGATTTTTTATTCAGTGCATGTGCATGAAGTGAGGTTAGTGCAGACTGACGCTGAGCGGAGGCCAGAATGAAATAGAACTGTATAGTCCCCAGCTCCAGTATACTTCTGGAGGAAGCTCATACAATAGTTTCCTGTCAAATACTATTGGATGACGTGATTAATCATGACAGGAAACCAAAGTGTGAGCTTCTGCCAGGAAGTATACTGGAGCTGGACTTAAAAAATGCACATAGGCTATTGTACATTAAAAACAACAGTCCAAACGCACAAATGAGGTAAGCCGGCATTTATTGTCAAAAGACAGAATTATTACAAATAATTATATACAAAGAATTACATGAGGTAAGCCAGCATTTATTGTCAAAAGACAGAATTATTACAAATAATTATATACAAAGAATTACAAAGAATTGTATTCTTATTCTTGAAATGGTAAATGGCTGTTTTCTTTTTTACAATTTGTGCACATTTTACCCATAGGAAAATCCCGCTCGTTGTACAAGTATTGCAGAGAAAATTCAAAGGTACTCACAGTTGCACGAGAGTTTCGGACAGAGAAACACAATGGTTTGAAAGCTCGGCGTTGCTAATAAACATTTTAAATATTATTTTATAAACTGCTGGTCAACACTGCTCAAAACGGCTTTAGCTGACTGATGCGCCTTGCACATAGAGCGTTTCGCCAGTTCTTCAGAGTTAATTATGGGATTTTATTGTCAAAACACAGAATTATATTACAAAGAATTATATTCTTATTCTTGAAATGGTAAATGGCTGTTTTCTTTCTTTTTTTTATACAATTTGTGCACATTTTACCCATAGGAAAATCCCATATTAACTCTGAAGAACTGGTCCTCTGAGAAACCCTCGTTGTACAAGTATCGCAGAGAAAATTCAAAGGTACTCACAGTTGCACGAGAGTTTCGAACAGAGAAACGCAATGGTTTGAAAGCTCTGCGTTGCTAATAAACATTTTAAATATTATTTTATAAACTGCTGGTTAACACTGCTCAAAACGGCAAAACTAAGACAAAGTAATCATATTCGTAAGTAAAATGGTAAATGGCTGTTTTTTTTTATTTTTTATTTTTTTACAATTTGTGCACATTTTACCCATAGGAAAATCCCATATTAACTGTGAAGAACTGGTCCTCTGCGAAGCGCTCGTTGTACAAGTATCGCAGAGAAAATTCAAAGGTACTCACAGTTGCACGAGGGTTTCGGACAGAGAAACGCAATGGTTTGAAAGCTCGGCGTTGCTAATAAACATTTTAAATATTATTTTATAAACTGCTGGTCAACACTGCTCAAAACGTAAGACAAAGTAATCATATTCGTAAGTAAAATGGTAAATGGCTGCTTTTTTTTTCTCCTTTTTTTTACAATTTGTGCACATTTTACCCATTCACACACCAACGGCAGCGGCAACCATGCAAGGTGCCAACCTGCTCATCGGGAGCATGTAGGGGTTAAGTGTCTTGCTCAAGGACACATCGACATGCTGCCCGGGGAGAATCTCCGGATTGCCAGACAACTGCTCTACCTCCCGAGCCACTGTCGCCATGAAACTAGTACTTCCAGGTCTTACCCGAAAATGGAACTAATGAATACACTTTATGCACTCACTCAAAAGAACAAAAGAGGCACTCAAAAGAACAAAAGAGGCGCAGGGACGACAGGAGCATGACAATTGTCTTTGCAGACCATTCAAAGTCTATGAGCTTCCGAAGAAGGCTGTTCACGTGAGGGGACGACAGGAGCATGACAATTGTCTTTGCAGACCATTCAAAGTCTATGAGCTTCCGAAGAAGGGTGTTCACGTCAGGGGACGACAGGAGAAGGACAATTGTCTTTGCAGACCATTCAAAGTCTATGAGCTTACTTACGAAGAAGGGTGTTCACGTCAGGGGACGACAGGAGAAGGACGATTGTCTATGCAGACCATTCAAAGTCTATGAGCTTCCGAAGAAGGGTGTTCACGTCAGGGGACGACAGGAGAAGGACAATTGTCTTTGCAGACCATTCAAAGTCTATGAGCTTATTTACGAAGAAGGGTGTTCATGTCAGGGGACGACAGGAGAAGGACGATTGTCTATGCAGACCATTCAAAGTCTATGAGCTTACGAAGAAGGGTGGTCACTTGAGGGTTGATGGCGCTTCGCTTCTTTTCCCTGGAGCCTTTCTCCGGGTTGATGCCCAAGAAGCACCTGTTAATAAGCAAAGATACGTTTTAGTTTTAAATAGACTCAGCATTTATCAAGGTGCTCACCTGTGTTTTTTCCCACACCACACCCTGATGAAGACTGCTACTAGTTCAAACTTGTTGGATCATCCTCACAATACAAATATTTGTTTAGCCTCATGGTACCTCTAACATAATGTTTACTTATCCAAATTTTGAAGCCATACTATAATGTGAATTAAACCATTATGTCAATTTCTTAACAAGATAGCAGCAACATCAAGTGATGGTGTGGTCCCAATTCACATAGTTGGTTCCAGGCTTCATACTCAAAGCATTTAATCTACTTTATGGCCTCTGTAGAAAGGCATGGACTTAATAGCCAGATAGTCTTTGCATGATAAGTCTTACTGATGACATTGATCATGTGTTCAGAGTGTTAAAATACCTTTGGATGAACTCCAGTGTGGATGATCCAACGGAAGGATACTCCAGGTTGAAGACATAGTAGCTGGTGAATAAAGCAGCTACCCCATGCAAAAAGAATGGGTGTGGGCCCATCACAACTTCTCCCTCGATGGATAGCATCCATCCAGAAGGCTGCATTGTGTCACCTGAAATGAACAGATACCCCGTCATGCGTTATTGTGGACAGGTATACATTCCTGCAAGGACATGACACAGAACTAGGGCTGTCTTAAATACTTCGAAGCTTCGTTCGATGGGCATGGGATTCAAATATGAAAATAAAATTCGATTATAAAAAAATAAAAAAATGCATATATATATATATATTTTTTTTTGCAAAATCAACTCTGCCTCTCTTTGTTAATAACAACAAGCAATGCTGTCTGTTATTTAAGATGAGGTCGCACTGACAGATTTGTGTTCATTGTGCTGCTTTTATAAAGCCTCAAATGACGGCTTACAATATTTAATGAAAGCAAAGTGTTTTGTTTGTCTAAGATTTAAAAAGGTTTAAACTTTACAGCACTGACAAAGTTGAACAAAGTGCTGTACAAGTCCCACAACATTAAAAAATTTTATATATATTTTTTTAATTTCGAAGCTTCTCGGCCCTGAAGCTTCGAATTCCAAAGAAAAATCGAAGGTCAGCCCTACACAGAACCCTGCAGTTCAGGTGGACAGCACTTTTCTACTCCACCATCAGATGGGTATAGGCTATACTTATCAGCCTGTAAAAGAGTCCCTGTGCAGATAGGAAAATCCAGCTAAAGGACAAAGCAACTCCTAGCCCTCCAGTTACAAGCGCAGATGGAATGGAGACATGCCAGCTCAGGATATTATTTATAAGCGTCATATGTGTGCCGTATCACAAACTGCCTTCTGTCAGATTTTCCCCCTCGATGCAAAGGAACACAAGCTCATCCCTGAACATTACATTACCTTGAATTATCAAACAGGGGGTGCTTGGGAGTGCTGCAGTATTCACATCAGCAGCAGTGGCACAGGTCTGCAACAAAGTAACACACAATAGCAGATTTAACATTATGAAAGGATGAAGATAAGCTAATCCACGCACTACAGCTCACCACACATCGGCTCTGCCCATTTGGAGCAACTTGGGGGTTAAGTGTCTTGCTCAAGGACACTTCCGACATGTGGACAGTCAGAGCCAGGATTCGAACCACCAACCCTACGGTCGATGAACGACCATCTCTACCAACTGAGCTTCAGTCGCCCCTAATGTAATCACTCGCATTTCAAATATTTTAATATTTAAATAAATAAAACTTACATCAACTTCGAGCAGTAGTTTCTCCGTAGGCTCCTTGAAGTACACCATACGGAGCAGGACAATGCAGGCACTGATCTCCGAAACCTCTGGATCATATCTGGCCAGAACATCCCTGATCTTCGTGTTGTCCAGTTTCTGGCAGAACTGCAGGATGGTCCGTCCTCGATGACACAGGGCATCTTTGATCTTTTGAAGGACATCGGTGTCTGTCAGGAGGCCAAAGTGGGAGAAAAGAGAAAAGGCCATTCTTCTTTGACCTCCACCATCGTTGGTGCAGGCATTTTGTTCAAGTAACGCCGCAGGATGACGTAGGTCCTCTCCATCAAAAGTTCTGCTCTCGCTGTCCCACCCATCCCTTCCTCTGTGTACAGACATACAAACCAAGTAACAACAATTAGATTTGATGTTGCCACATCTGGGAAATTGAGTGGCAAACCTTTAATTGTATGCTCTCTCATCATTACTCATTCTGAATATTAAGGTGGCCTTTTTGCTTAATGTGGGATGTTTATTCAGGTGTCAATTCACCAAAAGTAAAGTAGATTGCATGCCTGAGTAGATGTTCCGCAGATCCCTTTTCAAAGCCGCCAAGGTTTCCTCTGTCTCCCCGTCCGGTAAGCTTGCTGGGCCCCACCTCACACACCTAGGGATAGGAAGGAATCATAGGTTAACCCAATACTATTGGGGGAAATTATTAGGGCTGACCCCTATTAGTCGATTAATCGGTCGAAAGGAGCCGTAGTCGACTGCCAACCTCTTAGTGGAATACATACAAAAAAAAGATTATAATATATATATTTTTTTATCATTCTTTCCAAAAGAAAAAAGGCCTCAATGCTAATGGCACGCATACCAGAGGCTAACTGCCTACGAAAACAGGCACAGAGGCACTGAAAGAGGATTTCACCCATCTAATGAACACACTAGACTAGACAAATATCAAGATGTATCCATCAGTGGACCAATTCCATGCTTTTGCAGAGGACAAGAAGCCTTCAGTCGACTCCTTCAGACATTAAGCACCCCCACAGCCCAAATGGAATTATAAAAAAAAAACTATATATAAATATATATATATATATTCTACTTTTTTTCTTTTTTTTGTCGACTAACTGCACATTTTGGCCAATCATAGTCGACTATCCAAATCCTTAGTCGGGGACAGCCCTAGAAATTATATTAAAAAAAATCTACACATAATTTAAACATTCAATCCAAATAACCTAAGTTAGTCTAGCATGGCAGTGCCACTTTAACCCCTAATTGCTGCGAGTGTGAATGGAGAGGACACTGGCGCTGTTTGTTTTGCCACCCCTACCCGTATTGGTCGACAGGACCTCTCGTCAGCCTGGACTCTCCTGCCACACCAGTGGGCCGTCTTTCCTCTCTGCCTCTGCAGCGTCTAGCCAGAGTGTTGTTCCTGTTTTTATACTCCACTCTTGTTTTTACTTGTTGGAGAAGAGAGTGGCATCCGTCTCCAACAACTTCACCTCGCCTGCTAATGTCAGCAAAGGTGTCAGGATGGCTCCTGACAATTGTTTGGACGATGCTGAGGCACGTGGTTCTGGTTGGGTTGTGCTCGTGCTCCATCATCTGATCCACCAAAGCGTTCACAAAGGCTCTTCTCTCATCTGGCTTTGGTCTCTCTTCTTTTTCCACTGCACGTTGAATGGCTGTTGACATCCGGTTCCAGTTGACACAAAAGTCTACATGCCATGCCCTGCCAGAAAGTGCAGAAGTGCTTGGGGGGCTGCTCAACAGAGAGTGCGGGAATGATTGCATAGAGGTGTTCGGAGAGGACAGAGTGTTCACAGAGCTCGTTGTTGGGGAACTTGAAGCAATTGGATGGGGAGGGAGCACCTCCATATTAAGGGTTACTAACCCTAGAAGGGACAAAAACAGTTATGCCAATGTTCCAAGGGCATAGTTCTAAGTGTCATGTGAGTCTAAATATGAATTTACCTTTATTAAGACCATCCATCAGCTTCCGACACTGGATTGGTTTGAGGTGTCGGACCAGATCCACCCTCTCCATTAAGGCCAGATCTTCGACACTCTCCACTCCAAGATCCTCAAGTAGGGTGGTCAGTAAGTCATCAGGGAGGCCCGGTAAATATGACCAAACTGCTTCCTTTATAGCTTCCATTACCTAGTCTCATTGATTAGGGTCAATCATGAATCAGTTTGTGCATATTCCCTACTTGTCTGTTTGCAGTGCACTATATGCGGTTAACTGCCAACATGTGCTCGCTATACAATCAACAATACAAATTTAAATACAAAATCAACTATCTTAAGGTTACTTAACACTTTCTCTGCCAAGGACGCCTAAACTCGTCATTCCCCGCCATGCTAATTCTGCCAATGACGCCGTAACACGTCATTGAGATCAATATTTCAAAAATCTGTGATCGCAATCATATTTCTCCCGTGGAGACTTGAGATCTACTGTTGATCCCCTCTCAACTCTCCAACGGTTCAAGAGCGCCATCTGGTGGCCGATCGGCGGATCGCCCAAACCGGAAACGGAAACTGGTGCTCATCCAAATTCGGTCCAATCACTCGCTATAGGTCCCGGGACTCAAGCTAGACACAATGGATAGCAATCCGTTACCAATAACTCGATAAACAACATGATTTGGACGTATATACCATTATACAACCTGGAGATGGATCGCATATTTCAACATCCCATAATAGGAATATTTTTGCTCCACGCTCATCGCCCAATGGCCCGAGGAGACTGGGGTGAGTTTCAGCGTTTTTTTTTACCGTGTTCGATACAAACTGCTCTAATGATCATATCACCCACACTAGATGAATCATCTAACGTTGGCCACGGAATTATAAACGACCCCCCCCCCATCCGGTCAACATCAGATGATAAGTAGTAACTTCTAGAAGCACGTCCATTTGAAATTTTTTATCTCGCGCCGATCGCTATCAAACTGTATACAATCATCAATATAATGCATTTAGGGCTATAAATCACGTTCTGCAGAAAGCTGCAGAAAATGATAAAAACATATTTATACTTTAGACCGTATTTTAGTATGAATATGTGAATGAAAAAGTATAACGTTGCTACACCCTGAACAATAGATACTTGATGTTGAATGGGCCATAGTAATGTCAATTTAGCAATACAATTTAAAAAGTTATAGCCCTGCAAAGAAGGGGAACTTCTCCATAGACAAATAGAGCTGGCAGAGGATGGTATAATGATGTACATAAGCCTGGCGAAGAAAGTTTAAACTGCTCCTGGAAAAGAATGGTGGAGCACAATAAGCATCTGATCGTGCATGTTGTATGCTGGAAGAGGATAGTAGTCCAGTACATCTTCGTGCTTAATGCACACATAATCCTCTTGTGCCACTCCTAAGTATATGCGGTTAACTGCCAACATGTGCTCGCTATACAATCAACAATACAAATTTAAATACAAAATCAACTATCTTAAGGTTACTTAATATCCTGCTCCACTTATGTCTGTCCTCACGTCTGTCATATCCTCCCTTTCCTGTTTAAACTGCTCCTGGAAAAGAATGGTGGAGCGTAATAAGCATCTGATCATGCACGTTGTATGCTGGAAGAGGATAGTAGTCCAGTACATCTTTGTGCTTAATGCACACATAATCCTCTTGGGCCACTCCTAAGTATATGCGGTTAACTGCCAACATATAATTTGAAATTTATTTGAAGGATAAACCCCTTGAGATATGCTATCTCGTTTTCGAGGGGGTCCTTAACACTTTCAGCGCCACGCCTGGTTTTCCGTTTTACCGCTTGAATGCCACCATCGGCGCCAATGTTAACGTTAATATCGCCTAATCTATGTTTTAAATTATGGCTATGTGTCTAATCTGCCCATCGCATTATCAAAGACTATTTTCCAGTCAGTGCTGTGAAGGCAGATTGTTTTTTTATCGCGTCGTTGCCGTTTCAGAGCAGTTAGAAAAGCCCCCGTTTTGATATAAAAAACAGCTCATTCTGGAGCATTCTATGAAAATCGTCTTTTAGTGGAATATTCCACAACGTTGATATTCGTCGGCCTTTTTATGAATCGTTTTCAAATAAACGCTAGATGATCAATATTATACGTGCACGCACGCACATTACGGCCGCCCACGGATAATCGCCTCGTTGATTTCCTCTCTGACTTTTACAGTGAAACCGAAAGAAGACATTTCACAAAACAGCTTATAACTTCATCAAACTTACTCTGATTATCCTACCACTGATAACATAGAGTCCTTACCTGACATCAGATGGTATCCAACTGGTATATTCCAATTCCTGATCACCATTCGAAAAAATCGATACGTGTATGGATCCAACGCGATACAGTAGAACTCCATGATCCGCGGGGATCTGAGGCTCCAGAATGAACTCTAGTAACCCCGGCTGGATCAGTGAACTGGAAAATGTGGAGTACCGGATTTTTTTCCCCATTCATTTTCATTGAGTCCATTCCAAAATCACTTATGTCATCTGGGAGACGACAGGGGGCGCTTTTTTCCACAGTGATCGTCGGCGCCCCTCGGCTATACTCGGGTAGGCTCGGGTGATGCAATAATTTTTCAGATCGCAAAAAAAAAAAAAAAAAATCGAGAAATCTCGTGAGTGGCTAGCAACCACCTATAAAAAAACACGAGAAATCTCGTGAGTGGCACTGAAAGAGTTAACATAGGATACAAAACATACAATACAATACATAACAAAACAAAAAACAGGACAACAAATGCACTTATACACTGACAGACGCTCTCCCAAGCTCACCCCCAAAATCCACACTGATTCCTCCCAAGAGGATCACCAATATATATATATATATGTTCCCTTATAAAACACATACAAAATTATAATTTGATCTGAAAACGACATGTAAGCCCTAACACAGTAAATCAATAACAGGTGCAAGTAGTCTGTAGATGAGTGAACAAAGATATCTTGAATAACCGGTAAGAAGTAAGAGATCTGAGTGAACTAGGCAGTTTGTTCCAATCAGCTGGTGCTTTATATTTAAAGGCAAGTCGACCGATAGCTTTGATGGTTCAAGGTATACTAAAGAAAGGAAGATCCGTGTGTCTTAAATTATAAGTTGAACTATATGGTGTTAAGAACTGCTTTAGATAGGGGGGATAATTAAAGTAAATACATTTGTAAACAAAAAGCAACCAATGAAAATGTCTTCTGAATTGGGGAGAAAGCCAGTTTAAGGCGTAGCTTTAGCTCTTGTTGGCCTAGCGTCTAGCCACACGGTGCTCCCGGCGCTAACCTAGCCTATACTTTAGCTAAGCTTGCTACCCTTATTATTTCGCCCAGGCGTTATCTGGGCCCATAACCTGTTAACAGAATTCGGCTATAGGGCGACAATAATGTGGTCAAGAGGCATGGTTTCTATCTTGAGCCTTAACTGGCGTGGTTTATTATTCACATGGCAGAGCAGTAACACATGAGTCTCCTCTCACTGAGAGGCTGGGGGGAAGAGAAAGAAGTGGGAGGAGACATCTCTATTTATACCCGCCACCTGGTGGTGCTCCTGAGTGTCTCCGCCTAGAGCGCCCTCTAGTGGAAACAGTTATATATGCAGATAGACAGTTACTAGTGTAGACAGTTATATTATGCAGTTAGACAGTTACTAACAATCCTACACAGAACCTCTGCCTTCAACAATATTAAACATTTAATGTTTTCAGAACTATGCAAAAAAAATATCATGTGTCCTATTTCACTTGTTATATTTCCACATTTTAGTGTTCTTCAGTTCTTTTTTTTTACTGTGCAGAAAAAAAGAAAAGGATCAAGTGTCCCATTTCACTTGTTATATTCCCACATTTTAGTGTTCTTCAGTTCTTTTTTTTCATTCAGTGTGAGAAATCCAGTCTCTTTTGAGCTTTAACAAGTCCATCAAAGTCAGGTTGAATGTCTGAGGTGGAGATGCGAAGCACAGCTGACAGATGTTCATCAGTGAGAGAGGATCTGTACCTGGATTTGGTAAACGTCTTGACTGAGAATTAGGGATGTCCCGATCCGATCACATGATCGGGGCCGATCACGTGATTTTCCAAAGATCGGGATCGGCAAAAAAAATAAAAATAAAATCGTAATTTTTTTATTTATTTATTTATTTTTAACTTTTTTTTTTATTCAACAAACATGACCATGTTCACGACTTAAACTCATACTGAGGCCTTAGTTTTGGTTTTAAATTGCATATCATCATTCATTTATTTATTGTCACACAGAGCAGAAGAATTTTGCCAAAACAAACCAATAGTATCCAGCTGCAGAACGGCAGAACAGCCAAACTCTCAGACCCAAATAATTTTTTTTTATTTTATTAAAAAAAAAATGATCCCAATTTCTCACATTACATTCACCCTGAATGTTGACGTTATCCAGGTGAAAAGTTAACTTCATTCAAGCGAGGCATTGCAATCCTTGACATAAATCATTTGAAGGAATCGCGTTTGGGTCTGAGATTGTGGCTGATCTGCCGTTCTGCAGCTGGATACTACTGGTTTGTTTTGGCAAAATTCTTCTGCTCTGTGTGACAATAAATAAATGAATGATGATATGCAATTTAAAACCAAAACTAAGGCCTCAGTATGAGTTTAAGACGTGAACATGGTCATGTTTGTTGAATAAAAAAAAATGTAAAAAAATTTTAAATACTTTTTTTTCTTTTCTTTTTTTTCGGATCGGGAAAGATCGGTATCGGTAGATACTCAAAATCACATGATCGGGATCGGATCGGGGGCAAAAAAACATGATCGGGACATCCCTACTGAGAATGTCTGTTGCACTTAAAGTGCTCTTTCAGTAGTGAATCAGACTGCAGGTCAATGAGTTCAAGCTGAACATCAGTGGGTACACTATCAACACTGCAGGTAAAGGGAAAGGAAACCAGCTGCATTTCATCCTCAACCTTTTTGAAATCTTGAAAACGCCTTGAAAATTCATCATGCAGTGCTCCTAACATGGATGAGTACCTGTGCCGGTGATCAGCTGATGGTTTGACTTCTTTCAGGGTTTTCATGTGTTCGAGATTGTTGCTGCCTAGTTGCCTTGAAATTAATTGCAACTTTGTCATGAAGGCTTTCACATGGCTATGCATTTCATGAGCAAAAATGCCCTTGCCCCAGGCACGTTGGAACTATAAAACGGTAGGGGGTGCTGGGGGGTCGCCAGATGATAAATTTTTTTTTTTTTTTTTTTTTTTTTTTTTTTGCGGTCAGGCCACTGAACTTAGAAGCAGGCCAGGCCAGTGTTTCTAGTTGCACCAGCGCAATAGTTAGATAACCTAGGTGGGGAACAACCAGGAGATCACTGCAACTCACACAAGTTGGAGAACTATCTCTCTCTGTGAGGATTGGCCCATTCCCGCCTCACGCTTCAAGGTACTGTGAGGAGGATTGGCTCATTGCCACCACATGCTTCTAGGTCAAGTACCAATTGCCGTCACGCACCTGTCGGTTGTTTGTAATCAGCGCCCAGAGCCCTTCATATACTCGGGTCTTTCTGTCAATCGTTGTCGGGTCGTTTTGGATTTCCACTGCTACTGCCTGTGCCTCGTCTGTTTTTCTTCAGGACGTCCATGGAAGTCGCCGCTGTTGTGTATCTCTATCATCCGTTGGAGCTGTGCCTCGTTGCCCGCTTTGCGCATTTGCGCTTTGGTGAGTTTTTGGAACGAACCTTTTGGATTCTCTGTTTTCTGTGTGTTTGGATAACACTGAAGATTTGCCGTTTTTGTTTTGTACTGGACTCAGCTAAACTTGTGTGTTGGTAACACTGAAGATTAAGTCACGTGGGATTGTACTGGGCTCAGCTAAACTTGTGTGTTGGTAACACTGAAGATTAAGTCACGTGTGTTTATACTGGACTCAGCTAAGGAGGACGGGACTGCCTCTGTATTCCGTTGGCTTGTTTATTGACCACTCTCTCTCTCTCTCCGTTCCTCCCCGAGTTGGATCCTGGAGTAGCTGCAGAGCCGCAGAGGCAGTGGCGCTACGCCGCTTCTCCATCTCAATACCGGGACGATCTGCAGAGCCGCAGACAACTCTGCCAAGAACATTCTCCCCTTTGTTGTTCTTATTGTTATTTCGCTCATTCCTGTTTCAGAAATAAATACGCCCTAGTCTTTGGCTAACTCTGAACTACCTGTCTGTGCCGTGCTGTTGGGGTCGGTTTCAAACCATAACATTACGACCCGACCATGGCGACCCCAGTCGACACAGACAGGGTCAAGGCAGCGTTGGCGGTCCAGATCGAATTGACCAACGACCACAGCCTACAGTTAGGTGCGGCTGCGGCTGCTGTGCAGGACCTCCGGGCTCAGGTCCAGCCTATTCAGGAGTCCCTTAGCTCTCTGGCTACGCTGCAGACAGCCCAGGGTAATCAGCAGGCTGATATTCTGCACCAACTACAGACGTTGAGTGAAGCATTTAACGCCCTTCTTGTAACCCCACCTACTCCAGGAGTCTCGGCCAGAGCACCACCCGCAGCCGTGGCGGACCCCGCGCCTCCCGACCTCGCACCTCGGGAGCCCCGTCTCTCCGAACCACGTTGGTTTGACGGTAACTTCGAGGATTGTGCCACATTCATCATGCAATGTGAGTTGGTTTTCCTTCATCAACCCAGCCGATTTACTTCAGAGGGAGCCCGAGTGGCTTACATGACTAACCTGCTCTCAGGCTGAGCAGCACAGTGGGTTACTGCCTCCTGGTCAATGAGGGCTGATTATTGTTTTTCCTACCCAGACTTCGTGGCAGAGCTTCGCAGGGTTTTCCACCACCCAGCTCATGGCCAGGACCCAGGAGCTCGGTTGGGCACCTTCCGGCAGGGCAGTGGCAGTGTCACCGACTACGCGCTGGAGTTCAGACTGGCCGCAACGGAGAGCGGTTGGAACGATCAAGCGCTTCGTCTCACCTTCCTGAGGGGGCTCAACGACGCAGTAAGGGACCAGCTCGCGACCCGTGAGGAGCCCGATTCCCTCGAGGGCCTATTCGACCTCGCTATTCGCATCGACGGACGCCTCCGGGAGAGTAGGCGCGAGAGAGCCCGACTGGGACCCCCAGACGTTCCCCAGACCCCCCGCACTCGTGACGGTACTGCGGTCCGTCCTGCTCCCTCCGCAACTGGTGGCCCCTTCCCCTCCCGTTCGGTGCCCGAGGAGGAACCCATGCAGCTGGGACGCACACACCTTAGCCAGGCTGAACGGGAGGCCAGGTTCAGGTCCGGCCTTTGCCTCTACTGCGGCCGGGATGGACACCGTATCTCCAATTGCCCCACCCGGCCAAAAGACCAGGCTCGCCGGGACCCCGGGAGATCCTGGTGAGCCGTTTTTCTTGTTCCCACACCCGTGCACCACCTAACCGTCTGACGGGCGTCACCCTAGCCTGGGCGGACCAACGGGCAACGGTGGAGGCACTCATTGACTCGGGTGCTGATGAGAGTTTCCTGGATTTCGAGTTTGCCACCCAGGCCAACATTCCACTTGAGGACCTCGAGAGACCCTTGGAGGTGTTCGCGTTGGACCAGCACCGCCTGGCTGACATCACTCAACGCACCTGTCCAGTCCTTCTCACCATTGCTGGTAACCACGTTGAGAGACTCCAGTTTTTTATCACCAGATCCCCTCTTGTCCCTGTAGTCCTGGGTCGGCCCTGGCTCGCGCTGCATGAGCCCCACATCGCCTGGTCCTCCGGTACCATCAGGGGGTGGAACTCCTCCTGTCATGCCCAGTGTCTTCAGGCGGCGTCCAGTCCCTCGCCCCGGAGTTCCCTTTGTGAGCCGCCCCCGGACCTCTCGACTATTCCCCCCGAATACCACAACCTCGAGGAGGTTTTCAGTAAGTCCCGGGCTCAGGCCCTTCCGCCTCACCGGCCTTACGACTGTGCCATCGACCTCCGCTCTGGGGCTCCCCTTCCCGGCAGCCGCCTCTACAGTCTGACCGTCCCTGAGAAGGCAGCGATGGATAAGTACATCTCTGAGTCCTTGGCAGCAGGCCTCATTCGGCCTTCCTCCTCCCCGGTGGCGGCCGGTTTCTTTTTTGTTGGGAAGAAGGATGGAGACCTTCGACCCTGCATTGACTATCGCCAACTCAACGAGATCACCATTAAGAACAAGTACCCTCTTCCACTCATGAACTCCACCTTCGAGCCCCTCACCCAGGCTACCGTCTTCACCAAGCTGGACCTCCGGAGTGCCTACCATCTGGTCCGTATCCGAGAAGGCGATGAATGGAAGACCGCCTTCAAGACTCCCAGGGGCCACTACGAGTACCTGGTGATGCCGTTCGGCCTCACCAACGCTCCGGCGGTATTCCAGGTGCTCATGAACGACGTCCTCCGTGACATGCTGGAGGAGTTTGTGGTGGTATACCTGGACGACATCCTCATCTTCTCCAAGACCCTCGAGGAACACGTCCAGCATGTCCGCCGTGTGCTGGAGCGCCTCCTCCACAATCGGCTCTTCGTCAAGGCAGAGAAGTGCCGATTTCACTCCGACTCCGTCGATTACCTGGGCTTCATCGTGGAGAGCGGCTTGACCCGAGCTGACCCTCGCAAGATCCGGGCCATGGAGGAGTGGCCGGAGCCCACCTCTCGGAAAGAGCTACAGAGCTTCCTCGGGTTCGCAAACTTCTACCGAAGATTCATCCGGAACTACAGCCAGGTGGCGGAACCACTTACCAGGCTAACCTCTCCCTCCCTGCCGTTCGACTGGTCCCCAGCGGCTTGCGCTGCGTTCCGTTCCCTCAAGAAGAGGTTCACCACCGCCCCGGTCTTGCTCCACCCAGACCCCAAGAGACAGTTCATTGTGGAGGTGGACGCCTCGGATACTGGACTAGGGGCTATCTTGTCCCAGCGGTCGGCAACGGACCAGAAGGTACATCCGTGCGCCTTCTACTCACGTTGTTTCCTCCCTGCCGAGAGGAACTATGACATCGGCAATCGGGAGCTGCTGGCGGTAGTGGCTGCCTTGGAGGAGTGGCGTCATTGGCTAGAGGGGGCCGAGGAACCATTCACCATTTGGACGGACCACAAGAACTTGACGTACATCCGTGCTTTCAAGCGCCTCAACGGCCGGCAGGCAAGGTGGGCCAGCTTCCTCAGTCGGTTCGACTTCTTGCTGACCTTTCGCCCTGGGTCCCGCAACACGAAGGCCGACTCCCTGTCCCGGTTACACTCCAAGGGGGCTCCAACCACTGAGGATCCGACTCCCATCCTCCCAGAGGCCAGGGTGGTGGGAGTGGTCACCTTGGGCATCGAGGGGTTGGTAAGGCGTGCCCTACGCTTCCATCCCGCTCCCGGCAATGTACCTGTTCGTCGCCTCTTCGTCCCTGACTCAGTCCGGTCCCGGGTCCTCCAGTGGGGCCATACCAGCCGGTTCGCCTGCCACCCGGGCGTTCATCGCACGTTCTCCTTCCTGGCTCATCGATTCTGGTGGCCCACCATGAGGAACGACGTCAAGGAGTTTGTTCTGGCCTGCACGGTCTGCGCTCGCAGCAAGGCCTCCCACCAGGCACCCTCCAGGCTATTGCAGCCGCTTCCCATTCCGAGCCGCCCTTGGTCCCATGTGGCGTTGGACTTCGTCACAGGTCTTCCTTCGTCCCAGGGGAACATGTGCCTACTGACCGTGGTGGATCGGTTCAGCAAGGGGGTTCACCTCGTGGCCCTTCCCAAGCTTCCCTCAGCTGCCGAGACAGCGGACCTCCTGACAAGCCACGTGTTCCGCCTCCATGAGTTTCCCCAGGACATCGTCTCGGACCGGGGCCCCCAGTTCACTTCCCAGGTATGGCGGGCCTTTTGCAAGGGATTGGGGGCAACAGTCAGTCTTTCCTCTGGTTATCATCCCCAGACTAACAGACAAACAGAGAGGATGAACCAGAGCGTGGAGTCTGCTCTCCGTTGTGTGGCTGCCGAGAGACCCGCTTCCTGGAGCCGGTTCCTCCCCTGGGTCGAGTACGCCATCAACTCCCTGGTCAGTTCCGCCACCGGCCTCTCGCCTTTTGAGGTATCCCTGGGCTACCAACCCCCTCTTTTCCCTGCACAGGAGTCGGAGGTGGCGGTTCCCTCCGTGCAGGACCATCTCGACCGGTGCCGACAGGTCTGGGAGATCACCAGGACTGCACTGCTCCGGTCATCGGAGCGCGCCAGTCGTGGGGCTGACTGGCGCCGGATCCCTGCGCCGACGTACCACCCTGGGCAGAGGGTGTGGCTGTCCGCCAAGGACCTTCCGCTTCGATCCTCGGCCAAGAAGCTTAACCCCCGGTTCGTCGGTCCTTTTGAGGTTCTGAAGGTGCTCAGTCCCGCGGCGGTGAGTCTTAAGCTTCCTGCGTCCATGCGCATTCACCCCGTTTTCCATGTGTCCCGGGTTAAGCCTGTCTCCCTCAGTCCCCTGATGCCTCCTGCTCCGGACCCGCCTCCTCCCGAGATGGTGGACGGACACCCCCAGTGGCAGGTCCGTCGGCTTATGGACGTCCGATGGCGGGGACGGGGGTTCCAGTACCTGGTGGACTGGGAGGGATACGGCCCGGAGGAACGGAGCTGGGTCTCCCGCCAGCTCATCATGGACCCCGACCTGATCACCGACTTCCATCGTTCCCATCCGGACAGGCCGGGCCGGGCTGGTCGCCGGGTGGCTCCCGTGGAGGGGGGGGTACTGTGAGGATTGGCCCATTCCCGCCACACGCTTCAAGGTACTGTGAGGAGGATTGGCTCATTGCCGCCACACGCTTCTAGGTCAATTACCAATTGCCGTCACGCACCTGTTGTTTGTTTGTAATCAGCGCTCCAGAGCCCTTCATATACTCGGGTCTTTCTGTCAGTCGTTGTCGGGTCGTTTTGGATTACCACTGCTACTGCCTGTTCCCCCCGTTGTTGTGCCTCGTCTGTTTTTTCTTCAGGACGTCTATGGAAGTCGCCGCTGTTGTGTATCTCTATCATCCGTTGGAGCTGTGCCTCGTTGCCCGCTTTGCGCATTTGCGCTTTGGTGAGTTTTTGGAACGAACCTTTTGGATTCTCTGTTTTCTGTGTGTTTGGATAACACTGAAGATTTGCCATTTTTGTTTTGTACTGGACTCAGCTAAACTTGTGTGTTGGTAACACTGAAGATTAAGTCACGTGTGATTGTACTGGGCTCAGCTGAACTTGTGTGTTGGGAACACTGAAGATCAAGTCACGTGTGATTATACTGGACTCGGCTAAGGAGGACTGGACTGCCTCTGTATTCCGTTGGCTTGTTTATTGACCACTCTCTCTCTCTCTCCGTTCCTTCCCGAGTTGGATCCTAGAGTAGCTGCAGAGCCGCAGAGGCAGTGGCGCTACGCCGCTTCACCATCTCAATACCGGGACGATCTGCAGAGCCGCAGACAACTCTGCCAAGAACATTCTCCCCTTTGTTGTTCTTATTGTTATTTCGCTCATTCCTGTTTCAGAAATAAATACGCCCTAGTCTTTGGCTAACTCTGAACTACCTGTCTGTGCCGTGCTGTTGGGGTCGGTTTCAAACCATAACACTCTCTCTCTCTCTCTTGCTCTCACACACACACAAAGGGAGCCGCATGTGATTGGTGGAGGCGGGATCCTTACGAAAAACTGCTAATCATTGACACATGCTAGCCTGTAATAATCCCCCCCAGAAAAATGTACTTTGCATTTGATATATTGCAAATATATGCCATCACACACACTGGCATTTAAAGGGTTAGAATTATAAAATTAATATGTGGTGTTATGATCAGGGCTGAAGTTGAATAAAATATTGTATTTATCAATTACAAAAAACTGAAAATCCATAAAAATCTGTGTTGTTGCTAATTATACATATGCTAGCCTGTTTTTTAACAATAATTTGTGATGCCATCACAAACACTGGCATTTAAAGGGTACAAATAAAAAAAATGCCTGCACCAGAATGCAGGAAATGAAGTCTTTGTAACAAAAAAAATCCTGGTGGGGGACCCCCAGACCCCCTGCTTAAAAAGTGGCCTGACTGGGGCTATATTTCCTGGCCTGAATGATTTCCCCAGTCCGGCCCTGGTTAAAAGCCTCCAATGCTTATTAGTGTGTGTGCGTTTGAACGTTTGCATGTTTCAACCATACATTTCCATTTAATTTTTTTTATACCTCCTATAATAGTGGGGGTCTCTCTGACACCGTTTTTTTTGGGTCGCGGCCTG
The DNA here is from genome assembly GCF_963971535.1 of Notolepis coatsorum. Classification (NCBI taxonomy): domain Eukaryota; kingdom Metazoa; phylum Chordata; class Actinopteri; order Aulopiformes; family Paralepididae; genus Notolepis; species Notolepis coatsorum. Next base: position 22,563,413 of record NC_140169.1, read on the forward strand.
AAAAGTTTGGGAACCCCTGGTCTAGCCTGTACCCCCCAGACATGTTGTTGGCCCCGTCAAAACAGTATCCTATCAGCCTCTCCATGGGCAGGTCGAGGCGTAAAAGTATTTTATACACAAAAACAGCGTCTCGGCTGTTGTGTCTGGGCCGGGCATTGTAAAAACCCCAAAAGAAGTTCTGAGCTTCCAAGTTGTCATCGGCGAACTGTATATTACACGAGAATTGTTCTTTTCCAGTGAGTGACATCAGTGGTTCCGTCAGCGCTCAAGCCAAAGAATGGGCTTTTGGATGCTTTGCCTCTAATTTGTCGCTGAATATCATGGGCAAACAGCTGTAAGATTTCGTTTTGGATGTTGTTGGACATCCAGTTGTCTCTCTTTTGGAGCCAATTCTTCAACTCGGGATCAGACTCGGTGCGCACTCTTTCCATCATGAGCTGCCATAACACCCCATCCCTATTTGCATCACCCCTCAGTGGAAGCCCCTGGCGCCCGAGGGGGGGTATAGGGGAACAGACTCAGTTAACTCTTCAATACCTGATGCTGAGGCTGAACCTGTCGTCTCTGTCTCTCTCTGACGTTTATCAGATTTAGTGGGACTGTCACTGGGACCGGCGGGACGTTTAGAAAATAAATCTGATATTTTTCTTTTCTGCGAGTGAGACATTCTGTGCTAGCAAAGTCTGACTACTAGCTAAAATCGACTGACTGCGCAAGCACTGTATCACAGTAGCTCAGTGGTTCGTGGCGCGTGGGAAGGACGGGAGACGGGAGGTGAATACAATTAGTTGTTTCACCTGTCATTCAATCAGTCTGTGACAGTCTGTCATCACTCGAAAATCTACTCGGTTTTACACGTATGATTGTGTACATACAGTAGTGTAATGAATGAATGAAAACTTTATTTAACAGATTGGAGAATGGCTACAATACAGTACGGCTCAATACACACAATATTAAAATGGTGAAGTGCTTTGAGCAGGATAAACTTATAATATACAGTGTTACAGTTATATAGTTACAGTATATACAAATATATAAATACTGTCATAAAAAAAAAACATAAAAAAAAAAAAATTATATATATAAACGTTGTGTGTTCAGTAGGGATCGGTACCGTTCACATTTGAACCGATACGGTACCGGTACCGGTACCTGTGAATCGATACCGGTACCCAACGGTACCTTTTTTCGGTACTTTAGTTTCTAAAAATGTAATCTACCTACCTCAGTTGTGAAAAAAATATCCAAACTTCAAATAACCACACTTTCGACCGTTTTCGGCTTGCCATTGCCCCGACTGCTTTGTTGATGAATCAAGTCAAATCCTAGGTAAGCGCATGTTGTGCGTGTGAACGTTGACATGAAAAGAAAAAATGTAAAAAAAATAATAATAATAATGTAAAAAAAATAAAGATAAAAAAAAATTAAAATTATTATCATGTAATCTTTTGCGGGCTGGTCAGAATCATCCCGCAGGCCGTATTTGGCCCGCGGGCCGTACAATGCCCAGGTCTGATCTATAACCTCTAGTCCATACCATCTATAAGCTCTAGTCTATACCATCTATAACCTCTAGTCCTTACCAGTAGTAGCACTCACTCAAAACTGTAGCACTCAACACTTTGATGAACATTGTTACTCAGCTGATAGAGTTGTGCCCTCCCTGATGACTTGTCGTACAGAACTTTGGATCACTTTGGATAAAAGCGTCAGCTAAATGACTAAATGTAAATGGTTGCATTTATATAGTGCTTTTATCCAAAGCGCTTTACTGACAGTTTGTGTCTTTAAATGTTATCCATATTAAAAGGCCAAGGTGAAAAGATAAGTTTCAGCTTACTTTTAAAAATATTTAGTGAGCTTGCCTCCCTAATTTCCATGACCATGGGTATTGTGTTCCATAGCTTTGTGTAATTAGCAACGGCTGCATCCCCAATTTTCTTTTGGCTATTGTTGGGAACGTTTAGTAAACAAGTGTTAGAAGATTGTAGTGTTCTTGGGGGTATATAATTAACAAGTGAATTTGCAATGTAACCAAGTCAAACCGGGTACCGTTAGGTTCTACAAGAAAAATTTTACCTTTATCGAAGGATACCTTGGTGCCGCTTGCAGTAGCAGCTATTACAGATAATAGTCCTTGTGGGAACGATGGTACATATAGAGCGTTCTTTAGCATCACCGTACGCCGGCGCCCCCTGCTGTCCGTGAGGCATACCTGTGCGTCTCCCCTCTCTTGTGCCAATCCGTAGATGCGTCTACCATCTGCCAGCTCCATGCAGTGCCTCTCTGAGTGGAAAGTGTCGTCAAAGTTCTTGAACCGACTCCTGTCGTTGATGACATGGGACGACGCGCCCGTGTCCACAATCAGTCTCCTTCTCTGGGCCCGCTGCATCTGGGCCGGTACGGCGATGCCCGCCGTCTGTGCTCCAAAAGCGCAGTCTTCTTGTCCCGTTATCCTACGGGCGTCGCCTCGACTCGCCTCGCGTCGATCGTCGCCGCCATCGATTCTCCAGGCGTCATCTCGATTAATCTCACGTCGATAGTCGCCGCCGTCGTGTCCGCTGTCGTCATCCTGTCCACAGCCGTTATCTTGTCCGTAGTCACCATTCCGTCCGTGGCTTTCGTCTCGCCTGTAGTAGCCATTTTGTCCGTGGCTTTCGTCTCGCCTGTAGTCGCCATTTTGTCCGTGGCTTTCGTCTCGCCTGTGGCCGCCATCTTGTCCATGCGCGTATTGCACGCTCTGGTTGTGTTTCTTTATGCACGCTCTGTCTGTGTGCCCCGTGGATTTGCAGAAGCTACACCAGACAGCCTTTGTGCATTCGCTTCTCCGATGGCCTTTATCTCCGCATCGCCAACACGCCAGGTCCGTCGTAGTCCTGGTTCTCTCTCTTGGCGTCTCTCGAGCCTTTAGCACCCTCTCCCCCTCCTCCGTGGCGGCTGGGTGGGTGTCTTCTGAGGCCTCGAAGTTCCTTAACTTAGCCTTGAACTGTCCCAACGTAATGTCCGTTGAACCGTGTGTTATCAGGAGTGTAAACGGTTTGTACAGCTCCGGTAGTCCCCTCATCATCATCGCCATCATTAGCCCATCGCTCGGTGCTTCTCCGGCACTCCTCAATGGTGTCGTGATTTGCTCCGCTCTGTTGACGTATTCGGTCACAGTTTCGGTGATCCCCTTCCTCAGGCCGGTTAGTGCTGTGTAGAGGGCCACGACTCTGGGTCTTCCTCGCCCGATGAAATGCTCTCTCAGTACTGCCAGGCTTTCTCTGCCTCTGTCTTTACTGTCGCGGAATATCAGCCCCAGGCTGGTGTCGTCAAGCATCTGCGCTAACTCACAGTACGCGTTAGCATTCCGCTGGTCGTCCAGGGCTTGCTCTTCCGCTGTCAGTTCTCCGGTGGAGGCCCCCAGGATTGTCTCCTTCAGCCCCGCCCTGTGCATGCAGCACAGCATGCGCTCTTCCCAGAGTTCGTAGTTCTCTGCTTTTCCAGTGAATGTCGGCCACTTGTCTCTTCTCTGGTTTTCCATCCTCTTCGTTAATGGTATGCTTAGCTTTTACTCTGGTCGGCCTAGCGACTAGCCACGCGGTGCTCCCGGCGCTATCCTAGCCTATAACTTCAGCTAAGCTTGATACAGTACCTCCACTATTTCGCCTCGGCGTTATCTGGGCCCATAACCTGTTAACAGAACTCACTTTAGGGTGACAATAATGTGGTCAAGAGGCATGGTTTCTATCTTGTGCCTGAACTGGCGTGGCTTCTTTTATTCACATATAAGCAGCAGTTGTACAACTCTTCTCTCTTTGAGAGACGTTGGAGGAGAGAACGAAAGGGGTGGGCACCTTTCCTTTTATAGTTGCCCTAAGGTAGAATACCTGGGTGGCTACGCCCAGAGCGCCCTCCAATGGGGACAGATATATATGCACCAAGGCAATCACTGGTGGAGACAATTGTCTACACAGGTAAACAGTTACTAGTGTAAACAGTCATATGTACAGTTAGACAGTTACTAACAATCCTATACAGAGTCTCTTATCTCAACAATAATATATTGTCTATATTCATGTCTTGCCCGAAAAGGTCTCAAATGGCCCTAAGAGAAAGCCCTTTTTGTCATAAGTCCGTTGGAGAATGAGACCCAATGTCTGAACTGGACTGTCAAGACTTGCTCTGATGGGGAGGAGCTCTTGCAGAGCAATCGCTAGGAGATCTGCTTGCCTCAAAACCTATAGTTTCCCGTAAACACAAGTAATTACATATAAACAAGTAATCGCCATCACCCATGGGATCATTGGAATTATTCTTTTTGGAGTACCTTCTGGCTAAGGTAAGGTATATAGTCTATTTTACCAAACCTGAAACATGTTTCTGTAACAATCACAGTGTCTTATTTTACCGGACCTAAACCAAGCTTTTTCTAATGATCGCATTTTCGGGGTAAGACTAGTTAGTTGGGGGCTCGCTATACCAGCGAGTGCAGCGTTTACTAGTTTGTTCATCTTGTGATTGAATGGGAGGGGGAGGGTGATGAGGGGGCAGAGGAGAAGAAAGAGGATGATGAGGGGGAGGAGAAGGGAGAGGGCTGGGCTTAGATGGTCAGTCCCTCATGGACCGGCAGTGTGGGGGTCGTCGTTGGGGTCGTCAAGGTTTGAGGGCGGGGCTTCAGTGGTCAGTCCCTCCTGGGCCGGCGTTGGAGTGATATGGGGGTTGTTGAGGTTTGTGGGTGGGGATTCTGTTAGGGCTGGCGGTGGGGTGACATAGGGGTCATTGAGGCCAGGGGAAATTAGACGGAGACGCTTGCCATTCGGGGGAGGAGTCAAGTCTGTCGGGGAGCTGGAGGTGAAGGTGTGACTCTGGGCAGGTTGCTTCCTCGGGTTGGGGTCGACCTCGGGTGGTGTTGGTAGATTGGATTCCCTTTCTTGCGTCTGTTGGGCAGAGTTTGGGGGTGGGGAGATTGCCTCTTGCAGGCTCGCTGTAGCAAGGTTGTGGTCTGATACTGGGTGGCATGGAGTGTTCCCAGTTATCACTGTAGCAAGGTCATTTCCTGTTGTTTGGGTTCCCTTGTTGTGCTTTGTCAGAGTTTGGTGGAAAATGGTATAATGGATGTGGGAACTGAACAGCTTTGCTCCAAATCTGTTCAGAAAAACTCCTTGAAAACTGCTTGAAAAATTCCTTGTGCTCCCAGAATATATTGAAGTTGTCAATCAAATTCACCTTGTGCATTGGGCAGGCAACTGAGAGCAACCTATTCATTTTAATTAAATTAAATGTTTTAATTGTATACATTTGTTATGTTATTAATTTATATAAATTTTAATCCTAAATCGATTTGTCCTGTTTGTGACTGGTGATAGAGGACCACTAATGTATGCTTCTATATCTATGGAATTGAGCATTTTTAGCAGTTCTGTAAAGTGGCCTTTCAATGTTTTAGTTTGTCCCATAGAGATATAATTTGCCCCATTATGAACTACAATCTTGTTTAAAAATAAAAAATGTATTATCACGCTTTTATTTTGAAGGCTCCGAGCCCAACCCAGAAATGTTATTTCTGAGGAAGCAAGGAAACTATAAAATAAGGAAGGGACATTACGTCACTGTGTAGCGCGTGAACGCACATTGGTGCCAAGTGTGAACACTTTCAGTTCAGCTGACTTTTAATTAAATGGTATCGCATTCTCCTCGTTTATGTAATTTAAACTGGTTATTACCTCGGATGTCAGAATCGTCGGTAATTTGTTGCATTGTTAACTAACTAACGTTACGTTTGATATATTGATTGATGTATATTTTTGCTTCTCCGTGCCGCGTCTCCCATAGTCTTCAGTGGCACCAAGCAGGGCATAGAACCGAACGCTTGTATTCTGATGTAATGACGCTTCCTTCTTTTATAGTTTCCTTGAGAGGAAGGCGGATCTCGGTATCTGTAACCCGGACACACGCACACACACACAGTCAGACACACACACACAGAGAACAAGACACAAACTTGAGCTACTGTGATTGAAGAGAACAGCAGGTACGTACATACATTACTGATGAGAGCTGAGGTCATTTAACTAAAGCTATGATGACTGTCATGTTGCTGTGACGTTACGTGGTGCTAACCGGCTAAGCTAATTAGACTTATTAACTAAAGGCGGTAGGAAAAAGTTAGCTAGCCGCCTGCTAGCATGTAACTTAGTGATGATGATGACGAAGCTGGATGTTCTCATTGAGATAGATACAACATTTCTGTCTGTCTGTCTGTCTGTCTGATTTTGTGTTGTGGTCTAACCCTAACAGTCTTAGACAGGCTCACAGAGAATTATGTCTGTCTGATGTTGTGTTGTGTGATTGATTGATTGAAAAGTTTATTAACATATTGCAGAATGGGTACAGTACAGTACAGCTCAATACATACAATTGTTAAGGGGATGCAGACCAGAGCAAGACTTTCGTCTTGTTTACATCAGGGTCCCCCATTTTCAATTCATCATATATTTGTGTTGTGGTCTATCCCTAACAGTGTCTCCCCCCCCCCCCTCAATGTACAGTTTTGCTTGTATATGCAGTGTGCCCCCCCCCCCAACCACCTCTAATGTAGATTACCCAGTATGGTTGTCAATATCCCAGTGTACCCAACCCCCCCCCCCACCCAACCTCCTCCAATGTACAGTTTCTACGTCAAATGTATATACTCCCTTTTCCTGACTCCTTCTGTATCACAAACAGTACTGTATTTGCAAATCTGGTATGTCATAAATGTATAGATGTAGCAGTACTGACTATCTGTATGTCATGTATGTCATATATGTCCTGATGAATTGAAAATGGGGGACCCTGATGTAAACAAGACGAAAGTCTTTCTCTGGTCTGCATCCCATTAACAATTGTGTGTATTGAGCTGTACTGTATTGTACCCATTCTGCAATCTGTTAATAAAGTTTTCAATCAATCAATCAATCAAACACACAGTCTAACCCTAACAATGAATGAATGAATGAAAACGTTTTTTAACAGATTGCAGAATGGGTACAATACACACAATTGTTAAGGGGATGCAGACCAGAGAAAGACTTTCGTCTTGTTTACACCAGGGTCCCCCATTTTCAATTAATAGTGAACACAGTCTTAGACAGGCTCACAGATAACCCATAGCTGTCAACATTGGGATTTGAAAAAACTGTATATTTCGCCCCGCCCCCTTGCCCCTGCCCCGCCCCCTCCCAATGTAGTCTCCTCCCCCTTGTATGTATATTATAAGGGATAATGTATAGCTACGAGGTCATTGCCGCAAAACAATTGACCGACAAGGAGTTTAGAATACCGAGGCGCCTCGCCGAGGTGTTCTAAACGCAGTGAAGGTCAATTATTTTGCGACAATGACCGAGTATAGCTTGCTTGATTGATTGATTGAAAAGTTTATTAACAGATTGCAGAATGGGTACAGTACAGTACAGCTCAATACATACAATTGTTAAGGGGATGTAGACAGTGGTGCAGTGGCAAATTGACAGTAGGTCAAACGCTCCACGCGCGTGCGCGCGCGCATGCACAGTTTTTTTTGGCTGCTCTCGTCCTGCAGCTGGATACTATTGCCTCACAGCGCGGCCGTCAGCGCGCGGCCCAGAGAGCGCCGCTGGCTCTGCGGCTCTGCAGCTGCATGCTTCTCCGGGAGTCCGGTTGGATAATGCCATGTAAAAAGCGATTGCGCGTACTTCAGCCTCAGTGACCGAGGTATAACGCCGTTATACCGAGTTATACCAGCACTGCACCACTGGATGTAGACCAGAGAAAGACCTTAGTCTTGTTTACATCAGGGTCCCCCATTTTCAATTCATCATAACATATATGACATGCATGACATACAGATAGACAGTACTGCTACATCTATACATTTATGACATATCAGATTTGCAAATACAGTACTGTTTGTGATACAAAAAGTGTCCAGAAAAAGAGTGTATATACATCAGGGTTCGAAATTAACGGGGGCTTGGGGCATAATGCCCTTGAAAATGGACAAAATGCCCTCGAAAATCAGTTAAGGGGGGCACAAAATGCCCCTGACAGTTTACTAATTATATATATATATTTATCCGGTAATGGCGCGTCTGTATCGTACGATTCAGATGACGCGCAAATAAAAAAAAATTCATTTGGCGGAGTTGAGCACTGGCTGCTGCAGCAGCAGGAGCACTGCAGCTGAGCCAGGTGCTAGTCAGTTTGTGTACAAATGGCAAGCACAATCTAAATCAATCTTCATTACGACTTTAAAAACATAGCCATTAAAGGGGAACTATTTTACTATTTCTTTCACTATTTGGGCACTTTTACACAATTCCTGTGAGTCTATGGAACACCTCTGTAATATATATATTTTTTTTATTCATTGTTTTGTATTTCTAATCAAGTCCTCAAAAACAGCTTTCTACCTCAAGATCTCGAGCTGTTTTGAGCCTGGGCTCCTAAACCACTGCGCCGGGCCTGCTGAGCGTCGTGTTCGCCTGAACATTAACATGCAGCAGTGACTATATGACATCACATATAGGCACATTTTCAAACGACTCAGTTCAGTGAGGGTGAATATTGTGAGAGGAGAATTGGAAGAATGCACCAATATGAGAATTTTGAGACATAGATCATATTAATATAAGTTCACATAGCTAGGAAACAATGCTAAACACTCAAAAAGGCCATTTATAAGATAGTTCCCCTTTAACATTACATAGGCATACACACATCTTGCCATAGCGTTAGCAGTTTGTACAACACAATGCACGTTTTAACTATAGAATCAGCCCGCGAGGTAATACAGTCAACGAAATGTTACCGTAGCTACTAGCTAGCAGAGGAGGAAATGGGAGTCTGAGAGGCGGGGTGTTTAAAGACAATGATAGGCGTTTATTCAACATCCAAGAAGGCTAACATACAACTGTGTTTTACTAACTCCAACCGGGACTATTGCCGCTTTCCCACTGCATGCCATCACCTCCTAACGTTACCGGAGCTACCGGAGCTGATAATAACATTGCCTGAGCGGAAGGTGCGTGACACTAAAATGTCCGTGGGGACCCGGCGCCAACCCATAGATAGTTCCAACTCACCGAATTACGTAATCCACCACAGTTGCACTCAATATTTAAATAATGTTAGTCTAAATAAATGTAGACAGATACATAATAATTTCAAGCAGAACACAAATCTTTCCATTAAGAACTGACAATCAGGGAATTTAAACATGGTTGACATTGTTTTTTTGTGTTTATATTAAAGAAAGGAAAGTCTAGTGCTGGCTGAGCATATTGTTTGTTTGCACTAAGTTAATACTACAAATGTAGCCTATATTTTTCAGTCAGTTCGGTCTTTGTGTGCCAAACATTATTTAAGGCTGTAAACACTGTAACACTGTAAACCTTTTTATTTTTTTTTAATAAATGAGAAGCATGTTTAGATTTGAGTGTTACATATATTTTTATAAAAATGTACGTATATCGAACCGAACTGAAAACCGTCACCCCAAAACCGTGATACGAACCGAACCGTCCATTTTGTGAACCGTCCCACCCCTACCGTTTATCATAAAAATTCAGTGCCCCCGAAATACAAAAAAAAGCCCCCGAAAATCAATTAAGGGGGGCAAAAAAAGCCCTTGATTTTTTTTTTTAATTTCTAACCCTGATATACATTTGATGTAGAAACTGTACATTGGGGGAGGTTGGGTGGGTGGGTGGGGGCTGTACATTGGAGGTGGGGGGCGGGGGGGTTGGGTATACATTATCCCGCTTATTACATGGCTAACTTACTAACAATATACCTAATTCATTTTACACCATCGACAAGATGAGATCAAATGCAGACGCAGTTGTTCTGTTCTGTGGCTCCGCGCTGTAATCGCCGGCAGCTTGCACTGATGAGTGCAGCTGTGCATATGCTGAGCAGCTTTCATGACTGCAATCTAAATGCTTGATTGCTTCGGCTGCGAACAGCGGTCATTATTGCTCTGTTGCCCCTGACGGCGGTCAGTTATCGAAAAATAACTGACCGCTGCTATGGGCAACCGAGCGCTATTGACCAATCACAATCAAGCATTTTCGCGAATGTTAAAACACCATGTAATAAATATATATATTGTCTGCACTGCGCAGCCGTGGAATCGTGAGGCCATAGATTTAGAATAGATAGAAATGGCACATTGTGGTGTATCATAATTAATTTGTTGAATACAATAGGATTTTTATAACGTTGACAGACACAAATTAAAGCATAACATTTTACACTAAGTTCTCTTTTACCTCTTATTTAATTCATTCATTCATTTAATTGTAGGCACTGTTTATATTGTACATAGTCCTGTGTGTTGTATATTGTGTTACTTTTGTGTTTATTGTCTCTTTCTGTATACACCGTGGGAAGGGGGGCACGTAATTTAATTTTTCTCTTATGTCTTGCACAAATTGGAAAATGACAAAGTTGACTTTGACTTTTAACATGTGTCTATAGTGTCGGACACTAATTGTAATGTTAAAAACGGATACTGCTGTAATATAAAGTGAAATTCTACCATGCCTCAATGTATCAACTTTAAACACTAAATGTTAATGTTAGAAATTAGGGATGTCCGATATTATCGCATTAAAATGTGATATCGGAAAATATCGGTATCGGTTTAAAAAAAAAAGATAATAATTATTATTATTTTTTTTTACATTTCTATAACCTTTATTTACCTAGGCAAGCAAGTAAGAACAAATTCTGATTTTATTTATTGTCAAAAGTATGCATAATGTGTTAATTCCACAACAAGAGATATGTAATGTTAATTACCTGAAATTATTCCATTTGGGGGGGGGGGGGGGGGGGGAGTTGAACCCTGCATATATCGGTATCGGTTGATATCGGTATCGGAAATTAAGAGTTGGACAATATCGGTATCGGTAAAAAAGCCAATATCGAGCATCCCTTTTAGAAATGTTAATTTCCATTATTTCCACCATGTGCAACATTTCCTAAGAACACCAATGTCCATTCTATCAACTCCAAATCTGTGCTATGAGCTCAATTCTCCCGGTCCATGCAGAAGTAGAATTGCTGTCTTGTTTTGGATGAATGAGTAGAAATGAAAAACGGAAATCTTCTTTTATTAAAGTAGTTTTGACATGTGATATAGATAAAGATATTGTTTCATTGTGTATTGATTAACTTTACATTTGCTCTTCATTCATATTACAAAAGTTATACTGGCAGTGGCACGTCTAATACAGCAATGGATTATGGGTAAATGCAACGCTAAAGCAGTGCCAATGTAAGACTGACTTTACATTAAACTAATGACAATAATATAGTATAAAGTAGGGTATTATTTGGACTAAAGAATGGTGTTGTCTCACCCTACTCGCATGTTGAGGGAGAGCACCATACATTATACACTGAGAAACCACGGCCGAGAGTGAGCTCTCCGGGAACAACCCCACTTTGCCGGTATAGTGTAAGCAGAAGAAGAGAAGCTTGTCTGCCTTTTGTAGGTAGGTAGTTGTAGAATGTAATACATTTTCAGGGTTCGAAATTAACGGGGGCTTGGGGCATAATGCCCTTGAAAATGGACAAAATGCCCTCGAAAATCAGTTAAGGGGGGCACAAAATGCCCCCGACAGTTTACTAATTATATATATATATTTATCCGGTAATGGCGCGTCTGTGTATCGTACGGTTCAGATGACGCGCAAATAAAAAAAATTCATTTGGCGGAGGTGAGCACTGGCTGCTGCAGCAGCACTGCAGCTGAGCCAGGTGCTAGTCAGTTTGTGTACAAATGGCACGCACAATATAAATCAATCTTCATTACGACTTTAAAAACATAGCCATTAACATTACATAGGCCTACACACATCTTGCCATAGCGTTAGGAGTTTGTACAACACAACGCACGTTTTAACTATAGAATCAGCCCGCGAGGTAATACAGTCAACGAAATGTTACCGTAGCTACTAGCTAGCAGAGGAGGAAATGGGAGTCTGAGAGGCGGGGTGTTTAAAGACAATGATAGGTGTAACTGAGGGGTACAATTCCCTGACTGTATTGATAAGTATGGTATCATTAAACCACTACCGCTTTATGTACTTTAACTACTGGCCACACAGTACATGATATAGATATGATGAACACTTTCCCACCATGAAACCAAGTCCACACAAATGTATAAGTCGAATATTTAATATATAGCAAAGGGTATATACAACGTTCACTTAATGACATTTATGATTTGAATGCACTTGTAAGGCAAATGAGTATTCGTAGGCAAATCAACATTGAATGTCCAATCTCTGGTTACGCAGGAAGCAAGTATACAACCTGGTTCTTTAGGGAACTATAGCGATGGTACTTAATGATTATAGCTGGATATACTAAAGGGGGGTCCTGCTGGTTGTAAGTCAGTAGGGGGGGGGGGGGGGGTTAGGAGAGCCGCCGGCGATATCCCATCTGGCCAACGATTTCTTGGGAGAATTCAGAGTGCTGAACACGGTGCCCACAGAACCTTGGTCCACAGATGAATACAGTTGGGCCCTCTTGTAGACGGTAGCTGCCGGTCCACAACGAAGAGACGTGAGGCGACCTCACTCGGGGTAGAGCGCCGTCTCACCTGGACTCCTCTCGGGGGGTAGTTCCAACACTCACCAGTGTTGGCTGTTATCCATGGCATAAATCAAAGCACCCAAAGCAAGTAGATAATCCAAGCCGTGTAGGGCTCGCCGTCGTCCGGGTAAGGTAATCCAATGTGCAGGTCCACTCGTCCTAGCCCAGAACTCCTCGGATGAAAGCACCACACGTGGTCTGCCCAGCCTGGTTAAGACTCTAGATAACGCGAGGAAACGATGGGGGTACTGCTCACTTTATAACTCTAACCGAACGATGCACCATACATAATAGACTATTATTAACTTAATAGAAATACGTCCCACTCGACGGTATAGTGCCAAACTATGACAATTCAACTATTAATCCACACGATGTCTCAATGCCATTCTGAGGCCAAGTTGACCATACTGCACCACACGTGTATCGTGGGTGAGGCTTAACGTCTTGCCACTAGGTTGGAGGGTAAAGAACTAAGGGCTAAGGGACTAAAAGAAAGTTCTACTTTACTTGCGCCATATATATATGCGCTGTGAACAAATAGTACCATTCGTATTTCGCCAGACGTATTCCTACGCGGAACCGGGCTAGTAACGACATGTTCGTCGGCACGATTGAACTTGAACCAAGGGGCTTGGCTGCTGGCGCCAAGTTCTTGTCCAATGAGAGAATGAAACTATTATGGGCTGTTAGTAGACTAAAGGGATATTCAGTGTATATGTACAAGGAATATACAAGGGATATCAAACGATATACAAATACTATTAAATATATATCCATAAATAAATATATATATTCGGTTTAATCTGATCCTTCACAACAGCCGCCCCCTAATTAGTCCCACCTAATTAGCTAAGCAGAGACAGATTAACCGCACTGTCTACCACTCAAGGTCCGCTGTAAGGGTCAGTCAACTCACAAAGTCATGGGTTCATGGTCGTCATCGATAGTGTCTGGGAGTCTGGGCAGTTCTATTAGCCTCGCCACGGGTCGTGTGTAAGTTCGCCCTTGGACGAGCACCTCAGCTGCTCGGACCTTGCCATCGGCACCGGTGATCACTTTGCTTACGCGGCCAGCCGGCCACATAGCTCTGGGTAGTGACTGGTCGATAATCATGACGACTGTTCCTTCTGTCAAATTGTCTCTCTCTTTTACCCACTTCTGGCGGGTCTGTAGAGACGGTAGGTAGTGGAGTAGAAAGCTGTTCCAAAACTTGTCAGCTAGTACTTGACTGTACCTCCACATTCTTCGGCCGTTCGCTTCTTCAGGCCTGTACATTGTCTGGGGTAGCGCGGGGTCTAGCCGCCCCATCAAGAGTGTGTTGGGGGTGACTGGGTCGACATCTGCTATATCACTGGAGACGTAGCCGAGGGGCTTGGAGTTCAATACTCCCTCGATCTCCGTGAGGACTGTCATTAAGACTTCTTCCGCTACAGTCTGGGCCCCAAGCACGGCGTACAGGGCTGTCTTTATAGAACGTACTTCTCGTTCCCAGGTTCCACCGAAGTGGGGTGCGTTCGGGGGATTAAACTGGAAGTCAATCTGGGATGGAGCGAGGTGGGTCTTAAGTTCTGGGCCCATAGCTTGGAAGCTCTCTCTCAGCTCTCTTTCTCCGCCTTTGAAGTTTGTCCCGTGATCAGACAACAATGTAGACGGTTTTCCTTTCTGTGATGTGAATCTTCGGAAGGCCATAAGGAATGAGTCTGTGCTCATGGTTGGAAGGAGTTCGATATGTATCGCTCTGGTGGTCATGCATTTGAATACAATACCCCACCGCTTCTCGGTTCCTCTTCCTTTCTTTATATACAACGGGCCAAAACAGTCCATGCCTGTGGAGTGGAATGGCTTGTCGCCGAGTCGGAGGCGACAGGGGGGTAGGTCAGCCATCCGGGGTATGCTGGGCTGCGCGCGCCACTTTCGGCAGTCTAGACAGGTTCGCTGGAAGCGTCGCACCGCTTCTCTTCCTTGAAGTATCCAATAGCGACGTCTGATCTCCGCGAAGACTCTCTCTGCTCCTGCGTGGTGTACATCCTCGTCGTATTTCTTTATGATCAGCTCTGTGACCTTGTGTCGGCTGTTCAAGACTATCGGGTACTTAACGTCATCCGGTAGGTCGGGGGCTCTCCGCAGACGACCACCCACTCTGATGAGATTATGGGCGTCACTCTCGGGTGCCAGGTGGAGCAGTCTGCTGTCTGATGGGACGGGCTTTCCTCCCTGTAGACAGTCTAGCTCATCGGGGAACGAGTCTCTCTGGGCTCGTTGTAGTAGAAGAAGTTCTGCTTCTTCGTAGTCAGCTGCTGAAATGTCGGCAGTGGGCTGAATCTCTGGGTGGTGCCACAGAAATGTCTTTAGTTGCGCACTCTGTAGGGTGAGGCAGTCATCTATGTTGGGGTCTGTGGAGGCGACTGTGCTCAGTCCACAGAACATAGGTTTCTTGTTCTCAGCCTCCTCTTTACTCGCCTCCCGTGGGGTGGGCGTAGGCCACTCTCCTTCCGGGAGCTTGAGTAGGAGAGCCTCGGCTTCTTCTTGAGTCGAAACGCTTTGTAAACAGTTGTCCACGTAGAAACTGTTCTTCACACTGTGTCGGACCTCTTCATCTGCTGCTGGGTCCTCTGCGACGTGTTTCTGTAGTGCAAATGTAGCACAGCACGGGCTGCATGTGGTTCCGAAGGGGAGGACTTCCCATTGGTAGATGGCTGGGTGCTCATCTCCGATCCTCTCTCTCCATAGGAACCGCAGTAGGGGCTTATCCTCCTCCACTAGTCTCACCTGCAGGAACATCCCTTTGATATCCCCGCTGATAGCCACCTTGTCCTGGCGGAAGCGTAGTAGCACGCCTAGTAGAGAGGGGCCGAGTGTGGGGCCGGGCAAGAGCTCTTTATTCAGATTCTGGGATCCGATCTGGTAGCTGCAGTTAAACACAATGCGATCCTTGCCGTTGTGGTGGACCTTGTGGTGCGGCACGTACCATGATTCGGTCGTCTGATCGGCCTCTTTAATGTCAATCTTCGTCACGTGTCCCGCTGTGATTAGCTTCTCAATCTCAGCGCGGTACACACTCTCTTGAGCGGGGTCTTTGGCTAGGCGCCGCTCTGTGTTCAATAGATACCGCTCCGTAGCTTCTTTCGTGGCGTGAAAGGTGGGCATTCCCTCTCGCCTCAGGAGTGGAGTTGCGTATCTCATCACTCCGCCGACTGTGACTCTCTTTGTCCCTTGCTCGAGGAGGTTTATGGCGTAAATGTCTTCTTTAGAACGAATGTCTTTCTTTTCGTTCTTAAAGGGCATTGTCTCTAGTGTCCATAGCCTCTCGACATGCTGCAGGAGAGTGGTGTCTTCTTCTGTCACTCTGGAGTGGAGGCAGCTAGTGGCTGCTGTTCGGTTGAGAGATTTAGCGAGGGGGCCTTGTAGTGTCCATCCTAGGCGGGTCTCGACTGCTGCAGGACAGCCTCTGGGTCCTGTATGGACCCGGTCTATCGGGACTATGAGGTCTGCATGGTCGGAGCCTATCAGCAGGGTCGGGGTGGCGCCGTCTATGAGCGGGATAGGTAGTTGACGCAGGTGCACATATTTATCCATCAGCTTGGCGATGGGGTAGGTGTACTGTGATAGTCCTATTTCTTGGCTGGTGAAAGCATTTGTAATCCTATACCGTCGCTCTGGCTGCCCGCTTGCTGCCATAGTGAAGGAGACATTCTCGCCTTTTATCGTCTTTAAATCTCTTCTTATTGTCCGAATCGTCATTTGGTTCTCGCTCCCCCGCAGTCCCAGCTGGGCCGCAGCGGACGCGAGCAGAAGGGTCTTCTCTGACCCGTCATCAAGGACGGCGTAAGTGTCCATGACTTTATCTTGGTAGCTCAATGTTACACGGACTACCTTTAAGAGCACTTGGGCGCCGCTGCTGCTGGCGGGGTCAATGTACATGACACTTGCCTTGGTGCTGCTCGATGGTGCAGGTGCAGGCTTTCTTCTGTTACTGTCGTGTAGGACATCTAGGTGGGCTCCGTCACACCGACTGCACCTCTTCTTTAGGCGGCACTCGGCTGCCATGTGACTGCGCGCACATCGGTAACAGCGCCTGTTGGACTTTATCCATTGACTCACTTCTTCTGCATTCATCTTGGTGAACAGGTCACATTGTGACAGCCAGTGTTCCTTCTCGCAGTACGGGCACACCATCTTCCACTTCTCTTTCCTCGAGGGGGTACTGTGGTTCTTACTGCTCGGTACTGATTCTGATTGGTGCATGACAGTCACCGATCTTCTTCCATCGTTTATTCTCCTGGGTCCCTCTCTGGAGCTTGGTGTGCTCCGCACGAACGTATCCAGTCGTAAGCTGCTGACTTCTTTCGCCAGGAAGTCGGCTAGATCGAGGAGGGATGGTTCGGGACCGTTAGGATCACGGTGGTCTCTCTGCCGCCTAAAGCGCTCTTGTCTGGCGGGTGGCAGCTTCTCTAAAATCCTCTCGACGTTAGAGTTGGCGTATAGCTCGTGCATACCCTTTTCTCGTTGCGCTCCCAGCATCCCTACCAGGGACTGCACTTTTATAGACAGGTCGTCTAATGAGCGATTGTCTGTTGCTGGGGGTAGGCGGTCAATATGCCTTATCTCTTGGATTACGTAATCCCATATACGTCCATATCTCTGGTCCAGCGCTGCTAGAGCCGCGGTGTATGGGGTCGTAGAGGTGGCATAGGCTAGCGCTATATTGTGCGCTCGGGGTACTTTCAGGTGCTTCAGTAATATTGCATACTTGTGGCGTTCATCAGCGACATCCACCATCATTGTCTCTAAGCACATCCGGAGCTCCGTGTACTGTGCCCGATTCTCATGGGTGAAGTCTGGAATGGTCGGTGTGCCAATGTATGACGCCGTGGATGGCTGATACATCGGCGAGCGTTGGGGGAGAGGCCTCCTAGGCGAGTCTCCTCTTGCGCCTCTCTGTGGGCTGGTACCGGCAGGGTACCATGGCCCGCTGGTCCAGCTGCTATTCCTCGGGGCTGGTCGTGCGTCATGCTCACCCGTGAATAGAGTCGGGGGTCTGTAGCGCAGCGCCGCGGGGGTATAGCCTGGGCTGTACTGGACCTCCTGGTCCGGTGGAGTACTGTGCTGTCGTCGGGCTTGGTTCTCCTCCTCTCCCTCTTCTTCTTCTATCAGGTCCTCTAGATCCTGTAGTCGTTTATTTAGCTTCTCCGCAGTGTATGCTGCTCCTTCCTTGTAGCTGGGTCTCGCTTGGACCGGTCTGGGAAGGGGGTCTGCGGGGGGTATAGGCTTGGTCTGTTGGTCAAGTTCAGGGTCGCTTGCTCGGTTAGGGGATGCTGCCCTTGACTGTTGTCTCGACGAGTTCCTTGAACCCCTGGCGGAGGGAGATGGTGTTGCCTTGGTGATCAGCTGCTCCATTAGCTGCGCTTGTAGTCTGTCGCGCTCGGCTTCGCGCTTGATGAAAGCGATGTCGCGCTCTGCTTCTCTTTGGGCACCGGCAGCGGCACGCTGGGTGTCTGCTCGGTCTCTTGCCATATTCTCTTCCGTCTGAAGGCGTCTCATCTCCAGGCGTATGCGCTCTTCTTCGCTCCGTTGCTGTGTCTGGAGTCGATCGCGTTCACCCTGAAGTCGATCGCGTTCACCCTGGAGTCGATCGCGTTCGGTAGAGGCTGTCAGGCTGACGAGGAACGCCTGTGATAGCATCCTCTCCGCTTCGCTGGGAGAAGACGGTTGTAGAGGTGAGCCGCTCCTGGCTTTACTCGTCGGGGAGTCCTGGAGCTCTATTTTCTCGGCGCTCTCCTCATCTTGTTCCGTGCAGAGTTCTCTCTCTGTAGGGTTGTCTTCCTCCCGGGGCTGGTCGGGGACTACTTCTTCGGTATTGGCGGGGGGTAAAGGCATGTCAGCTCCCTCCTGGTCCCCACCGTGAGCTTGGTCAGTTACATTAGAACTAGAGATGTTCCGATACCATTTTTCCCTTTCCGATCCGATTCCGATACCTAAGCTTTGGGTATCGGCCGATACCGATATTTATCCGATACCAGTGCATAAAAAAAAAATTAAAAAAAAATTATATAAATTATACTTTCTTTTTTTTTTTCAGATACTGTTATACTGTTTTTTAGTAATAACTAGAACGTATGGTATTTATTCAACAACAGGTGATTGTATAGATTTGTATTAGTATCATTAATCAATGAGTATGGGCTGCAGCACTGCAGATATACCCTACTCCAATGATCCACACGGACATTAAACGGTGTTGCACTCGCTACTCAGTGGCTCTGCAGATATACCCTATTCAGTCTGTAAGCTAGTGGCAGACGTTCATGTTGTGATTTTTGATGCAAAATAAATATTCAACATTCTCTTTTGAAACTCCGCCTCAGACTCTTATCCTTTGGCACTTGCTGTACTTTGCTTGCAGGTCTGCAGCCATTATTGCTGGATTATGTGAATAGCACCAACTTTAGACACGGTAACGTTATCAAGCTAAGCTAACTGACCTAGCTCGCCTTCCCGTATCGACATTAAGATAACGTTAGTAATAGTCAGCTAACGCTAGTCCGTAGCTACTTAACTTAAATACAATTCACCGTGGGTGCATTATTGTTGATAGACGGTCACGGACAGTGTTAGGTCCTGGAGAAAGGACAGGCGATCATCTGATTTGATGTAACGTTAAAAGCGGATGTTGTTCCAACTAGCTATCTTTCCAGCTAATGCTATCATAACACCAGCCAAACACATCCCGATTCCCGTCCGAGCTCCCCGTCACACCGCACTGTCGGGGACAATGGAATTTAAGAAAGTGTATCTGCTGTTAAAATGACACAGCATCACACTTTAAAACATGTTCATTTTATAATCCTCACTCTCCGCAGGACTCGGCAGGAGATAAATTACATCATGGGATCGGAGGCTAGAATTTACGTGTACTCGCCGATACCGATACTAGCATTTTAGGCAGTATCGGCGGCATTTCCGATACTAGTATCGGTATCGGAACAACTCTAATTAGAACCCACTAGGGCCTCTGTGGTCGGGGTAACCTGGTCGTTAAGGTCAGACATAATTTTACTTTCTACTTTTACCGCGTTTACCGTCTGTAGAAGGCTAGGTAGTTGACTGACAGCGTAATCCTCTAAGTACGGAGGTGGCTGTCGTCTGCGCCGCGGGCGTTCTATGTTAGGAGGACCGTTTCGTGGAGTGTTCATCATAGGCCATTTCAATATTAATAACACTATATTAATATTACACTAGTTACCCTCCGGCTCGAAGGACCAATTGTAACTGAGGGGTACAATTCCCTGACTGTATTGATAAGTATGGTATCATTAAACCACTACCGCTTTATGTACTTTAACTACTGGCCACACAGTACATGATATAGATATGATGAACACTTTCCCACCATGAAACCAAGTCCACACAAATGTATAAGTCGAATATTTAATATATAGCGAAGGGTATATACAACGTTCACTTAATGACATTTATGATTTGAATGCACTTGTAAGGCAAATGAGTATTCGTAGGCAAATCAACATTGAATGTCCAATCTCTGGTTACGCAGGAAGCAAGTATACAACCTGGTTCTTTAGGGAACTATAGCGATGGTACTTAATGATTATAGCTGGATATACTAAAGGGGGGTCCTGCTGGTTGTAAGTCAGTAGGGGGGGGGGGGGGTTAGGAGAGCCGCCGGCAATATCCCATCTGGCCAACGATTTCTTGGGAGAATTCAGAGTGCTGAACACGGTGCCCACAGAACCTTGGTCCACAGATGAATACAGTTGGGCCCTCTTGTAGACGGTAGCTGCCGGTCCACAACGAAGAGACGTGAGGCGACCTCACTCGGGGTAGAGCGCCGTCTCACCTGGACTCCTCTCGGGGGG
The DNA here is from genome assembly GCF_963971535.1 of Notolepis coatsorum. Classification (NCBI taxonomy): domain Eukaryota; kingdom Metazoa; phylum Chordata; class Actinopteri; order Aulopiformes; family Paralepididae; genus Notolepis; species Notolepis coatsorum. Next base: position 22,583,902 of record NC_140169.1, read on the forward strand.
TAGTTCCAACACTCACCAGTGTTGGCTGTTATCCATGGCATAAATCAAAGCACCCAAAGCAAGTAGATAATCCAAGCCGTGTAGGGCTCGCCGTCGTCCGGGTAAGGTAATCCAATGTGCAGGTCCACTCGTCCTAGCCCAGAACTCCTCGGATGAAAGCACCACACGTGGTCTGCCCAGCCTGGTTAAGACTCTAGATAACGCGAGGAAACGATGGGGGTACTGCTCACTTTATAACTCTAACCGAACGATGCACCATACATAATAGACTATTATTAACTTAATAGAAATACGTCCCACTCGACGGTATAGTGCCAAACTATGACAATTCAACTATTAATCCACACGATGTCTCAATGCCATTCTGAGGCCAAGTTGACCATACTGCACCACACGTGTATCGTGGGTGAGGCTTAACGTCTTGCCACTAGGTTGGAGGGTAAAGAACTAAGGGCTAAGGGACTAAAAGAAAGTTCTACTTTACTTGCGCCATATATATATGCGCTGTGAACAAATAGTACCATTCGTATTTCGCCAGACGTATTCCTACGCGGAACCGGGCTAGTAACGACATGTTCGTCGGCACGATTGAACTTGAACCAAGGGGCTTGGCTGCTGGCGCCAAGTTCTTGTCCAATGAGAGAATGAAACTATTATGGGCTGTTAGTAGACTAAAGGGATATTCAGTGTATATGTACAAGGAATATACAAGGGATATCAAACGATATACAAATACTATTAAATATATATCCATAGGGCTGGGCGATATGGAAAAAAATCATATCGCGATAACGATATGATAATTTTATTTTATTTCTCGATATCGATAATTATCGAATTGTTATAAGTATAAATTTTTTTTTTTTTTTTTAACAACAGATGTATGTTTATTTTGCAGCAATTCTTTGTCATTGCCGCCATCTTTAATAATAATGGATTGGATTTATATAGCGCTCTTCTCTGACTGACTGTTGCTCTGACTCAGAGCGCTTCACAGAGTCCATTATTCGTTCATACACAGTCATACCGGTGGTGGTAAGCTACAATTGCAGCCAATTACATCCCCTCACACTCCAGTTCTCAGGCTGCAGCTGGTTTAAAAGCTAAAGTAAACCGGCTTCTCTGCTGGCTGTGGCTCCAGAGGAGTTGAACAGTTCTGCTAGTTTATTTTCGATCTTTTGACGCTTTTTTGGTGGACAAACCACCGCACATGTGCACTGTGACTCGTGACTGGAGTCTAGTTCTGCTAGCACACATAGCCTACTGTGTACAGACGGTTTCAAAATGTATTTTAAATTAGAAAGCAAACAAAATAAATGGACAAGAGAAAAAGAAATCTGAATTTGGTCAGTATTGTCATTTGGACAAGCAAAGCCATTACTTTAAGTTGCAGGCAAGAAAGACAAGTCTGTCCACTGTCTCTGGTTTTAAAACTGCCCTGTTGCAGGTAAAAAAAAAATAAAAATAAAAAAAAATAAATAAAAAAAAATAAATAACGATTTTTCGATTTTTTTTAAATTTCAATATTCGATATCGATTATTAAAATATATCGCGATATTTATCGTTATCGTTATATCGCCCAGCCCTATATATCCATAAATAAATATATATATTCGGTTTAATCTGATCCTTCACAACAATAGGTGTTTATTCAACATCCAAGAAGGCTAACATACAACTGTGTTTTACTAACTCCAACCGGGACCATTGCCGCTTTCCCACTGCATGCCATCACCTCCTAACGTTACCGGAGCTACCGGAGCTGATAATAACATTGCCTGAGCTGAAGGTGCGTGACACTAAAATGTCCGTGGGGACCCGGCGCCAACCCATAGATAGTTCCAACTCACCGAATTACGTAATCCACCACAGTTGCACTCAATATTTAAATAATGTTAGTCTAAATAAATGTAGACAGATACATAATAATTTCAAGCAGAACACTAATCTTTCCATTAAGAACTGACAATCAGGGAATTTAAACATGGTTGACATTGTTTTTTTGTGTTTATATTAAAGAAAGGAAAGTCTAGTGCTGGCTGAGCATATTGTTTGTTTGCACTAAGTTAATACTACAAATGTAGCCTATATTTTTCAGTCAGTTCGGTCTTTGTGTGCCAAACATTATTTAAGGCTGTAAACACTGTAAACTTTTTAATTTCTTTTTAATAAATGAGAAGCATGTTTAGATTTGAGTGTTAAATTTTTTTTTATAAAAATTTACGTATATCGAACCGAACTGAAAACCGTGACCCCAAAACCGTGATACGAACCGAACCGTCTATTTTGTGAACCGTCCCACCCCTACCGTTTATCATAAAAATTCAGTGCCCCCGAAATACAAAAAAAGCCCCCGAAAATCAATTAAGGGGGGCAAAAAAAGCCCTTGAAATTTTTTTAAATTTCTAACCCTGCATTTCATGCTAAACCCCTCCTTTATCCGGTCGCTGTTCTTCTTCCTCTTTGGGTCGCAACTGTCTTCCGGTCTGACTTTCTGTGCTAACGTTCTAATCTACACTGCTGCCACCTGTCGTCACGGAGGGGAATTGCAGCCATTTTGTAAACATTTAAAAAAAAATAAAAGAAACACGGGGCGGCTAGGTGGTGTAGTGGGCAAGGCACTCGCCACCAGTGTGGAGACGCTAGGATTCGCGTGTTCGAATCCAGCTCTCCACATTGTTTTTCAGTTTGGCTGGTCGTCCGCAGTAATACACATTGGCCGTATTACGGGGAGGGAAAACTGAAGGGTGGGGATCGAACGTTGTGAACAAGCGACTCCTACAAGTCGGTTGGTGCGCCTGCGCAGTAGAATCAGGAAGTGTCGGGGGCAGCGTGAGCCTCCCACGCGTTACTCCTCGACACTTGAGAGATCGAGCTGCGCAGGTGAAAAGATGCGACTACTGTTACCTCAAGTACCGGAGGGGACTTGTGCTATGTATGACTTAGTCCACATTGCAGCCGGCTTGTGGGAGGCAAGAAACAGCGTTCGTGACAGGGGAGGGTTGAATTGGATGATACGAAATTGGGATGGGAGAAAATATGGAAAAATGGGAGAAAAAGTGGATAAAAAAAAATAAATAAATAAAAGAAACAGGAAAAATACGGGAATGGGATGACGGCGGGAAGGAAGGTTGAAATACGGGACAATCCCGGGAAAAACGGGATGGTTGACAGGTATGAGATAACCATGTCTGTCTAATTTTGTGTTGTGGTCTAAGTCTAACCCTAACACACAGTCTAACCTAACCCTAAAACAAAGTCTTAGACAGGCTCGGATAAATCTATGTCTGCTGTTGTGTTGTGGTAAACAGTAAACACACAGACAGGCTCACATAGAAGTATGTCTGTCTTCTTGTTAGGGCTACAAGATATGGAAGAAATGTATGATGTTAATTGAGATGGCGATTATGGGATGCACGATATTGCTTTTTTGACACCGATACCGATAACTTTATGCTCCTCAAGCCGATAACCGATATCGATAATCGATATTTATTGTATTATAATTTTTTTTTTAATGTATACATTTTTTTTGATACATTTTTTTTTCAACATGAAACAAAACATATCTCAATACAATAATAATACATAAAAAGACTTCCCAGTACAATAACTTAACACCAACTTAAATGTGACCTAACCAGACAACAGAAACAAAAGCCAAGACAACAGTTTTGACTGATAAAGTGACCATATTTATTTTTCCAAATGAAAATTCACAATCCGTCAACAGCTTGTGGTGCATCCAACCTAAGACGCTCGAAGCTTTTTGTTCTTCTTTTTTCAAAGCGGAGCCTTGAAAAAGAGGCTTTGAGTGGACACATCACCACCTCACATCACCACCACAACAACGGGTCACCTGCGGCATCACCACCGCCACGGTGTTGGAGGCCCGCGACGACGGCGCGAGCACGCTTGTACCTATTGACCAGTCGTTTGCTAAATTAAAGAAGTTTGACAGAAATGACCCAAGGGCTCAAGCCGCTAGCTTTTAAGCAGTCCTTGGTGGTGCAAATTAACCTGGCTACTACGGAGCAATAAGTGACTGCGTATTCAACCAAGGGTTACATCACAGCCACGAAAGGGGCTAGCTTTGCTTAGCTCCTCGCGTCGTCGTGGGCTTCTAAGTTAACACAATAACACACCGTCGTGGCGGTGGTGATGCCGCAGATGCCCCGTCGGGCTGGATGTATTGCAAGTTGTTGCCCTTTTCCCTCCTTGTGGAACTTCTGCATTGCATTTATTACAAATAGCAAGCGAACTTTTTCCTCTGAAAATCCGAGTACCGACGCGGCCATCTTTGTTGTTAAAACGTCCGCGCTGCTTCCAGAAACTTGCGTGGCTACGTCACAGCCAAGAAAGGGAGCGCTGGATTTGTGTAAAACGCCCTGTTCCTAAACCACACGCTGTCTAGTCGTACCACAGTACTGACACAACGGGAGGAGCGTGGATGCACACTGAAATACTGACCGCTATGAAAGCCAGAGACAAAAAATGCTCTGAGTTTCGTAAAAGCCAGTCAAAGCTTACCAAAAGCACGAGCAGTGAACTCCAAGACCACGTGACTGAACTCAAACTAGAAAGAAACAGACTAAAGGTGCTCCCATAGTCGAGCAGACTGTACACAGAGCAGACTCCGCGGAGGTCCGTGCGGCTCTTTGAGCCTTCATAGTCGAGCAGATCTCAGCGGACGTCCGCGGTCTATTTCCTACATTTCTCGCACCAGTTTTACTACATTTCCCACAAAAAAAGTTTTACGCACTTGAATAACAGGTAGCGAGATGCAATGTACCGTATAGGCTTGAGGTGGACAGCGCGTGGTGCTGAAATGAAACACGCATTGCATGAAATAAAAGCACCAGTTTTATTTAAAAATATTGGAAACGGAGATAACATTACATGCAGTTCGATGTCAACCAAAACGCCAAGCAGCGTTTTGTGTGACACCAAGTCAGCGGCGCGGATGTCCGCGCGTCAGAAAATAGGCGCTTCGCACCTGTGGGTCTGCTGTCCGCTGAGATCAAAGCTCAAGAGTCCGCGCGGACGTCCGCGCGGACATCCGCGGAGTCTGCTCTGTGTACAGTCTGCTGGACTATGGGAGCGCCTTAAGAAATGACGTAAACTCCATGATCAAAACTGCTAAAAAAAATTTCATCAATGACAAAACCGAGGAAAACTAAAATAAACCACGTGAACTTTGGAAATTACTCAACAATCAACTAGGTTGCAGTAAAAAACTTAAAACCAGGTTCTCAAACATAAACATAAAGACGGACAACACGCTCATCACAGACAAGCTGGATGTAGCCAATTACTTAAACACTTTCTTCACAAACATAGCCACAACACTGGTAAACAAACTACCCTCCCACTCAGGGCAGTATGGGGTAGAACACATAGCATACTACAAGAACCTAGGCGTCCACAAAGACGACTTCAAACTGGAAATGGTAACTACAGATGAGGTACTCAAAAAACTGAGCGCCCTCCAACCAAACAAGGCCACTGGCCATGACAACATCCCCTCCAAATTCCTCAGAGACTCAGCAGCAGCCATCACCCCAGTCATCACACACATAATAAACCTCTCCATAAAACAGGGACACGTCCCCAAGGACTTCAAAATTGCGAGAGTAACACCCCTGCACAAAAAGGGCAGCAAATTAGACCCGGGCAACTACCGCCCTGTTTCTATCCTTACATCCATCTCGAAAGTCATGGAAAAAATAGTATACGAACAGATCGAAAAGTACCTCGCGGAAAAAAATTTAATCTACGAATTCCAATCTGGCTTCAGAACATCCCACTCCACTGACACATGCCTTCTCTACTTGAACGACCACATCAAACAAGAGGTGGACGCGGGCAAATACTGCGGCATGGTCATGCTGGACCTACAAAAGGCCTTCGACACTGTCAATCACACCATTCTGATTGACGAGCTAAAAGCAATTGGTTTTGATAGTTTATCAGTGAGCTGGATACAATCCTACCTGGAGGGGAGGGAACAGATGGTGGAGGTAAACGGTACCCTATCCCCCCCCCTCACAGTGAGCTGTGGTGTTCCACAAGGAAGCATACTAGGACCGCTACTATTCCTAATTTATGCAAATTACATGTCATCAGCTTGTGACTGCAACTTGTTCCTGTTTGCGGACGACTCAGCCCTGCTGGTCTCTGACAAGAACAAGTTACAGGTTGAAAAAGCCCTCAGCTCGGAACTAGGCAAAATCTGCATATGGCTCGCCGACATCAAACTATCATTACACATGGGCAAAACAGAGTCCATTCTCTTCGGTTCAAATAACAAACTCAGCAAGACCGACGGCTTCTCGGTTACAGTGGGTGACAATATTATCACAAGGAAAGATGAAATTACCTACCTGGGTTCCATCCTAGAGGCTAATCTTTCCTGTGACAAAATGGCATCCAATGTAATAAAAAAAGTCAACCAACGAACGCGATTCTTGTACCGGATCTCCTCTCTGGTAAACAAGAATACCCTGAAGACTCAAGCAGGAGCACTCATTCAAGGGTACTACGACTATGCTTGCACCTCATGGTACCAAAGCACCTCAAAGGCACTAAAAAACAAATTACAAACATCTCAAAACAAGCTAGTCAGACTACTGCTTGACCTGACTCCTAGAACCCACCTCACCCCTGCCCACTTTGACAACCTAGGATGGCTTAGAGTAGACGACAGAGTACAGCAACTTGCAATGGGCCTGGTCTACAAGATACACTACGCGACCAAGGTACCCATGTACATGTCAAAATACTTCCCAAAGGTCAGTGAATACCACGATCACAACACCAGAGGGAGCTCCACAAATCATGTAAAACCCAGATTCGGCTCAAACAAGGGACTAAACACGTTTCGCAATTATGCCACATCAATGTGGAACGCCCTACCTAAAGCTGTAAAGGAATGTGAATCACTACCCACTTTCAAAAACACTCTAAAAAAACACCTACGTGAGACTGCAATTCGAAACTGGCCCCTACAAATGTCCTAACCTAGTTGTACAGTCAGGGCTCTACGTAGGGCTGGGCGATATGACGATATTATATAAATATCGGGTACAGTTCATTAACGATACACTTTTTAAACGTATCGTGGATATCGTGATGTTTTGCCCAAGAGGCTTGTGTTGCGTCAATCTGGTCCACACGTTGAAACTTTTGAACAGCGCCGCCGCCGCCCCACACACACACTACTGCATCAAAAGTTACTACTTATGATAACAAAGGCATTCGTTTTGTGGCGTTGACGTTATATAGTTACACTTTCAATAACATCAGCGTATTTACATAGCAACGACCGAGGTCGACCTAGATATAGCAAGCATTAGCCGTTCATATCTCAGCCCGTGCTGACTCCGTTGTGCCCATTCTGCGGTCTGTTAATAACGTTTTCAATCAGACAGATGTATGGAAAGGCTTTTATTATAACATCCGTTGCAGTAAAATCATTATGCCTCCAGTCGTTTAGTCATTCTGCAGAGCTAAAAGCTAAACGTCGGCCGCGGCGAGCTACCGCTGCCATTGTTGTTTTCATTGAGCTCTCCAATAGCGGAAGTAAAAAATTAATACGCGCTTGCCGATTGGTGCTAAGAACAGCAGGGCGGGTGCAAGCGATGTGACGTAATTGGCAGACGCGACTGTCAATCAAAATGATTCTGTTTGCCGACTGAATGAATATAAACGTAATTGCAGCATAGGTACAATACAGTACAGCTCAATACAACAACAATCAACAGTGGACTGGAGGATGCAGACCAGAGAAAGACTTTCGTCTTGTTTACATCAGGGTCCCCCATTTTCAATTCATCATATTTCATATCTAAATCATATAATATCTCATTGCTAAATATATGCAATATATAATCTAATAATCTAAATCTAATATATAATATAAAAATGCTAAATGCATGGGTATTTTATTTTGTCTTTAATGTTAGCTTGCAAACTCAAATACTGTCTGGGTAAGCCTCATAATGAATTGTTTGGGGAAAAAAAGAAAAACATCGTGATGCGTATCGTGTATCGCCGAAAGGTCAGAAAATATCGTGATATCATATTTAGGCCATATCGCCCAGCCCTAGCTCTACGCTAACCTTTTTCACTAGGGGCACAGGTGCTCCTAAATGAAAAAATTTAGGAGCACACAAAGAAATTTAGGAGCACCCAAAAATATTTAGGAGCACAGTGAAAATATGTCAAGTAACAAGAGTTTATTTTTTTTTTCAAAAATAAATGTATATTTGTACTGTGCGTGCATGTGCAAACGGGACACATCTGTGCAATAGCACATACCACCAAAGTCACTGGCGTGCGTGTGTGTGTATCATCTGCGTGTGCAAACGGGAATGGGACAGACATTTGAACTATTAATTAAGTGATTAATGCCTACTATGGCAAAGTTGTAGCCAACAACTAGGCCTAATAAGAAAGGCAGTGATATTGAACAAAAAGGAGACACTGGCTTTACAACCAGGGCCATCAGTAGAGGGGGGAGCTAGTGTTGCTCTTTTAGAAAAATAATCCTTTCAGGGTTGCCTATTGAAATACTGTACACCTCCAGTACAGTAGTTTGCGTGTCCGGTAGACCATTGATTGACAGTCGATTCTGCCATTTACGACGTCACACCTTGCACTCTGGCCGTCCGGCGCTGCAGCTGGACCCTATTGCCACACCGCTTGCACTCTGGCCGTCCGGCGCTACAGCTGGACCCATTGCCCACCTCTGCGGTTGATAACGCTAGCCAAGTTAGCTGTACACACATACACAGTGGGCCAGTTGTAGGGGTGTAACAATGCATCGCAATGCATCGATCCTACTTTGCAATATTTACAAAACATGACATTGTTTTCGAACTCTAGCCATGGGGAAATGTTTAGCCAATTCACGTTAAATTTGTATGTCTTCCCTCCGGCTCCAGTGGGTGTAGCTTCGCTAGCTACAGTGGCTACATTGGGTGCTACAGTGGGTGTAGCCTCGCTAGCTTGGCCAACTTCGCTAGCATGCTGGCTAGCGTCAGTATCTTGGTTAACGTTAACGTTAACCATCACCTCTGTAACATGAGCTGCCTCGCCTGACTTCTCATTCTCCGGTATCTTTCGCGCAAAATAAAAATGAATGGGCTTCGACATGGCTGTATTATTGTTTGACTCAGACAGTGACGCAGCCGCTGATCATTATTTTCGGTTTCCAGTCGCGTGACCACAGGAAACTACTGTGATTGGAACGTTTATGCGGCTGTGAACTGTGGGACTTGTAGTTTTTTAACGATTCTCGCAGCGGAGAAAAAAAAGGACGAATGAGAGGCTGTACTCTGCACTCGCTGGCCCCACTCGCACGCCGTGCGATTACTTGATTTTGCATGTTCGCACGCACATATTTTTAGGGGCATATGCGAGCAATATGGTCGCACTGTAGAGCCCTGTGTACAGTAAATGACCAAGTAAGGCTTTGTCAGTATTCCAATGTACAGTGTAAAATGTGTGTGTCCCCTACCCAACCCCCCCCCCCCCCCCCCCCCCACCTCCAATGTACAGCCCTCACCCACCCACCCCACCCAACCCCACCCCACCCACCCAACCTCCTCCAATGTACAGTTTCTACGCCAAATGTATATACACTCTTTTTCTGGACACTTTTGTATCACAAACAGTACTGTATTTGCAAATCTGATATGTCATACATGTATAGATGTAGCAGTACTGTCTATCTGTATGTCATGTATGTCATATATGTTATGATGAATTGAAAATGGGTGACCCTGATGTAAACAAGACTAAAGTCTTTCTCTGGTCTGCATCCCCTTAACAATTGTATGTATTGAGCTGTACTGTACTGTACCCATTCTGCAATCTGTTAATAAACTTTTCAATCAATCAATCAATCAGTCAAAACAAACGCACTTCATTCCAATTCACCCACACCGCATTTTTTTTTACCAAAAAATATATTATATTATCGGAGCTATTAATAACGTTATCGGGATGACGTCATAATTGCTGATATCGGCCCGATAATTATCGGTAGATACCATTATTTTCTTTTGTATTATTATTAAAACACATTGGTTGCCAGCCGGATATGGCGATTTATCGCTTGGATGCCACCACGTTCATGAATGGGAGGATGAGCACATTTGCGAATGCATAAACTATATCTTAAATGATGGCTATGGGAATAAAACAATAACAACTTGCCACGAGTATATACGTGGCTCTGGTCCACAACGCATGGCACCGAAACACGTATATACTCGTGGACGGACGGCATAGTGTTAAACCACTCGTGCCTAGAGCCAGGACTTGACAGTCACAGACGGTGCACGTTTCGCTCGCATTTGATAACTTCCGTGTTTCACTCCAGCTGGAAGGGAGGGGCTGAGCCTGATACCCCCACCTTACATTTTAGAAGTCTTGTTGTTACATGTTATTACAAAGAGAGTAAAGTACCGAAAAGGGGTACTGTTGGGTACCGGTATCGATTATCATTTATCAGATATCGGACCGATATCAGTTCAAATGTTGATGGTACCCAACCCTAATAGCCAGGTAGGGCTGGGCGATATGGCCAAAAATGTTATAACGATAACGATATGATAATGTTATCAGTATAAAAAAAGCTGTCCACAACGCCAGATTCCCACCCGCCAGCTTTCCCACCCTCTAATACTGCCAATTGTATTAGTGTGAACGGCCAGCCAAGCTGGTGACAACGCCGGGAGCTGGATTCAAATACGCGAATCCAGCATCTCCGGCGTTGGTGACGAACGCAATCTCCGCTACGCCACCTGACCGCCTCGATTATTTTTTTTATCCACTTTTTCTCCTTATTTTTCTATTTTTCTCCCATCCCAATTTCGCCTCGCCAATTCTCCCTTCAATTCTCCCCTCCCCTGTCTCGAACGTTGCTAGACTATGCTTCCCACTGGTTGGCTGCAGTGAGGACCAAGCCTTGCATCACGTGTCCCCTCCGGTACACGAGGAGGCAGCTGTCGCATCTTTTCACCTGAACAGCGCGATCTCTGTGGCGAGGAGTAACGTGTGGGAGGCTCACGCTGCCCCCGATACTTCCTGATTCTGCTGTATAGGCGCACCAACCGACCTGTAGGAGTCGCTGTCCACAACGTCCAATCCCCACCCACCGGCTTTCCCACCCCTAACACTGCCAATTGTGTTAGTATGAACGACCAGCCAAGCCGGTAGCAACGCCGAGAGCTGGGCTCGAACCCAGCATCTCCTGCGTTAGTGGCGAGTGCCTTGCCCACTGCGCCACTTAGCCGCCCTAATCGATATCGATTATTAAAATATATTGTGATAATTATCGTTTTATCGCCCAGCCCTACTAATAGGTAGGATGTCACCTAGGGCGATATGGCAAAAAATCATATCGCGATAACGATATGATAATGTTATCATATTTCTCGATATCGATAATTATCGAAATTGTTATAAGTTTAAATTTTTTAAATTTATTTTTTAACAACGGATGTATGTTTATTTTGCAGCAATTCTTTGTCGTTGCCGCCATATTTAGTGTTACATCCCCTCACACTCCAGTTCTCAGGCTGCAGCTGGTTTAAAAGCTAAAGTAAACCGGCTTCTCTGCTGGCTGTGGCTCCAGGGGAGTTGAACAGTTCTGGCTCTGCTAGTTTATTTTCGATCTTTTGGCGCTTTTTTGGTGGACAAACCACCGCACATGTGCACCGTGACTCGTGACTGGAGTCTAGCTCTGCTAGCACACATAGCCTACTGTGTACAGATGGTTTCAAACTGTATTTTAAATTAGAAAGCAAACAAAATAAATGGACAAGAGAAAAATAAATCTCAATTTGGTCAGTATTGTCATTTGGACAAGCAAAGCCATTACTTTAAGTTGCAGGCAAGAAATTATAAAAAAAGATTTTTCGATATATATATTTTTTCGATATTCGATATCAATTATTAAAATATATCGCGATATTTATCGTTATATCGCCCAGCCCTAATGTCACCAGTGAGGTGAGTCTTTTTTATACTTCCTCTTGGCCGCTCTCAGGCTCTGTCTTTCTTCTCTCCCTGCATCTGTCAGCCATGGTCTGGTTATGGAACGGCTGGCAGGCTTCTTGGTGAGAGAACAGAGCTTGTTAAAGGAGGCTGAGAGGGCTGAAAGGAGGGTGGAGGTTGCCGTTGAGATCCAGGGAGCTGCCACAGTAAATTTGCAGCTTTGTGGATGGGAGGCATGACAGTGGGAGTCAGGTCGAAGGATTGTAGAAGAGACCCCTGCGGCAGTCTGGGAAGAGTCAGACAGGTTGAAGTCATCCATTAGCACCAGGGGGTGCCATCTTCTGGGAAGGAGCTTAAAAGCATGTTCAGCTCGTTTGGAAAGTGTTCGAGGGGACCTGGAGGGCAATAGAGAATAACAACGGTGAGATTGAACAGACTAGTAGTAGATACAGAATGATACCGCATGGTATTCGAGAGAGGAGACGGTGAGGATCTGGGTATGCTTCTTGTAGTCTATGAGGGAGAGGTCAGAAGACCAGTGCCTCCACCACGTCTGGAGGGTTGTGGTGTGTGAGTAGATAAAGCTGCAGGAGTTATCTGGCATTATCTACCTCCACATAAATTCAAGCATGAGTGCCAGCAAGGTGTGGTGGAACCGGAGAGGTGAATCATGCGCGTGGTCAAATATTTACGGTTGATTTGATAATGAAATACAATTTGGGTTAGAAGTTCAGTAGAGCACTTGACTTTCTCTGGCCAGGAGAATTGGTCAAGCACCCCCCTCATTCTGTGGGTTTGTCTTTTAAACTTTCTGGGAGAAAAGGGCAGGGGAGGGATGCCCAGGTGAGGGGAGAGGAAAGGAGGATACAGGGAGGAGGGGGAGGTGTGGAAAGGAAATTCCACAAAGGCCAAATATATATAAGAAGTCTTGTTCTTGTTCATAAAACCTGGGTTGTAATTCACAACCCTACCGTTTCATTTTGAACTAAGATGCTAAATTGCATATAGTCTGTATTGTATTGTATTGTCTGTCTGTCTGCCTATTTCGGGGATCAATCTATTTAGGGATGTCCCGATCCGATCACGTGATTTTTCCGAAGATCGGTGTTGTGAAGGGCCAGATTAAACCGAATATATATATTTATTTATATATATATATTTAATTGTATTTGTATATTCTCTAATATTCCCTGATATCCCTTGTATATTCCTTGTACAATATGCATTGAATATCCATTCTAGCCTACTGAACATCCCATAATAGTCTCCATTCTACTATTGGTCGAGACCTTGGTGCCAGGCTGCCATACCCCTCAGACCCAGTTCAAACGTACCGCTCGACATGTACGAACAAGTCCTAGTTCCGCGTAGGAATTTGGCTACCGCACCACTAATGGGACTATTTGTTCATTGTGCGTATATATACTGCGCTACTAAAGTAGGACTTTCTTTTCAGTCCAGTTTCTTACCCTCCAATAGAGTCACAGACGTAAAGCCTCCCCGCGATGCCACGTGTGGGAGTAAGGCCAAGTTCGGCCTACCATCGGTATTGAGACATCGTGTATATTAATATTTGAATAGTCATATTTGGCACTATATCGTCGAGTTGGACGTAGTCTATTAAGCTAATAATAGTCTGTTAATATATAGTGCTTCGTGCGGTGAGAATACTACCGTAGTCAGTACCCCATCGTTTCGGGCAGAGAACTGGCTGCTTACCCAGGGTGGTTGACCCTATGTGAAGCTGCACCCGAGGAGCCCCAGAGCCGACGAGCGAGTGGACCTGTATACCGGATTATCCTACCGACGACAGCCCGCCTTCCCAGGCACGGATTATGCTTTGGATACTTTGATTATTCTATGGATAAAGACCCCCGACACTACCGTGTGTTGGAACCCCCCCCCTGGAGAGGACGCAAGGTGAGGAGACGCTCTGCAAGACGAGGTCTCTCCACATCTCTCCCCCGTGGACCGGAGAGAGCCGGCCCACAAAGAGTCCACCTGCTTTCATCTGTGGTCCAAGGATCGCCGGCGCATTGAACGGCACTACAGTGGGTTCACCTGGGATACCCTTGGCCGGACGAGGCAGCTGGATTCTACCCCCCCCCCCCTCCTACTCCTGTCGGCTTACAAGCGACCGGATTAACCCCCTCTAGTGTATCCAGCCTATAATCATTAAAGTATCATTGCTGTTATTCCTTAACTATTCCAGGTCGTATATTTACCACCTGCGCCTTCAGAGATTGGACATTATCTATTGATATACCGACGAATACTCCTTGCCATAAAAGTGCATACTATTTCAATTCATAAATGTAATTAAGTGATTAAGTGTTTATTCTACACACCATCGCTGTGTAGGAAATAAAGACCTGTTTCTAATTCGTACATTTGTGTTGGATCCGTTTCATCTACGTGAGAGTGTTCATGATAATATATTTATGCCGTGTACTGGGTGGCCGAATATTAAGTACAAAGGTAGTGGTAGTAAGTATCATATCTAGTAATACAGTCAGGGAATTGTACCCCTCAGTTACAATTGGTCCTTCGAGCCGGAGGGTAATTAGTGTAATATTAATATAGTGTTATTAATATTGAAATGGCCTATGATGAACACTCCACGAAACGATCCTCCTAACCAACGCCCGCAGCGCGAACCACGGCTCCCTCAGTACTTAGAGGCTTACGCTGTCAGTCAACAACCTAGTCTTCTACTAACAGTAAACGCGGTAAAACTAGAAAGTAAAAGTATGTCTAACCCCAACGCCCAGACTACCCCGACCATAGAGGCCCCTACGGGCTCTAATGTAACTGACCAAGTTCACGGTGGGGACCAGTGGGAACCAGACATGACTTCACACCCCGCCAGTACTGAAGAAGTAGTCCCCGATGAGTCCCGGGAGGAATACAACGCTACCGAGAGAGAACTCGGCACGGAAGAAGACGGGGAGAGCACCGTGGAGATAGAACTCCAAGGCTCTGCAAGGAGTACCCCGAGGGAAGGCTCCCCTATACAACCGCCTTCTCCCAGCGAGGCAGAGAGGACACTACAGCAGGCATTCCTCGTCAGCCTGAAAGCCTCTACTGAACGCGATAGACTCCAGGGTGAACGCGATCGATTGCAGATACAGCAACGGAGCGAAGAAGAGCACATACGCCTGGAAATAAGACGCATTCAGATGGAAGAGAATGTGGCCCGAGACCGAGCAGACAGCCAGCGAGCAGCTGCTGGTGCTCTACGGGACGCAGAGCGCGACAGACAGCAAGCGCAACTAATAGAACAGCTGATCAGACGGACAACACCCTCTCCCTCCGCCAGAGGCTCCAGGAACTCGTCTAGACACACCTCCAGGGCGGCATCCCCTAGCCGAGTAAACAACCCTGAACTTGACCAACAGACGAGGTCTATACCCCCCACAGACCACCTCCCCCCACCGGTCCAAGCGAGACCTAGCAACCGGGAAGGAGCAGCATATCCTGTGGAGAGGCTAAACCAGAGACTACAAGCACTGGATGACCTAACTGAAGACGAAGAGGAAGAGGAGGAGAACCGCGCCTGAAGACAGCACAGTACTCTACCGGACCAGGAGGTCCGGTACAGCCCAGGCTATACTCCCGCGGAGCTGCGCTACAGACCCCCGACTCTATACACGGGTGAGCACGACGCACGACCCGCACCGAGGAACAGCACCTGGACAAGCGGGCCATGGTACACTGCCGGTACCAGCCCATACCAAGGAGCGGGAGGAGACTCGCCTAGGAGGCCTCTCCCCCAACGCTCGCCGATGTATCCACAGTCAGCGTCATACATTGGCACGCCTATGGTACCCGACTTCACCCAAGAGAACCGGGCCCAGTATACAGAACTCCGCATGTGTCTGGAGACCATGTTGGTGGATGTATTGGATGAACGCCACAAATACGCCATCCTACTGCAGCACTTAAAGGTGCCCCGCGCACATAATATAGCGCTCGCCTACGCGACTTCCACCACCCCATACACAGCAGCGCTGGTAGCATTGGACCAGAGGTATGGGCGCATATGGGATTTACGTGATCCAGGAGATCCGACACATCGACCGCTTACCCCCAGCAATAGACAATCGAGCACTGGACGACCTGTCCATCAGAGTGCAGTCCCTGGTAGGGATGTTGGGAGCGCAAAGAGAGAAGGGGAAGTATGAACTTTACGCCAACTCAAATGTGGAAAGGATCCTGGAGAAGCTGCCGCCCGCTCGTCAGGAGCGCTTTAGGCGGCAGAGGGACCACAGAGACCCGAATGGCCCCGAACCGAACCTCCTCGATCTAGCAGACTTCCTGGCGAGAGAAGTCAGCAGCCTACGGCTAGATACATTCGGACGGAGCACCCCTGGCTCCAGAGAAGGAACCAGACGACTAAATGATGGAAGAAGATCGGTGACTGTGATGCACCAATCGGAGTCAGTACCGAGCAGCAGGAGCCACAGTATCCCCTCCAGAACGGAGAAGTGGAAGATAGTGTGCCCCTACTGTGAGAAAGAACACTGGCTAGCGCAATGTGACTCCTTCCCCAAGCTGAACGCGGAGGAAGCAGGTCAATGGATAAAGTCCAACAAGCGCTGTTTTCGCTGTGCGCGCTCACACATGGCAGCCGAATGCCGCTTAAAGAAAAGGTGCACCAAGTGCGATGGAGCCCATCTGGACATACCTCACGACAGTAACAGACGGCGCCCTTCACCTGCACCATCCAGCCGCAAAGCGAGCGTCATGTACATCGATCCCGCCAGCAGCAGTGGAGCCCGAGTACTCCTAAAAGTAGTGCGTGTGACACTAAGCTACCAGAATAAAGTCCTGGACACTTACGCCGTCCTCGATGACGGGTCAGAGAAGACCCTGCTGCTCGCCTCCGCTGCGGCCCAGCTAGGGCTGCGGGGAAGCGAAACCCAAATGACAATTCGGACAATAAGACGAGATTTGAAGACGATAAAGGGCGAGAATGTCTCATTCTCTATCGCAGCAAGCGGCCAGCCTGAGCGACGGTACCAGATTGCAGACGCTTTCACCAGCCAAGAAATAGGACTGTCGCGGTACACATACCCCGTCGCCAAGCTGATGGAGAAATATGCACATCTGCGCAAGTTACCGATCCCGCTCATAGACAATGCTATGCCGACCCTGTTGATAGGCTCCGACCATGCAGACCTCATTGTCCCGATAGACCGGGTTCATACCGGACCCCGAGGCTGTCCTGCAGCAGTCGAGACCCGTTTGGGATGGACTCTCCAAGGCCCGCTCGCCAAATCTCTCAACCGAAGTACAGCCACTAGATGTCTCCACTCCCGAGTCACAGAGGGAGAAACCGCACTCCTGCAACACGTAGAGCGGCTATGGAGCTTGGAACAAATGCCCTTTAAGAATGGAAAGAAAGACATTCGCTCTAAAGATGACATTTACGCCATTCACCTCCTCGAGACAGGGACCAAGAGAGTCCCGGTCAACGGCGTGTTGAGATACGCCACGCCACTCCTGCGGCGAGAAGGAATGCCTACTTTCCACTCCAAGACAGACGCCATAGAACGGTACCTGCTGAACACGGAGCGGCGCTTAGCCAAGAACCCCGCCCAAGAGAGTGTATACCGCGCTGAGATTGAGAAGCTCATCACAGCGGGACACGTCACAAAGATGGACATTAAAGAGGCTGACCAGACCACTGAATCGTGGTACGTGCCCCACCACAAGGTCCATCACAACGGTAAAGACCGCATAGTATTTAACTGCAGCTACCAGATCGGATCCCAAAATCTGAATAAAGAGTTACTGCCCGGTCCCACACTCGGCCCCTCCCTACTCGGCGTTCTACTCCGCTTCCGCCAGGAAAAGGTGGCCATCATCGGGGACATTAAAGGAATGTTCCTGCAGGTGAGATTAGTAGAGGCGGACAAGCCCCTGTTACGGTTCCTATGGAGAGAGAAGCCAGGAGATGAGCACCCAGCCATCTACCAATGGGAAGTCCTCCCCTTCGGAACGACGTGCAGCCCCTGCTGTGCGACATTTGCACTACAGAAACATGTAGCAGAGGACCCAGCAGCGGACGAAGAGGTCCGACACAGCGTAAAGAACAGCTTCTACGTAGACAACTGTCTACAAAGCCTTTCAACCCAGGAAGAAGCCGAGGCTCTCCTGATTAAACTCCGCGCCTCATTGATCAAAGGCGGCTTTGATCTCAGGCAGTGGGCCAGCAGCGATCCGCAAGTACTGCGCAGCCTCTCCTCCGAGGACAAGGCAGCCAGCAGCGAGACCTGGATGGCTACAATCCCGGGAGAAGCCCAGGAGATGACCCTGGGATTGGTGTGGCGATTCAAAACAGATTCGCTTCACTACAGACACAAGCCCCTGACTACGGAGCAGGGAAGGCCGGCGGCGGCGCCGACCACCAGACGGAGTGTGTACACAACACTCGCCCGACAATATGACCCGCTAGGATGTATTCTACCGTACACCACCAGGGCAAAAATGATTGTACGAGCATTGTGGGACAAGGACCAGGGCTGGGACGACCCCATTCCCGCACACCTTGCATCCACCTGGAGAGAGTGGGAGATGGAGCTCCACTCACTCCCAGGCGTTAATATGCGCCGAAGCTACTTCCCACCCACGGTGAGGCCAGAGACATGTAAAATGGACTTACACGTCTTCAGTGACGCCTCAGAGGTCGCATACGGATCAGTAGCCTACTTGCGGGCCCAAGACCAAGGGGGAGAGATCTACACAGCATTTGTCCTCGCCCGCTCGAGAATAGCCCCACGCAAGCAACAATCTATCCCACGTCTAGAGCTCTGCGCAGCCCTAGCCGGAGCGCACCTAGCCACGCTCATCCAACGTGAGCTCACCATACCGGTGTCTAGAACAATCCTGTGGTCAGATTCCACGACGGTACTCGCCTGGATCAAATCGGACTCATGCAAGTACAAAGTCTTTGTGGGAGTCAGAGTCACCGAGATTCAAGACTTAACCGAAGAGTTAACCGGAGAAACAGAGTGGCGCTGCGTTGATACAGAACAGAGCCCAGCTGACGTCATCACCCGGGGGATGCCCCTGGATGACCTCACCCGTCGCAATGTCTACAGTGACGGCCCCGCATTCCTAAGACTCCCGGAAGGACAGTGGCCCATGCCTATCCCGAGGGAAGCAAGTCCAGAGGAGGTGGAAATTAAGAAGTCTGTGTTCTGTGGATTGAGCACCGTAGCCTCCACCGACCCTAACATAAACGATTGCACGTCCATAGAGAGTGCACAACAAAGAACATTCCTGCGGTACCACCCGGAGTGCAAGTCCCCCGCTGATATGTCAGCGGCTAACTACGAGGAAGCAGAATTGCTTCTACTGCAGCGAGCCCAGAGAGACTCGTTCCCCGATGAATTGGCCTGTCTACAGGGAGGAAAGCCCGTCCCATCCGACAGCAGATTAATTCATCTGGCCCCCGAGAGCGACGCTCACACCCTCATCAGAGTGGGTGGTCGCCTACGCAGAACCCCCAACACACTCCTGATGGGGCGGCTAGATCCCACATTACCCCAGACAATGTACCGGCCTGAAGAAGCGAACGGCCGACGAATGTGGAGGTACAGCCAAGTATTAGCCGACAAGTTTTGGAACAGTTTCCTACTGCACTACCTACCGTCTCTACAGACCCGCCAGAAGTGGGTAAAGGAGAGAGACAATTTGACAGAAGGAACAGTCGTCATGATTATTGATCGATCACTGCCCAGAGCTATGTGGCCGGCCGGCCGCGTAAGCAAAGTGATCACCGGTGCCGACGGCAAGGTCCGAGCAGCTGAAGTGCTCGTCCAGGGTCGCACTTACACCCGTCCCGTGGTAAGGCTCATAGAACTGCCTCGACTCCCAGACACAATCGATGATGACCATGACCCTACAACCCTATGACTTTGTGAAGTTGACTGACCCCTACAGCAAACCCTTATGTGTAAATAGACAACGCGATTAATCTGTCTCCGTTTAACTGATTAGGTCTGGGACCTATTCAGGGGGTGGCTGTTGTGAAGGGCCAGATTAAACCGAATATATATATATTTATTTATATATATATATTTAATTGTATTTGTATATTCTCTAATATTCCCTGATATCCCTTGTATATTCCTTGTACAATATGCATTGAATATCCATTCTAGCCTACTGAACATCCCATAATAGTCTCCATTCTACTATTGGTCGAGACCTTGGTGCCAGGCTGCCATACCCCTCAGACCCAGTTCAAACGTACCGCTCGACATGTACGAACAAGTCCTAGTTCCGCGTAGGAATTTGGCTACCGCACCACTAATGGGACTATTTGTTCATTGTGCGTATATATACTGCGCTACTAAAGTAGGACTTTCTTTTCAGTCCAGTTTCTTACCCTCCAATAGAGTCACAGACGTAAAGCCTCCCCGCGATGCCACGTGTGGGAGTAAGGCCAAGTTCGGCCTACCATCGGTATTGAGACATCGTGTATATTAATATTTGAATAGTCATATTTGGCACTATATTGTCGAGTTGGACGTAGTCTATTAAGCTAATAATAGTCTGTTAATATATAGTGCTTCGTGCGGTGAGAATACTACCGTAGTCAGTACCCCATCGTTTCGGGCAGAGAACTGGCTGCTTACCCAGGGTGGTTGACCCTATGTGAAGCTGCACCCGAGGAGCCCCAGAGCCGACGAGCGAGTGGACCTGTATACCGGATTATCCTACCGACGACAGCCCGCCTTCCCAGGCACGGATTATGCTTTGGATACTTTGATTATTCTATGGATAAAGACCCCCGACACTACCGTGTGTTGGAACCCCCCCCCCTGGAGAGGACGCAAGGTGAGGAGACGCTCTGCAAGACGAGGTCTCTCCACATCTCTCCCCCGTGGACCGGAGAGAGCCGGCCCACAAAGAGTCCACCTGCTTTCATCTGTGGTCCAAGGATCGCCGGCGCATTGAACGGCACTACAGTGGGTTCACCTGGGATACCCTTGGCCGGACGAGGCAGCTGGATTCTACCCCCCCCCCCCTCCTACTCCTGTCGGCTTACAAGCGACCGGATTAACCCCCTCTAGTGTATCCAGCCTATAATCATTAAAGTATCATTGCTGTTATTCCTTAACTATTCCAGGTCGTATATTTACCACCTGCGCCTTCAGAGATTGGACATTATCTATTGATATACCGACGAATACTCCTTGCCATAAAAGTGCATACTATTTCAATTCATAAATGTAATTAAGTGATTAAGTGTTTATTCTACACACCATCGCTGTGTAGGAAATAAAGACCTGTTTCTAATTCGTACATTTGTGTTGGATCCGTTTCATCTACGTGAGAGTGTTCATGATAATATATTTATGCCGTGTACTGGGTGGCCGAATATTAAGTACAAAGGTAGTGGTAGTAAGTATCATATCTAGTAATACAGTCAGGGAATTGTACCCCTCAGTTACAATCGGGATCGACAAAAAATAAATAAAAATCTGCCATTTTCTTTTTTTTTTTAACTTTTTTTTTTATTCAACAAACATGACCATGTTCACGTCTTAAACTCATACTGAGGCCTTAGTTTTGGTTTTAAATTGCATATCATTCATTTATTTATTGTCACACAGAGCAGAAGAATTTTGTCAAAACAAACCAATAGTATCCAGCTGCAGAACGGCAGACCAGCCACACTCTCAGACCCAAATTAAAAATATATATATATATATATATTTTTTTTTAATCCCAATTTCTCACATAACATTCACCCTGAATGTTGACGTTATCCAGGTGAAAAGTTAACTTCATTCAAGCGAGGCATTGCAATCCTTGACATAAATCATTTGATGTATAATTAAATCAAAGGAAATGCGTTTGGGTCTGAGAGTGTGGCCGGTCTGCCGTTCTGCAGCTGGATACTATTGGTTTGTTTTGGCAAAATTCTTCTGCTCTGTGTGACAATAAATGAATGATGATATGCAATTTAAAACCAAAACTAAGACCTCAGTATGAGTTAAAAAAAAAAGTAAAAAAAAAGAAAGTTTTTTTTTATCGGATCGGGAAAGATCGGTATCGGTAGATAATCAAAATCACATGATCGGGATCGGGAGCCAAAAAACGTGATCGGGACATCCCTAATTCTATTGTGTCTTCTCTTGCAGGTCACTATCATGGTTGCTGTGTTCTGATGTCTGTCAACTTCAACCAGCCACCACAAGCACTGGTCACCAAATCTGTCTGTCTGTGTGAGAGGACACTATTAGCTACAGTCTGTGTGTTCAGCGTGGCACTGGTAACCAGTTAGCTTACATTCAACATATCTGGATATGCTTTAGACCAAAGCATGTAATCAGCTTTTCTAAGAGCCACTCTCCACATAGTGACCTCTAGACTGACCCTAACCCTAGTGACCTCTAGACTGACCCTAACCCTAGTGACCTCTAGACTGACCCCAGCCCTGTCCACTCAGAATAAGTCAATACTGCGCTCATCGTGCTGTCGTGGAAAGCATTTAGAGAAGGACTATATTTTAAAGGAGGGGGGTGGTGTAGCTGCCCAGTACAACCACAGTCTGACACTGTTGCTCTCTGTGCACTAACACTGGAGAGATTGAGGGTTCACTGCCTTGCTCAAGTGCCTTGTACCTCACCAGTGATTGAGGGAGGGGACTGAGATGGGACCATCCTGTGGTCTGCTGAGTTCCAAGCTTGCTGCCACACTGAAGGTGCTACTGCTGGTCTTGCTGCTGGCCATGGCCTGGGCAGACCACCAGGACTATTATGGTCTGTTTGGGTTGGGAAGAGAGGCCACGACCAGAGAAATACGACAAGCCTTCAAAAAACTGGCCCTCACCATGCATCCTGATAAAAACCCTGTAAGTAAGTCTATCTATCTAATATGTCTGTCTGTCTGTCTGTTTATCTGTCTGACTCCAACCCACTCTCTCTCTCTCTCTCTCTCTCTCTAGAATGATAAGTCAGCCCATGAGAAGTTTGTGAAGATCACACAGGCATATGAGGTTTTGAAAGATGAAGATCTAAGAAAGAAATATGACAAATATGGAGAGAAGGGTCTGGACGAGCAACAAGGAGGACGATACGAGAGCTGGAACTACTACAGATATGACTTTGGTTTGAAATATCTATCTATCTATCTATCTATCTATCTATCTATCTATCTATATCTATCTATCTATCTATCTATCTATCTATCTATCTATCTATCTATCTATCTATCTATCTATCTATCTATCTATCTATCTATCTATCTATCTATCTATCTATCTATCTATCTATCTATCTATCTATCTATCTATCTATCTATCTATCTATCTATCTATCTATCTATCTATCTATCTATCTATCTATCTATCTATCTATCTATCTATCTATCTATCTATCTATCTATCTATCTATCTATCTATCTATCTATCTATCTATCTATCTATCTATCTCCTTTCTTTGATCTAACCTTGCCTTGTAACAACCATTTGAATGGATAGAACATCCAAAAGTTTGTTCTAATTTGTCTTTCATGTGGCTATCTCTATCTCTATCTCTATCTCTATCTCTATCTCTAGGTATCTATGATGATGATATCGAGGTCATCACTCTGGACACAGGAGACTTCGGTATGTGTGTTTAGCTTATTATCTGGTATGTGTGTAGCCTATTATCTGATATGTGTGTTGCATCTTGGGAGTCTTAGGGCTAGATCCTCAAAGAATGGATTGCACGGTGCTAATTGCACCATTACTTACAATTCATTATCAATTGAAAATGGGGGACCCTGATGTAAACAAGACGAAAGTCTTTCTCTGGTCTGCATCCCCTTAACAATTGTGTGTATTGAGCCGTACTGTATTGTACCCATTCTGCAATCTGTTAATACGTGCAGGTGATTGATTGAATGAAAATTGTTTTAACAGATTGCAGAATGCTTTCATATTGTTGTCCTCCGGTTTACCTTCCAGCTTCCTGGGTTGTTATCCTTGGCCTCTCTAAGGTTGATTTTTAGCAGCCCCCTGAACTTTTTTCACCTCCTCTCTGTTACCTGCATTGACATACCATAACAAAGCTGGATGCTAGGTAGCCTAGCCTGCACATGCTATGCAGTAAATTAGCTGTGTGTGTATGTTGTATTTAATGTGTGTGTTTGTGTGTGTGTGCACTCCAGATGCTGCGGTAAATTCAGGAGAAATCTGGTTCATCAACTTCTATTTTCCACGATGTTCACACTGCCATGAACTGGCTCCTACGGTAACACACACACACACATGCACGCACACACGCATAGAACATCCTACACATAGAACACCCTACATACAAACACAGTATTGGATAAGTAATTGACTTATAAATGGCAAAATATAAATCATCTTCTCCTGTAATTATGTCGAAAATATATAAAATATAAATCATCTTCTGTCAAAATATATAAACTATAAATCAATGTGAAAACAGATAAAATATAAATCATATGTGAAAACGGATCAAATATAAATCATTATATGTATAAACAGAGAAAATATTAATCATTATGTGAAAATATAAATCATATGTGAAAACAGAAAATATAAATCATATGTGAAAACAGAGAATACATAAATCACCTCCCTTCTGAAACACATTAGACAACATTGTCAACAAGCAGACTTTAAAACTAAAACATCTCTCTCTCTCTCTCTCTCTCTCTCTCTCGCTCTCGCTCTCGCTCTCGCTCTCGCTCTCGCTCTCTCTCTCTCTCTCTAGTGGAGGGAGTTTGCCAGGGAC
Source organism: Notolepis coatsorum (assembly GCF_963971535.1). Classification (NCBI taxonomy): domain Eukaryota; kingdom Metazoa; phylum Chordata; class Actinopteri; order Aulopiformes; family Paralepididae; genus Notolepis; species Notolepis coatsorum. Next base: position 22,608,679 of record NC_140169.1, read on the forward strand.
ATGGATGGACTGGTTCGTATTGGAGCAGTGAACTGTGGAGACAACAGTCGACTATGTCGCAGTAAAGGAATCAGCAGCTACCCGAGTCTGTACATATACCACTCAGGACAGGTAATACTGTAGTACTGTACATATACCACTCAGGACAGGTAATACTGTACATATACCCACTCAGGACAGGTAATACTGTAGTACTGTACATATACCACTCAGGACAGGTAATACTGTACATATACCCACTCAGGACAGGTAATACTGTAGTACTGTACATATACCACTCAGGACAGGTAATACTGTAGTACTGTACATATACCACTCAGGATAAGTAATACTGTACTACTGTATATATACCACTCAGAACAGGTAATATTGTAGTACTGTACATATACCACTCAGTACAGGTAATATTGTAGTACTGTACATATACCACTCAGGACAGATAATATTGTAGTACTGTACATATACCACTCAGGACAGATAATATTGTATTACTGTACATATACCACTCAGGACAGATAATATTGTAGTAGAGCATGTGAGCGGAGCGGGTGGATTTTGAAGTGGGCTTTAAATTGGGTCAGAGCGACTCCGGAGCGAGAGCTCTCCTCCACTCCGAGCCGCTCCCAGCCGTTCAGTGCACACCAGGGTTTCCGTTAGAATTTTTTTTTGCAGGTCTGAGTGTCCGGTAGATTTCACTCTACCGGACAAATGGGATAAATTCCGGTCAGAGTTTATTGAGCTTAAAAACAATTGATAGGCCTATATAAAGAATGACATCCTCAAGGCATTTATAATATTTTAACTTAAAACTAGGCTACTTTTGCGTATATACAGTCATTAATATATTCCAAATAAAATAAGTCCCTCGAGACTTCGTGCTGCTGCGCTGCCGACTTGAGGTGTCTGTGGGCAGTCTGCCCGACATTAATAAACAGCAGTCTGTTATAATCACATTTTTATGAGCTAACGAATTCCGTTATATTGGACATTTGTATTAATTATATCAAGCGAAGAACTGAGAAATTTGGCAGAGAGAGACGGCAACATTATCGTGGGTTTGCGTGATGTATATCTCCACCTCCCAACGACTTGGTGCTGGTCATAATGTCCGGTGAAAACAATTCCCTCCAAGCACAACCCGACCACCTGAACCGTATCAAAACAGGCCAAAATCAAATAGCCCATGCGATGAACGATTCATTACATTCGTTTCATCGTTGCTCCACCAAGCAGCCGGTCCAACAATGAAAGCTGTTGTCAGCGCGAGCCGGCCGCAGTTAGATTTGCAAGAAGCATCCAGCTGCAGACCCGCAGAGCAGCTTTCAAGGTCTGGGGACCGCACTGTGCCAGCAAAGCTGGTGGGTTCTGTGGGTCTGCAGCTGCATGCCTTTCGCAAATCCAGCAGCAAGCTCTCGCCGACACAGCGTCGTCACCACCAGACCGGCTGCTTGGCGAAGCAACGACAACAAATGCAATGATTGTTTCGTTCATCGCATAGGCCATTCAACTCCAGCCCACCCGAATACAACCCAAATAATCAAATTGTGCCCAGAGGGAATTACTTTCACCGGACATTATGACCGGAGAGATTAAATATGTCGGACTTCAACAGATTTTGCCGGTCAAATACCGGTAATTACCGGCTAACGGAAACGCTGGTGCACACGATCACACAGTGGTTTAAACTGATGTAATATACATAATAATAATAATAATAATAATAATAGATTCTATTTGTAATGCGCTTTACAGTTGCGGGGCAAATCTCAAAGCGCTACAGTTAAAAGAACTTAAAAACTAGCGAGAATAAAGGAAAGAAAGAATATAAAAATAGGCAAGACTAAAACATAGAATAACATAGAATAAATAAAACTGATAAAAGAAATTGGTAAAAGAACATAAAATGTGTGGAGCAAAAAATTTGATAAAAAGTCAACAGAAGGCTCTACTAAAAAGGTGAGTTTTGAGGCCTTTCTTAAAAGCATCCACAGTCTGTGGTGCTCTCAAGTAGTCAGGGAGAGCATTCCACAGACTGGGAGCGGAAGAGCAAAAAGCCTGATCTCCCATAGTGCAGAGATTTGTCCTTGTGCGCTGGAGGAGGTTTGCCTGGCCAGAGCGGAGATGTCGGGAGGAGGAGTGAGGGGTGTGTAGAGGCATTTGTGGGTGAGCATGGAGACTTGGAACTCAATCCTGAGTGAGACAGGGAGCCAGTGAAGGGACTTGAGGATGGGAGTGATGTGGTGGTATTTCCGCACTCATCAGGATCCTAGCAGCGCTGTTTTGGATACATTGTAGCCTTTGGATGTTCTTGCTAGGGATCCCGATGAGGAGTGCGTTGCAGTAATCCAGCCTGGAGGAAACAAAGGATGAGCTTTTCGGCATCTGACAGAGTGAGTGAGGGGCGAAGTTTGGCGATGTTCCTAAGGTGGTAGAAAGAGTTTTTGTATAGTTGATTTATGTGCGCCTCAAAGGTCAGGTGAGGGTCAATTTTTACCCCTAGGTTGGTGATTGTTGGTGACAGGGTGATGTTTTGGCCGGAAAAGGTGATGGTGGTGATGGTGGATGAGCGAACCTGGTGTGGGGTGCCAATAATAATGGCTTCAGTTTTAGAACTGTTTAACTGTAAGAAGTTGTGCTTTATCCACGCCTTGGTCTCCTCAAGGCAGGTGGTCAAGAGTGGAAGATGGCAGAACTGTGGATGGGGTAGGGTTTATTTTTAGGTAGAGTTGGGTGTCATCAGCGTAGCAGTGGAATGATATTCCATGCCGGCTGATGACAGAGCCAAGGGGGAGCATGTAGAGGGTGAATAGGGTGGGGCCGAGGACTGATCCTTGTGGGACACCACAGGTAACGTGATGGGTGTCAGACCTTGCCTCTCCCAAGGAGACATACTCCGTTCTTCCGGTGAGGTAGGATCTTAACCAATCAAGGACAGTCTGAAAGTCTGATCGTGGATTGGAGCCGGTGAAGGAGGATGTCATGATCGACGGTGTCGAAAGCTGCTGTGAGGTCAAGGAGGATGAGGAGGGAAGGAGAGCCAGCATCAGCCGTCATCAGTATGTCGTTGGTGACCCTGACCAGGGCAGTTTCGGTGCTGTGGCCAGAGCGGAAACCTGACTGGAACTTCTCGAGAAGTTGGTTCGAGTTTAGGTGGTCCTGAAGCTGAGCGGCAACTACATTCTCCAGCACCTTAGACCGGAATGGGAGGTTGGATATAGGTCTGTAGTTGGCCAAGATTTCCGGGTCTAGGGAGGGTTTTTTAATTAGTGGCTTTATGACTGCAGTTTTAAGGGCAGAGGGGACATGGCCAGCCTGGAGAGAGAGGTTTATGACCTTGGTGATGAGAGGGCTCATAGCGACAATATATGTAGTACAATGCCAAAGCAATAGGTGGAGATGTAGTTCAAACATGAAGGCCATTTTCAACCAATCAGAAGGGTGAACGCGTCACTAGTCACTACACATCCTGCTAAGTCAAAACAGAAATCCGCCATCTTTAAATCATCTCGGGAACTATTTAGCAACATTTATTTTCAGCAAGAAACAAACAAAGTGCAATAAAAAAAAAGGATGAAACGAAACCAACATCAACACAATGTACCACCACCAAGAGCGGAGAGTTTAGTCTCACAAAAAGAGCGCTGATGTTGTTAGCTTACATGCTAACGTGAATGGGATCTGCCAGTATAAACACTTAGCATTGCGGCTAGGCTAGCGTACATTAGCATAGTAAAGCTAGTAGAATGGTTGAAATAAAACGTTATTTAACAGATTGCAGAATGGGTACAATACAATACGGCTCAATACAAACAATTGTTAAGGGGCCCATGGGGTGCAGACTGTTGTAGTTTGGTCAAATCAAGCTAATTTACATCATGCTCCAAAAAAAAATTCTGCTGAGCGGGCAGGAGCGCGGAGCGCTTAATGCGCAAATGAAGGTGAGCGGTGAGGGGGGGGGGGGGGGGGGGGGGGGGCCAACATGAGCGAATGAGAGCGGAACTAAGCCGTCCAGAGCGAAGAGCGGATTTCTCGGCCGCTCCGCGCCGCTCGCATGCTCGTCTCAGGACAGGTAATACTGTATTACTGTACATATACCACTCAGGACAGATAATACTGTACATATACCACTCAGGACATGTAATACTGTAGTACTGTACATATACCACTCAGAACAGATAATACTGTACATATACCACTCAGGACATGTAATACTGTAGTACTGTACATATACCACTCAGAACAGGTAATACTGTAGTACTGTACATATACCACTCATGACAGGTAATACTGTAGTACTGTTCATATATACTGTATCTTTTTAGTACGGAAGTTCAGTAGTCTTAACCGATCTATTTATTCAGCCATTTAAATGAGATTCAATAGTCTGTTCACTATTTTTACTATGCACTTCCTGCCAATTTCATGAATTTAAACCCCCATGAACAGTCTATTTTAAAAGTGTAGTGTGCGTAGTAGGGTTAGTAGCTTCTGTCTCATGGTGTAGGTACTGAGGGTAGTAGAGTTAGTAGCTTCTGTCTGATTGTGTAGGTACTGAGGGTAGTAGGGTTAGTAGCTTCTGTCTGATTGTGTAGGTACTGAGGGTAGTAGGGTTAGTAGCTTCTGTCTGATGGTGTAGGTACTGAGGGTAGTAGAGTTAGTAGCTTCTGTCTGATTGTGTAGGTACTGAGTGATTTCAGACACGGCACAGGTGAGGACTCTATTCTGTGTTGTATCTTTACCAGAAAGCAGAGAAGTACTTTGGAGACCGCTCTAAGGAGAGTCTGGTCCAATTTGCGATCCAATTTGTCCCTACAACTGTGACTGAACTATGGCAAGGTACACACACGCACACACGCACGCACGCACGCACGCACGCACGCGCACACACACACACAACACACAAATTAACTCATTAAACCCTGACTATACCAGTCTAATTTTCTTGCCATTACCAGAGATTGTCCCTGTCTTTGACAAATGTCATGTTCACAGGTGTATAAAGTGTGCTTTGGTAGATCTCAGCCTACCTTTCACACTGCCATTGATGTTGAAAAGGGTTGAAAATATGCTCAATGAAACTTGAAAGTTGCTAGGCATATATAATTAACCCTTGTGAGAATCACTTATTTTATGTTCCCTAATGTTACTGTATTACTACTACAAGCTATAAAAATCTGTGCAGCAAATGCGGGGACTTGCAATTTAGCAAAATTACTGTGATTTCTTGACATTTTCCAATTAAATGCACATTTAACCAAAATGTGTGGGTGCTTGCAAAAAAACTTATATGAACAATTTATATTAACGTGTTTATATTCTGTGTTCTGTTCTGTTGCTAGGCAACGTGTTCAGTGAGATAGAGAATGCGTTCTCATCGGGAATGGGGTGGCTGATCACCTTCTGTTCCGATACTGGAGGTAACACACACACACACACATCACTACATGATCAACAGCGTAGCAGGGAGGCCACAGTCAGAGCTACAGTATAGACTATACAAGGCTGCCTGTAACATAGCAACCAATGTTTTGTACATGCCAATGAAAGAGGCAACGGTTGCTATGTGTTGATATATTTTCTAAAGAGATTGTTACATTTCATATGAATTTGACAAGATGTTCTATATAAACAAGCTTCAGAGAAGAAAAAATAGCCCCTAACGTTTGTTACCGACACTTGTCATGGTTTTGTGTAAACCTTCCATTGACTGCAATTCATTTTACACTTCTGCTGGCAAAATTGGAGTTGTTCCTCTTCTTTGGTATTGGCTCATATGATGGCTGATGCTGGATTGATTGCTGTGTGGGTTAATGTATTGATTATATCTGTCATCTTTAGACTGCCTTGCGTCAAGAACCAGACAGAGGTTGGCAGGCATGTTGGTGAGTTTATTATTAGTATTTATTTATATTATTATAATTCTAATAATAATAATAATAATAATTTATTATACTGGTGAGTTTATTATTAGTATTGATATGTACTATACATATTGATGTATTATTATTACTACATTATATTACTTAACTCTTACATTATTATTATTGTTGTCTTGTTGACAGTTATTGAGAGTAAATTAGTTTGAATATGGCTACAGTGATGTCATTGGGGACACTGAATCCTTGTGTTGTGTTAATTACAGCACCATGAAATACTTGAGCTGTAATTAACACAACACAAGGATTCAATGTCCCTGATGACATAACTGGTGGCCATATTCAAAAACGAATGTACTTTCAATAACTGTCAAACTAAATGCATGTGTTTTGGTGAAGTGCCCCTTTAATACCATATTGCCAAATGCTATAATGGCCAATGCCATAATAATACCATAATGCTCAATGCTAAAACACTATAATGCTTCATACAATGCCAAAATGGCTAAGCTATGCAATGCTTACCCATGCTAATCGGCACTTGTGGCTATATTTATTATTATTATTATTATTATTATTATTATTATTATTATTATTATTATTATTATTATTATTATGATTATGATTATGATTATGATTATGATTATTATTATTATTATTATTATTATTATTATTATTATTATTATTATTATTATTTATTATTATTTATTATTATTTATTATTATTTATTATTATTTATTATTATTATTATTATGTGTAGGACGGTCTAGTCAAGGTGGGCTGGATGGACTGCAGCAACCAAGCAGAGCTGTGTGATAGTTTCCAGGTAAGACCAGCAAATATAGCTGACATCATCATCCTTATTTTTATATTACTGTTACTGTTATTGATAGTATTATTATTATTATTATTATTATTATTATTATTATTATTATTATTATTATTATTATTATTATTATTATTATTATTATTATTATTATTATTATTGTTATTATTGTTAGGTATTATTATCATCACAGACCTGCCAACCTGCATGTATTTTGTGTACCAACCAAGCAATTATTGGTCAAAATACGCAGGTACGAAAAGCCAGCAAAAAAAAAAAAAAAATCAGAAAAATGGCCGTCCATTTCCATTCATTCAGACGCAAAACAAAGCGAAAGAAAGAAACTTGTTCGTATTCTTCTGCCCCATTCTCGTTGCAATCAGCTCTCGTCTGGGATCGCTTTTGGAGCAGACGCTTCTTGGCTACAACGGTGGTCAATAATTCTCGCCATCAGCGGTGACTGGTCAGTTCAGGACCGTTTACAACCGGACGTGGTCACTCGTCGGAGCGGCTTGTCAAATGACGCTCGCCGGATATTTCGTCAAGACCCGAATCATGCAATAGGTTGAGTGTGGTGACGATCGAAAGGCGGCAAATTCAACTTTCAAACAATGTATCGGTTGATTGGTGAAAAATGCACCCCGGAGCCGACAGACGAGAGCAAAGTAACGCGAGTGTGACGGCCCTTATACGGGCCGTCGAACGGTAAGAGTTTTAAGCACACATCATATAATGAAATATTGGGTGTTTATAGAAAGGTTTAAAAGTTTAAAATCCCTAGAATTAACTCATTCTTCCTACAAGCACACGATTTGACACCAATTTGGGCAGAAACCCTTTACACTACATTCATTGTACATTTACATTTTACATTTAGTCATTTAGCTGACGCTTTTATCCAAAGCGACTTACAAGTTCTGTACGACAAGCCATCAGGAAGGGCACAACTCTATCAGCTGAGCAACAATGTTCATCAAAGTGTTGAGTGCTACAGTGTAGGTTAGTTTATTAGGACAAGTGCATGACAGTACGGTTAGTTAGGGTTAGATTTTTTTTTTTTTTTGTTTTTTTTTTTAATTCAGATAATGGTTGAAGAAGTGCGTCTTTAGTCGACGGCGAAAGATTGGACGTGATTCGGCTGTCCTAACTGGGGTGGGTAGTTAATTCCACCATTGTGGGGCAAGGACTGAGAATAGGCGACTTCTCTTTGATGACCCTCCCGGAGCTTGGATAGGAGTAGGTCTGAGGCGGCCAGAAGATGCAGAGCGTAGGGGTCTTGAGGGTGTGTAGTTAGAGACCATTGACCGGAGGTAGGCGGGAGCGGTTCCCTTTGCCGCACGGTATGCTAGGTCGAGGGCCTTGAAGCGGATTCGTGCAGCAATGGGGAGCCAGTGCAGGTCCCTAAGAAGTGGGGTGACATGGGCCGACTTCGGTAGGTTTGAGATCAGGCGGGCCGCTGCGTTCTGAATGAGTTGAAGAGGCTTAGTGGCAGTGGCCGGGAGGCCAGCGAGCAGTGCATTGCAGTAGTCGAGGCGGGAGATGACTGTTGATTGGACGAGGAGTTGGGTGGCTTCTTTTGTCAGGAAGGGGCGGATCCTTCTGACGTTGCTCAGGAGGAATCGGCAGGTTCTTGTCGTCGCTGCGATGTGAGCAGAGAAGTTCAACTGGTCGTCGAGGACAACACCAAGGTTCTTGGCGGTCGGGGACGCAGTCACAGCTGCATTCTCGACTGTGATTGAAAGGTCGGTTAGGGGGGAGGATTTGGCCGGCAGGTGGAGCAATTCTGTTTAGCTTAGGTTCAGTTTGAGGTGGTTGGACGTCATCCAGGCTGAGATGTCGGACAGACAGGCCGAGATCCGCTCAGAGACGTGGATATCTGAGGGAGGGAAGGAGAGGAAGAGTTGAGTATCGTCGGCATAACAATGGTAGGAGAAGCCATGAGACGTGATAATGTTACCCAGTGATTTAGTGTAGAGGGAGAAGAGAAGGGGTCCTAAAACCGAGCCCTGGGGGACACCCGTCCGCAGGGGGCGGGTGGCCGACAGGGTCCCTCTCCATGACACTTGGTAGGAGCGGTCATTGAGGTATGATGACAGCCATGTCAGCGCAGAGCCAGCCACTCCCATTCCTGCGAGGGCCGCAAGGAGGATCTGGTGGTTGACTGTGTCGAAGGCTGCAGATAGATCTAGGAGAATCAGGACAGAGGAGAGGCCTTTCGCTTTTGCTAAGTGTAGTGCCTCTGTGACCGCAATGAGGGCTGTCTCTGTGGAGTGACCAGTCCTGAAGCCTGACTGATTAGGGTCTAGGAGGTCATTCTGTAAGAGATAAGCAGTAAGTTGGTTGGATACAGCACGTTCAAGTGTTTTAGAAAGGAAGGAGAGAAGAGAGACAGGACGGTAGTTGCCTATGACGGTAGGGTTCAGGGTTGGTTTTTTTATGAGCGGCGTGACTCTGGCTTGTTTTAGGGAGGTGGGGACCACCCCCGAGTTGAGTGAGGAGTTGATGGTTGCAGTTAGGAATGGGAGGATGTCTGGTGCTATGGTCTGGAGGAGTGGGGAGGGTAGCTGGTCCAGCTGGCAAGTAGTCGGACGGTTCGACGTTACCAGTGTCAGGGTCTCTGCTTCTGTAATGGGAGAGAAAGATGACAGAGTGAAGGATGAGGTTCTCGATTCAGCATTTGGAATGGGTGGGGGTTGGGAGAAGGAGCTGCGGATGTTCTCCACTTTTTCCTCAAAGAAGATCGCAAAGTCTTCGGCAGAGAAAGATGAGGGAGGGGGGGGTGGGGGGGGGAGTGAGGAGGGAGGACATGGTAGCATGCAGTTTGCGAAGATTCTTGGCAGAGGCCTCGATCCTATGGTGGAAGAAAGAAGCTTTGGCATTAGTGATGGTTTTGGAGAATGTTAACAAGAGGTTGTGATATGTGTCGATGTCAGCAGTGAGGCGTGACTTTCTATACTTCCTTTCAGCTGCTCTCAGGACCTGTCTTTGTTCTCTCACTGGATCTGTCAGCCATGGACTGGGTGGGGAACGGCGGGCAGGTTTCTCAACGAGGGGACAGAGCTTGTTGAAGGAGGTTGCAAGGGCTGAACACAACTTGCCCTTATATGTTGAATAACTTGGTGATATGGCGTGTGCAAAGCGAAGTGGTGCACAAGTGCGTGAGCGTTACACTATTGTGGTACTAAAAATATTTTCCCAAGGTTGGCAGGTCTGTCATCATTATTATTATTATTATTATTATTATTATTATTATTATTATTATTATTATTATTATTATTATTATTATTATTATTATTATTATTATTATTATTATTATTATTATTGTTTATAATTATTAACTCATTGACCGCCATGCTTAAGTGCGCAAGAGGGCGCTAGAGCGCTACCGCTTTAATCAATGGGAGGACGGGGAGATTTGCGAGTGCTTAAAATATATCTTAAATTATGGCTATGGGTCTAATACACTCGTCGATTATGAATGAATGAATGAGAACTTTATTTAACAGATTGCAGAATTGGTACAATACAGTACGGCTCAATACACACAATTGTTAAGGGGATGCAGACCAGAGAAAGACGTTTGTCTTGTTTACATCAGAGTCCCCCATTTTCAATTCATAGACATTTATGACATACTCAACATACATGACATTTATGGCATATAGGTATTTAGTACTGATACATTTGTGACATATACGGTATTCAAATATACAGTACTGTTACCCATAGATCCTGACAGAGTATATACATATGATGGGGAGGGGACTGTACATTAGGAGGGGGTGGGTGGGTGGGAGAGGAATATACATACGGTGGTGAGGAGACTGTACATTTGGAGGGGGTGGGTGGGTGGGAGAGAAATATACATACGGCGGGGAGAGAATATATACATGCGGTGGGGAGGAGACTGTCTATTAGGAGGAGGTGGGGGTGGGGGGTTTGGACATTTACGGTGGCCAGTTTCGAATTGCAGCCTCCCGTAGGTGCTCTTTAAGAGCGGTTTTGAATGTGTGTAGGGATTCACATTCCTTTACAGCTTTGGGTAGGGCGTTCCACATTGATGTGGCATAATTGCGAAACGGGTTTAGTCCCTTGTTTGAGCCGAATCTGGGTTTAACATGATTTGTTGATGTGGTCGTTCAAATAGAGAAGGCATGTCAGTGGAGTGGGATGTTCTGATAGTTGAAATCGGGTTACCTCGCCTGATTATTTAAACCACGCCCGCACGGCTTGGATCGTCCCAAAAAAAAAAACGATACCATTCCCAGTGGAGTCCAATACCAGCCGGAAGGCGTAAGGGGCGGTATTTGCCCTTTTCCGAGCTCAGACTCATTCCCAACCATAACATCAGGCTGGATGGATTAAAATGAATGGATACCGCTAATAAAAGAAATAACGACCAAAACCCGACTACACTCGTGATTGGCGCTCAAGCGATGGCGAGTTAACCCGACTATACTCGTGATTGGCGCTGAATGAGTTAATAATTTTTTATTATTGTTATTATTTATAATAATTGTTACATATTATCATCATTATTATTCTTGTTATTATCATCATTACAATTATTATTATATCTTCAGGTGACCAGTGGCTCCACAGCTTTTTTCCCACCTGGGAGTTCTCTACAGCAGCCTAGCAGTGTCCTGGTAACGCACACATACACACACACTCACTCACACACACTTACGGTATATACACATTTATGCACTCACTCACTCACTTTTGTGGTATGTGCTTCACAGTAGGCTTGGTGTTCTTGGTGGGCCGTGAATACTTTCAGTTTTGTAATGAAGTTTGAAATTACCATAAAATATTCATGATAAAATATTAAACATTAAACATTAACATTACCATTAAACATTGAGATTACACATCACGAGTAAATTCAGTTTGGAAGTTGTAAAAGTGGGAAAAAGTTTGATTTACTTTATTTATTTTGCCTGAAAGGAAACAAAAAGTAAAACATGAGATGTAGACTTAAAGGTGACACAGTATCTATGTATTCATTCAGTATTTACACAGTATCTTTGTAGTCAGTATTTAGACAGTAGCTATGCATTATTCCGGTATTTTAGACGGTATCTGTTTCATTCTAGTGGCTGCAGTCTTTAGACAGTATGTGTACTGATACAGTATGTATGTATGTATGTATGTATGTATGTATGTATGTATGTATGTATGTATGTATGTATGTATGTATGTATGTATGTATGTATGTATGTATGTATGTATGTATGTATGTATGTATGTATGTATGTATGTATGTATGTATGTATGTATGTATGTATGTGTTACGACCCCTGTGGTTCTAAGGGTAAAGGGCTGTAACATAACAGTTGGTTGACAGAAAAGATGGACCACGTTTGTAAACAACAATGATATTTATTGAGAGATGCAAAGGAAGCACATGTAGCTCAAGGGGGAGCCCAGGCCAAAACAACAAACAAACACCACTATACTCCAAATAAACCAATCTAATCTATGGTAAAAGAAATTACATTACCTAAACTACCCTTACCTAACCAAAACAGGAGAAAACAATATCCAAAGGAAATGGCAGCTCACCCCATCTGTGCTTCCTGAGAAAAGAGAGACAAAAACACATTAATGATACATACAACCAAATGGAAACATAACAAAACAATCTATAGGTAACAATGCTCTCTCTGTGGCCATACAATCACAAAGGCACTTTCACTATTACAAAGGCCATAAACAAGAAGGGATATTATCAAAGTACAATGCCACAAAATAACACTAGGCCTAGCCTCATGCCAGAGAGAGAGAGAGAGAGAGAGAGAGAGAGAGAGAGACTGAAGTGAGAAGCCATGTTTTAACAGGTGAGTGGTGATCCATGATTGGGTGGTGGGTGATGGGTGTTGATTGAGTGTTGGAGTCTGGAAAACCATCCACCAATCTGTGCTGTGCTGCTATAATGGAAGGGCAGGCCTGGCAGGGACCAATGGTGGAGGACGGGTGGAGGGAACAATGGCTGGAGGGAGGAAACAAAATGGAGCACACACACACATGGATACACACACTGGGGAATATATACATTGGGATGTAACAGTGTATGTGTGTATGTGTATGTGTATGTGTATGTGTGTGTGTGTGTGTGTGTGTGTATTCTGTTTCTAGTGGCTCCAGTCTTTAGACACCAGAGAGATCTACATTCAGGTCCTGAACCATCTGCCTGACCTGGAGCTGCTCACACAGCAAACCTTCAAGGTACACACACATACACACACACACACTAGTTTGCAAACTAGATCACGCACTTCAAATATGAACACACACTTCAAATATGTTCACGCACTTCAATGAACACACACTTCAAATAATATGATCACGCACTCCCTCTCCCAAAAAAGATTGCATGAATTTACCTGCACATATGCAAGGTATCACTTTTTTTGCCATATTTTGTTTGTGAGGTCAAAACAAACCAGCTGGCTTCTGCACACACAGCTGCTAGCCTTCTCTCTAAAATCAGTGCTGTTTTGGTTCTAGACCGGATGCCTCAGGCAACACTAGATTCAAGTGACCTGTGATGTAGCCTGACAGTCAGAGGACTAGGATGCTCTGATCTGCTGCACCACGTTCGCATGTGCAAAGCACATCTGTACAACTAACAAATGCACAAGCACACTGTGCCCATCATAATGTGTTAATAATATTTAGTAATATTAATAATGTGTTTGATAATGTTTAATAATATTAATAGTGTTTAATCATGTGTAATATTTGATAATGAACATTAATAATGTGTTTAACACTTTGGGTGCCGGCCAGAAATCCGGAAAATGACTGTGGATTGCCAGGATTCCTGGGCGATTTTAGCATATCTCATGATCTTAGCGGAGCTATTTCTATATTTTATATTATAACTATGGGGAAATGGTTTGGCTCATTTGACGACGACAAGTTGATGTACACAATGAAAAAAAACTTTTGTTTCTGCATGTCTTCGTTCGTTCACAATTACAAGTTAAAAAACGTCAACAAAGGGTAAAAATCCAGGTATATTCTTTAGAACAGGAGTTATGGGCTCTTTTATGAAAGGTGTGCCGCCGGCGACGCCGGGGTGATAATAGGTACTGAACGTGTTATAAAGCAATTTAGACTGGGATGGATGGATGGATGGTTTGATTGATAGATTGTTTTATAGATTATTTTATTGGTTTGATTGATAGATTGTTTTATTGTTTTGTTGTTTGATTGATTGATTGATTGTTTTGTTTGATTGATTGATTGTTTTGTTGGTTGTTTGATTGATTGTTTGATTGTTTTATTGGTTGTTTGATTGATAGATTGTTTGATAGATTGTTGGTTTGATTGATGGATTGATTGTTTTGTTGGTTGTTTTATTGATTGATTGATTGATTGTTTTGTTGGTTGTTTGATTGATTGATTGTTTGATTGGTTGTTTGATTGATTGTTTGATAGATTGTTTTATTGGTTTGATTGATAGATTGTTTTATTGTTTTTTTGGTTGTTTGATTGATTGTTTTGTTTGATTGTTTTGTTGGTTGTTTGATTGATTGTTTTATTGTTTTATTGGTTGTTTGATTGATAGATTGTTTGATAGATTGTTTTATTGGTTTGATTGATAGATTGTTTTATTGTTTTGTTGGTTGTTTGATTGATTGATTGTTTTGATTGATTGATTGATTGTTTTGTTGGTTGTTTGATTGATTGATTGTTTGATTGTTTTATTGGTTGTTTGATTGATTGATTGTTTTGTTGGTTGTTTGATTGTTTGATTGATTGATTGATTGACAGTCCGACTGACTGACAGTCCGACTGACTGACAAACTTGAAATGCAGTAATACTATTATATCGATCAGGTGGGAATATATTGTATTGATCAGGTTAGTAGATATTGTACCGATCAGGTATTATAGATCATGTGCATGCAATAAACTAAAAAAAAACATTTAGACTGTTTCTCATTCATGTACTGTGCATAATCTGCTCCTGTGTTGTAGACAGTGTTGCTCTGTACCTACCTGTTTTCCAATTTATTCGTCCATAAATGATAAACACATTCATAAAGTAATAATATCTTGTATTGATAATATATCAATTAGTTTCACCTGGAAATACTACTACCTTATCAACCACCATGCCTGGCGCTAATGAACAAGTAAGTTATAACTACTGGTGTAGGTCCAGAAAACATTATTATAAAATACAGAATACTTTACAATGCAGAAAACTTGAAACTGATGAAATGAACATTTTTATTGCAAAATATGTTCAATAAACTGGGTGACAAGTCATCAGTACCAACCATTGTTGCTGTGCATTAGACACATATGCTGGTAACATTCACAGTATAAAATTATGGTAATTTACCAAGACAATACCTTATAAAAAGTGAACACTGGCTGATGATAACCAACCATTGTTTCAGTGCATTTAGGAGTTTGCTGGTAACATTCACAGTATAGGATTATGGTAATTTACCAAGACAATACCTTATAAAAAGTGAACACTGGAGGATAATCAACCATTGTTTCAGTGCATTTAGAAGTTTGCTGGTAACATTCACAGTATAGGATTATGGTAATTTACCAAGACAATACCTTATAAAAAGTGAACACTGGCTGATGATAACCAACCATTGGTTCAGTGCATTTAGGAGTTTGCTGGTAACATTCACAGTATAGGATTATGGTAATTTACCAAGACAATACCTTATAAAAAGTGAACACTGGAGGATAATCAACCATTGTTTCAGTGCATTTAGAAGTTTGCTGGTAACATTCACAGTAAGTAAGTAAGTAAGTAAGTAAGTAAGTAAGTAAGTAAGTAAGTAAGTAAGTAAGTAAGTAAGTAAGTAAGTAAGTAAGTAAGTATTTATAAAGCACCTTTCATACATGTTATGTAGCTCAAAGTGCTGTACACAAACATAGGCATATATAACTATAAAAGTAATAAAGTCACAGTGATCAGTTAAGATCAATGTATAAAATAAAATAAAAAATAAAAATAGAAATAAATAAATAAAAAAGATGGATTATGGTAATTTACCAAGACAATACCTTATAAAAAGTGAACACTGGCTGATGATAACCAACCATTGTTTCAGTGCATTTAGAAGTTTGCTGGTAACATTCACAGTATAGGATTATGGTAATTTCCAAGACAATACCTTATAAAAAGTGAACACTGGAGGATAACCAACCATTGTTTCAGTGCATTTAGAAGTTTGCTGGTAACATTCACAGTACAGGCACGTCACATGAACTACAGGGCGTATCTTACTTGGTCTCTCGCATCGATGACTGCATTGTCCATTGATAAATGGATGAAGCGCCAGATGATCTGTGGACCAAAAAATATCCAATACATGCTTCCAAAGTATATAAATAAGAGGCCAATGGACTGCATTAGAAAAGTGTGGTATGTTACCTACAGTATATACTTTTATAAACTGGGTGACTGTCAGCAACCATTGGTTCTGTGCAAACGGTAAAAATGAGGGGGGAAAAAGATAAATAAAAAAATAAACTATATACACACAATGCAAATTATGAATGGAGTCGATACAGCTAGATCGCTAACATAACGTCTCATCTGCAAGTGGTCCAAACATGCCTATGCAATATCGACAACCGTGGCCCAAATACATGTGTTCAACGCATTTGTCTTGTACAGAAAACAGTGCAACTACCCATACACTATACTATACTATACTATACTATACTATACTATACTATACTATACTATACTATACTATACTATACTATACTATACTATAATATACTATACTATACTATACTACACTATACTATACTACTCTCAGCTAGCTATACTATGTACCGGTACACATGGTTCTGTCTGTATCACACAATGATGGATTATTTAGAAGTAATCTGTACTTCTGTGTGCCGGATTATTTAGAAGTAGTCTGTACTTCTGTATGACAACTAATAAAGAAACTATTTAGAGAAATCCCTCTTTGTGTGGTACAGAGCGAAGCATTTGTCACGATGCAGGGGGACTTTGCACAATGTGCAAAAATATCTGGTCTCACTCCTGATGCCACGCCTACTGCAGACCCGACATTTCCTACACGGTAGCTTTCGCTTGGGGGTGGCTTTGTATGCAACCATTACATGCTTCACAAAGCCACCCACAAATCTGCTCTGCGGGTCCCCCAGTGGGGCCCTAGGGTCGTCACGCCCCACCTGCTCAGCCCCTGCCTCCTCCTCATCCCCACCCCCTGCCTCCTCCCCTGCCTCCTCCCCTGCCTCCGCCTCCATCTCCGCTGTCACCCCAGGAATCTTCTTCAGACCATCTGTGTAGGTCCGCGCCACAGCCCTGGTGAACCGGAAGAGGTTGTAGTAATGCCCTTGTGGGTGCTTTTTTTTGTACAAGACAAAAGCGTTGAACATACATATTTGGATCAGATACATCACAAACTTTTTGGTCCACTTTCTAGTCTTACGTGTAACCGGATAGTACGAGATGTTCTGATCCAGCTGATCGACGCCGTTCATGAATTTATTGTACGACATGATTGATGACGGCTTGAGCATCTCCACCCTCAGCGCTTTGCCCTTCTTCTGCTTCTTCCACACCATCGCCATTTCCATGGTGTCCTCGTGGTAGCTGCTGATGGTCTTCACGATCCTCTTATCGCGCCACGATCAGGACCTCCTTGTTGTTGACCGCAATGCGCTCCCCCACACCGATGTCACGTTTGGTCACGTTCTTGATGATGGCTGGCTCCCCCCGGTGCTTCCTGAGGGTACCACAGACGTCGGTCCTCAACTGTCGGAGCCTGGCGGACATACGTACCGAGTTGTAGAAATTGTCCATGTACAACGTATATCCGGCCCCAGACAGACGTCCAAGCAGACCGACGACCGTGTCCCCCAGGAGCGAGCCTTCCCGACAATATGGCTTAAATGCAAAGCAATATCCTGTGCGTGATTCGCACAGGAAGTACGACTTGATGCCATAGCGGGTGGGCTTGTTGGGGTTGTAGACCCGGAAGGTCAGGCGGCCTCGCCATGCCATCACCCCCTCGTCAATGGCGAGCTCACGTTCAGGCTGGTACAGGTCCTTGCACCTTGCGTTTACATGGTCGACTACAGGGCGTACTTTACACAATTTGTCTAACTTCCAGGGATGTATTGTCCGCAAAGTGGAGGAATCGCCAGATCAATTGAAACCGGTTGCGTGGCATGGTCTGCGAGTAATATGGTGTGTACATCATGTCGTCAGTGGTCCACATCTGGTCCACGCGAGGCTTCCGCAAAACACTGCTAAGGAAATTGAGTCCAAGGAACTTCTTCAGCTCCTTCAATGTGAGGGGCTTCCAAAGCAGTGCCCTGCTACTGGTTAGCGTGGGGTCCAGCCGGGCAATGGACTGATCAGCGTAGAGGTTCGTCTGGGCAACAATGGAATTCGGAAAAGCATCCGTCAGGAACAGATCCATCCATTTTGCAGGCCGGTACGATTTGAGTGCCGCGGCGTCCTGGAGCAACCCCGGTTGGGCTGTGAAGGGGATCCTGTGAGGCACCCAGCCCTCACGAGACCAGGCATTCTCCTCTTCCTGACGGATCGCAGCCCTGCTCTTCGCTCCTCCGCGTCGCACGCCACGACCTGTCAATTATACAAATATACTATAACACCCCTACTGTAGACAAACATTCATATGCCACGTAGTTACAAACTGTGTGTGAGTGAATGAGTGAGTGTGTGTGGGGTTCAGATGTCAGAGCTGGACGTGGTGTGGGGTCAGAGGTCAGAGCTGGAAGTGGTGTGCAGAGTGAGGCCAACTTACCGCTCTTAGATGTGCGTTTCCGCCCTGCAACGGGTTCCGGCATGTCCAGACTAGCATCCAGTTCTAGAATCACATGATGTAATACATTACACTAGGGCAACGTATTGTCATTGTATTTACATTATATATATATATATATATATATATATATATATATATATATATATATATATAGCATTATGTGTTATATTTTATGTACAATTACCTGCAGGAGTAGAATGTGATCCTATGTCGTTGCCAGTCTCTGCGTCACTCTCTGCGGGGTCTGCGCCAGAATCTGAATTGGATTAAATTCATTCAGTAAGTAAGTCTCATAAAACACAATAGTAATACATTTACATACATAAATGTAGTTAGTACATACCCAAGCATGTTGGTGTATCAGCCCCGGGCTCTGTGTCAGATCCTGTAATGAACACAAAATAAATCAGCGGCCATTGTACATCAAAGCATGGAGTAGGGCCTTTTTTTTTTTTTACAAGGGCTTGTGTGTGTGTGTGTGTGTGTGTGTGTGGTGTGTGATATGCAGGCCTCGCCATAGTTCAAAGGTGTTTGAGAGGGTTCATGCCTTTGATGTGGTGTGTGTGTGTGTGCTGTAATCAATGATATTGGGACTATGCTAAATGAAATAGCATTGATTACAACACACACACACACACACACACCACATCAAAGGCATGAACCCTCTCAAACACCTTTGAACTATGGCGAGGCCTGCATATCACACACCACACACACACACACACACAAGCCCTTGTAAAAAAAAAAAGACGCCCTACTCCATCTCACTTCAAACAGGCCTACATGCCATGCACCCCAACTTAGCACATGGTGGCATGCACAGCATGCAACTATATCACTTACATTGATAGCTACACACATCAAAGGGCGTGCACCTACACACACACACACAACAAAGGCTGTGCACCCCAACTTAGCACATGGTGTCCTGCACAGCATGCAACTATATCACTTACATTGATAGCTACACACATCAAAGGGCGTGCACCTACACACACACACACACACAACAAAGGCTGTGCACCCCAACTTAGCACATGGTGTCCTGCACAGCATGCAACTATATCACTTACATTGATAGCTACACACATCAAAGGGCGTGCACCTACACACACACACACACACAAGGCCATGCAACCTAACGTGTAGCACATGGTCATCAACTATCGATTTGAACATGCACGTAAAACAATATTCACATTGCAACATGACGTACCATTGCCCCCTCGACCACCACCGCGTCCCACGTCTGACTCGTGCGATGAATCAGACCCATAAGTACACCTCCGACCCAAATCGAGATCATCGTCAGATGACTCCGGAGCTATAATATAATAAATGCATATTGGCGTTGGTTTGGCGAACTAACGTTACATATTCACAGTATACAATGAATCAATTAGCGTTAGGTAAATCATCAAATACACGTTTCACACACACACACAATCACATATAATAAATGCATATCGGCGTTGGTTTGGCGAACTAACGTTACATATTCACAGTATACAATGAATCAATTAGAGTTAGGTAAATCATCAAATACACGTTTCACACACACACACAATCACATATATATAAGACCGTGTAATTACCTGGTGGTTCCCAATCGGCGCTCCCATCAGATTCATGGGTGGTCGAATCGCTGTCCGCTGACTCGGATGAAGAAGCTATGACCACAGCGGCAGCCTTCCTCTTCCTCGAACTGCGTCGGGGAGAGCCGCTCCCGGGGCGAGACGCGTTGCTGGGCCCAGCAACGGTCTCACGGCTCTCTCCGATCGGAGCTACCAAAGTCGTTGGTGCTGCTGCTGGAGCTACCAAAGGTCCGGTCGTTGGTGCCGCTGTTGGAGCTACCAAAGGTCCGGTCGTTGGTGCCGCTGCTGCAACCGCGGGTCCAAACGCCAGCTTCGTTTGAACAAACCGATCCGCTGTCGGTTTGTCGCCTCGCTTACCTACACTACGTCTCCTCATACTGAACTAATAATCTAAATGGAACTACTAACTGATCAAACTACTATTACTACTACTGAAATATACTACCTAGACTACACACTAATCCCTCACAATAGTACTACTACTTAGCACGACTAAGTACTTTCTAAAGCACAGCTGAAACCTTACAATTATTCTGATACTACCACTATACTGTATAACACTATAAATATAGACTATAGGCTGATCTCAATTCAAATATCTCTCTCTCAATCTCTCTCTCTATCGCTCTATCTATCTCTCTCTCTCTCTCCCTCCAAAACCTCGTCGATTCTGGGATCGCGCAAACTTTTTATACCTGTGGTCACATTGGCCAGGTATGCTGGCCAATCAAATGCCAGATTCATTGTGGGGTACAATATTCACCCTCATGTGATAGTGTTAGAAAATAGGGGGACACTGCCACCTAGTGTAATTTGAGAGGAAATGCAGTTTCCTGTTCAAACTTTCTGCCAAAAGCTCCGCGGTGAAGTTCAGACGGGGAAAATCGAAAAAAGATGTAAACAGATCAAAGACGCTGTAAAGCGTCTTCGGCAACTTGAGCATGGCCGGGAATGACGCTGTAAAGCGTTTCCCGGCAGTTAAAGTGTTAATATTGAATAATGTGTTTAATGTTTACTATTTAATAATGAACATTAACACATTGAACGCCAAAAACGAGTATACTCGTTATTGCCCGCCATGCGTTGTGCGCCAGAAACTAGTTAACTCGTTTTTGGGATCAATATTTCATTTTTATCGCCATGGCATTCATAATTCATCCAGCCTCCCTCCGGGACTGCAGCTGGACCCTGTCTGATATTGCAACGCGTCAATACCGCCGCCTGGTGGATGTCCGGCGAGTTACACTCTAAGCCAAACCAGAAGTGGCGCTCGGTGCATCGAGGAAATCCCTCCGGCAGTAATATCTTGTTACGTGGATCCAGACAAACACTCAAGTGCATGGGATCACTTTCGAAACGCAATAATCAATATGATTTCGGCGTTTATTGCGTCATACAAACGGGAAATGGATCTAGCAGATCGACGTCAAATAATTGGAATATTTTTCCTCCAGTCTCATCGGCGAACGGTAAGAGGAACATAACGTTATTTTCAGCCCGATTGTTTATTCATTTCATGGCAATACATCTGATCAACATATCAACCCATACTAAATAAAGCCGTTACTGACTATCAAGGAATTATAAACGACCCCCCCCCCCCCCTTTCCTTCACGCATGATGAAGCATAATGTATACCGATCATATACATTTGAAGTTTTTAATATAGCGAAAAACGCCAATCGATAATCTATCATATGCGTCAGGGCCTATAATCGCGTTTTAGGAATTACTGCAGAAAACCTTAAAAACATACTTATATTCTCGATGGTATTAACACAACAATGTATGAATGAAAAAATATAACGTTCCCACATCCGGAACGATAGATACCCGATGTTGAATGGGCCATAGTAATGTCGATATAGCTATAATATTTAAAAAGTTATAGCCCTGCAAAGAAGGTAAACATCTCCATAGGGTTACAGCGCTGGCAGACTGGGCATACTGCGTGGCAATCAAAGTGTTTATACTGTGTTTAATAATGAACATTTTAGTCTCGAGGTCTTCTAGACAGGGTTGTCCTTTGAGCCCCAGGCTTTCCCCCCTATCCCTGGAGCCACTAGCTGAATTTATAAGACAAACAGAAGAAATTGTCCCCATAACAATTAAAGATACCTCTCTCAAAATTGCTCTTTATGCGGACGATTTACTGATCTTTATGCAATATAATTTGGTGAACTATCAGGCTTCAAAATCAACTGGCCCAAATCTGCATGCCTGCCCCTTAACACTTTGACTGCCCATCACAAGTTTTTTATTAGCGATCTGAAATCATATTTCATCAACCAAGTCTACCGTTGGAAAATCAACCACTCCAGGCGCTCAGATGTGAATGGTAATTCACCCTTTTGGATTGAACTCAATGAAAATGAATGAGAAAAAAAAAAACGGAATCCACGTCATTCAACCGCCGTCGACCAGTTTCACTCTGGAGTTTCAGAGCAGCAGGGATTGTGTTTTTACAGTATACACGGTGAATCAATAAAAATCGATTTTTTTCGAATGGCGATCAGGAATTGGAATAATCAATTTGGCTACCATCTGATCTCAGGTAAGGAATCTATGTTACCAGTCTTAGGATGATCAGACTTGTTTTCACGGAGATATAAGCTTTTATGTGATTATGTGATATCGCTGATTGACTGTGCGAGCGGTCAGGAAATAGGATAATCGATTTTCAGCTCGCGGTCAGAGTGTGCATGCGTACACATATACTATCGATAATCTAGCATTTATTTGAAAACGATTCATGACATGGCCGAAAAATGACAACGTTCTAGAATATTCCAGTAAAAGGCGATTATCATGGAATGTCTTAATTTCTCCATGAAAACGAGTGCTTTTCAAAATGCTAGAAAACGGAAATGAAGCGATAAAAAAACAATCTGCTACGACAATGTTGACTGGAAAATGAGTCTGATAAGCGATGGGCAGATTAGACACATAGCCATAATTTAAAACATAGATTAGGCGATATTAACGCTAACATTGAAGTGGTGCTGGGCATTCAAGGGGGAAAAATGGAATTAAGCTTGGGCAATCAAAGTGTTAATGAGTCAGCTAGAGCTATCGACCTCCCAGCAGACATCCCCATAGTTGAACATTTCAAATACCTCGGCATTGAACATTTTCCCACCCTGAATCAAACTCTTAAGCACAATTATTACATGGCGTTTTAACATTTGCCGAAATGCTTGATTGTGATTGGTCAATAGCGCTCGTCAGAGGTCTGTTATTACTCGATAACGGACCTCTGCCGAGCAATAATGACCGCTGTTCGCAGCTGAGCAATCAAGCCCACTGACGCACACTGCATCAGTACAGCCAATCAGACACACCTGCCGGCTGCCGGCGAAGCTGCCGGCGATGACAGCGCGGAGCGACAACAGAACTGCGTCTGCATTTGATCTCGTCTTGTCGATGGTGTAAAATGAATTAGGTATATTGTTAGTAAGTTAGCCATGTAATAAGCGGGATAATGTATAGCGAGGCGCCTCGGTATTCTAAACTCCGTGTCGGTCAATTATTTTGCGACAATGATCTCGTATTATACAGGCACGTAGTTGTACAATAAAATACTTCAGGACCTCAATAGGTGGTCGAGCCTCCCCAACTCACTACTAGGGTTGGGCACCGAGAAGCGGTTCTAATAGGAACCGGTTCCTAAATTCCGGTTCTGGAACATATTTGCATTTCGATTCTTAATTTCGATTCTTAAAAAAAAAGAAAAAAAAATTTTACGTTGTTAATTAATACCCTAGTTACAGTACAGCAACCAAATTAAACTGTACCAAGTCAACTGACAATGTGAATAATATGAAAAATATTTAAGATTAAAAAATAAATCTCCTGAGAAATAAGCTGTGACCTATTTTGACCTGCACCTCAAATAACCGGAATCGAGAATAGTTTAGAACAGGAATCGAAATGGAGAATCGGAATCGTTCAAATCCAAACGATGCCCAACCCTACTCACTACAGGCCCGAGCATCGATTATCAAAATCAATGTATTACCCAGAGCAAACTTTATTAGTTCAATGCTCCCCTTACCCCCCCCCCCCCCCCCCCTCCCCTCCAACCGACTCCTGGCGCAAACTACAATCTACAATATCTAAACAAGCAGCCGAGAATCAAAAGAACCACTGCTCAACAGAGGAAAAGGGACGAGGGTCTAGCAATCCCGGATTTTTAATTATATTTCTGGTCCTTCGCACTTGATTAACTGGTTTGACCCCGAGGTTGCCGTGGCGTGGCGTGCCTTGGAGGAAGCAACAGTCTCTCACTAAGACTATAAGATGTAATCCATTCCAACACCTCGATTTAAAAAAAAATGGCAATTACGATTTGGTAATCTGGTCTTCTCCCATGTGGTTCAGATGTGGCGTAACGCACATAGGTCTTGCGCCATCAAATGCCCATGGCACCTCGACTCCCCATTATTTCATAGCCAACAATGACTTATTTTGCATAAACCCATTATTATGAATGGCAATAGCGATTAAAAGAAATACTGTGAGAAAAACGTAGATCTACATTTCTGTGACGTAGCCGGTACTCAACGGTTGGGCGACAGAAACGTAGTTATACGTTAACTGGTTCCCGGCCAACCACGGACATGTCCGTGTTTCGGATCCAACGGTAGAGGGCCAACCACGGACATGTCCGTGGCAAGGTTGTTTTGGCTTTTATTCCATTTTAATAACTTACTCAATGTCACCGAGCGGCACTGCAGATTTACCCCACTCTTGGAATTCTGAAAAGTGCATTACCGGACAGATCCTCGTAGGGGCGCTGTCTCGATAATTCAGTGTTCCCTGTGGCAGAACGGTGCTTTCTTTTTCTTTTTTTTTTTTACTTTGAAAGGAGTTTACTGTTAGCTGGAATCTATACGTGTAGCCTGTAGCTTGGAATACCTTTTGCGACGGCGAATTCACTATGCAGTAAAGGAATATATCATCAGCCAATGGACATCGATCTACCAGCTGGCGATCGATAACTGGGAAATCCTTTTGGGGATCCAACTGGCCCACGGTAAGATCGTTTTCACGTAAATTACATGCTGATCAGGCCTTGTTATCATAGCCAACCAGGTGATCAGCGAATGTGGCTACTGAGGCTAACGCAGTTATTGGTAATCAATAATCAGAAACAACGTCCCCCGCCCCCCCCCCCCCCTTTCAACGCTGTTCGATTTAATGTTATTAGCTTAGCGCCCTGTATCTCGCCTTCCAGGAAATATACTAGACCAAATCCCATATAACGCTTATATTCACGAGGCTCTAAAATGAGAACGTATTGATGACATTTTCTTTTCTTTAAGCCATTTTGAAGGGACAGTTTATGGTCTCAATTGACAATGAGAATGGACAGATAGCAATACTATAAAGTATAGATTTAGCTCTACAAACAGCCTCACGCACAATGCAAGTCTGTTTTGAAATGCTGGCCTTATAGAGTGAGATTAGACGGCCCCCAATGGCCGGGAATGTGTTAACGGCACCCAATGTGTTAATAATGTCCCATATGTAATCATATCAATACTGATATAATGTTTCATATTTAATCATATCAATAATACATTTAATCATGTTTAATATTTAACTATATGTATAATGTGTTCATATGGTTAGAACAAGCTGGCCCATCATCGCTGGCTCCTCAGCTTCTCATTTGGACAGAAGCCTCCAGCTTCCGAGTACAAGAAGCTAAAAGCTCTCCTCAGGAATGACCATATACAGGTACATGTCTATTTGACTACCTTGTCCTTATCCGTCTTTCTCCCTGCCTGACTACCTGTCTGACTACCTGTCTGACTGACTGTCTGTCTATGTAACCGTCTACCAGTCAGGCTGACTGTCCCCTCTGTCTGTCTATCTGTCTGTCTGTCTAACCATCTTTCTGTTTCTAGGTTGGCAGGGTGGACTGTGTGACGGACCAGGATCTCTGTGCTTCTTTCTACATCCAGAAGCCCTGTTTGTCCCTCTAACCATCTACCTGTGTGCCTGTCTGCCTGTAGGTTGGCAGGTTGCACTGTGTGCCAGACCAGGATCTCTCTACATCCAGAAGGCCTGCCTGTTTCTCTAACCATCTACCTGCCTGACTACCTGTCTGTCTATCTGTCTCTAGGTTGGCAGGGTGGACTGTGTGACAGACGCAGATCTTTGTGCTTCTCTCTACATCCAGAAGACATGTCTGGTCGCCTTCAAAGGACATGGTGTCCACGACTTTGAGATCCACCACGGTCTGTCCTGACATCACCGCTGAACACATCCCATAATACTCCACCTCTCACTGGTTCACTGGTTCCTAACATACTGAACACATCCCATAATACTCCACTTACTGGGGACTATTTATTTTGTGCCATACTGCCATTCACTTGTTTGTGAAGCTGTATGTTAGGAATAGGTGTTAACCACATCCCATAATAATTACATATGATGACTAGTCGGTCCTTCCAGGAAATGCTGATTGTGCGATCGCAAGAATTAATCAAACTCTTATATCTTCAATATTTGCTGTGGCTTGCAATTTGGCTAAATTCCTGCTATTTCTCATTATTAACCATTTCCAAATCCGAGCCATATGTGTGTATATATAATAACTAGGGATGTTCGATATTGGCTTTTTTACCGATATACCGATGTTGTCCAACTCTGATGTTGTCAACTACCGATATCAACCGATTCCGATATATGCAGGGTAACTAACATTACGTATCTCTTGTCGTGGAATTGACACAACATTATGCTTACTTTTGACAATAAAAGTATGCATTGATGTGTTTGATTGATTGATTTCACTGGATGCATTCAACAAGGCATTCTAAATGTAAACATCTGTGCATCTCTCCTTTCTTCTCTCTCTCCCTCTGGTTCTCACTCTCCATTTATATTTTCCCTCTCTTTCCTTCTCTTTCCCTTATTTATTGTAATTTTCCTTGTATACTATTGCTACTGTAATTTTTTATTTAATTTACTTTATAATTATGCATGTACATAACCTTGTTTTTGTTGCAGCCTCCTCCCTTCCCTCAAAAGGCTTGCTTTTTGGTCAGGCTGCTTTTGTATATAAGAATTTGTTCTTACTTGCTTGCCTGGGTAAATAAAGGTTAAATAAAAATTTAAATTTCGAAATTAAAAATGAAAACGATAATTTCCGATATTACATTTGAATGCCAATATCGGCCGATAATATTGGACATCTCTAATAATAACACAACGTAGCAAATGCTTTACAGCTGCTATCACAAAATGGTTAGGGAAAGTAATCATAAGTACTTACTGGAGTTTTCAATATAACGTTGAATGGTGATCCATTTTGTGAATAAATTAGTTTTCTGATGAAACAATATCTTCGTTTTCGTCTCTACAATCTGTTATCAACACTTCTATCTAACATTAGCAAGCATAGCGTAGCCCGACTTGACTGTGTTAACACTAATGTTACAAGTGTAACAAGTTTGTTGAAAGGCTGTTCATCATTGCATACAACTTTAATCCAAAAGTCAGTTCGGAAACTGTATAAAAAATTACTTTACAGTAACTACCACACCACACACTTTTACTAATTAACTAACACATAGAACTTAGCAAGGCTCTAAATTCATGAGAATTAGGCTACCAATTTGGTTTGAGGCTTTGGATGAAGTAAGAGAACCCCTCAAATCTTTCCTGAACTTCTCATTTTTGCCAACTCACGCAATTCTTCAACAAATAAACCACATAAAATTGCCAATTGCATTGCAATATTCTTGAAAAGTCGCTGCAAAATCAAGCATTTTTTATTGTGACAGTCACAAAAAAAAAGAATCCTGGAGGGACTGACTAGTGGAGAGAAACATTTCTTAAAGGTGTATGTGATGGATTTAGATTAGATTAAAATGTATTGTCATTATACAGCACAAGTACAGTACAACTAAACGAGAAGAGTGCAAATGTAGCAGTAAAGTGCAATAGTAATATACAATGTACAGGTGATTAAACTACATATCAAATATATAAATTAGTACTACTGAGTAATAGCGCTAATCAGGTGTATGTACAGAGTTGTAGTATTAATATGTACAGTGATACAGGTATACAGTAGTAGATACAGTAGTAAGTCATACTGGTCAGCAGCATAACTATTTAGATTAGGTAAGGGATATGTACAGATATAGATATAGTATCTACAGATATGTGCAGTATGTACAGATGGATGTGGATAGATATATATACAGAAATAATAAATATATATATACAGCATTATTGTACGTGCTATCATACAAAGTTGTATGGGTTATATGCAGGTGTATAAGTAGGTATATAGAAGGATTATAATTATGCAGGTTACATTCAGACAGATATGGATATATACTATATATACATATATTTGTGGTATATATAAATGTATATATGCCGTATATACAGCACTGTTTGTACATGCTATCATACAGAGTATATGGGTAGACTATAGTATGAGGTGGGTAGTTAAGATTATTCTGATTACTATGATTAGATAGAGAGGATGTGGGTAGGAGATGGTAATAGTAGATGGAGATAGAGGTAGGAGACAGAAATGGGAGATGGAGATAGAGGATGGAGATGGACACGGAACGACCCGTCAAACAGAGAGACAATTTCACTGGCTCATCTGATTGGATTTGAGGGTTTAACAGCTATAGGTGTTGTGTGATGTTTGTTTAGCCATATAATGTAATTGTGTGTGTGTGTGTGTGTGTGTGTACACAGGTAAAGACGTGCTTTATAGCATTGTGGCTTTTGCCAGAGAAAGTGTCAGCGCCCATGTGACCACACTGCAGCCCGACAACTTTCCCTCAGACAGGAAGGAGCCATGGCTCGTCGACTTCTTCGCTCCGGTTAGTCAAACGGCGTGTGTGTGAGAGAGAACATCTAACACATGGTAAAGACATCATTCATTCATTTAATCTTGAAGGATCATTGAGCGCAAGCTCTCATTTACAAGGACATTGAGAAATACAGCACATAATACATAAAAAAAATTGTGTAGGAACAGAAAGTCAATCAATTAAATATTTAAAATAATTAATAATAATAATAATAATAATAATTCATTTAATTTATATAGCGCTTCTCAATGACCCGAAGTCGCTTACAGTAGTCGGGAGCAAAGTAAAAACAGAGAAACAAAAACAAAGAAACAACAAAGAAACAAAAACAAAAGGAACATGAGACCATGGGGGGAACAGGGGAAGACAGCATGAGATAGCTCAAAAAGACAGAGCGGCAGGAGACAGACATCAATCAGGTTGGAGGGGGGGGGGGGGTTGAAGGCAAGGGAGAACAGGTGGGTTTTGAGGCGAGCTTTGAAGGTGGAGAGTGTAGGGGAGTCTCTGATGGACTGAGGGAGGGAGTTCCAGAGGCGGGGTGCAGTGCGAGAGAAGGCCCGATCACCAAAGTTTTTGAGTTTGGATGTCGGGACAGTGAGGGAGGCAGTGGAGGAGGACCGGGTGGGGCGGTAGGGAAGAAGGAGATCAGTCAGATAGGGGGGGGCCAGGCTGTGGAGGGCTTTGAAGGTGAGGAGTAGTGTTTTAAAGTTTATGCAGTGTTTGATCGGGAGCCAGTGTAGAGAGTGGAGGACAGGAGTTATGTTAGGGCTGGGCGATATGACCAAAAACGTTATCGCGATAAAATTATAAAATTATTTTCATATAATTCGATATCGATAATTATCGTCGATATAATGTCTGTCAAGTTTAATTAACTTCTAATATGCTGCTGCGAATGTCTCAAGTCGAGTTGATGTCGTCATCAGTCCGCGCACGTTAACAGTTAGCCGACAAGCGGAGTATCTCATGACAATAAATATGACACTAAAATACTCTCTTCCGCCACAATATATTGAAACGACGTCCACTCCCACACTACTATAAACGTGGCCTCAGAATTCAAAACACACATACTCGGCACGTAAATATATAAAACAGTGCCGTGCAAGCTAGGTATCCTAGCCAGCCTGTTGCTTCTAAGCGGTGTATTCCACGACAATGTGCTAAATATGACACTAAAATACTCTCTTCCGCCACAATATATTGAAACGACGTCCACTGTATACCCCACACTACTTAAACGTGGCCTCAGAATTCAAAACACACACATACTCGGCACGTAAATATATAAAACAACGCCGTGCAAGCTAATTAGCCTAGCAAGCCTTGTTGTTGAGTGAGTCCTAGTACCTCTGGGTCTCCTTCCGGATCTCGTTCGCTCTCGGCCATCTCCTTCACTGATTGGTTGTTAGCTGTTGTGCGTATGCACGTCACGTCATCACGTAACATTGGTTGTTGTTAGTGAGTGTGATGAGCCGAGGCTGAACGGAGCCAAGCTTGGAAATCGATATATCGAAACTTTGCGACCACGTTTCATGTTTATTTCGAGGAAATAATTTATCGCGATAGTTATCGTTATCGTTTTATCGCCCAGCCCTAAGTTATGTGTTCACGGGACCGGGTGTTAGTGAGGAGGCGGGCGGCTGAGTTTTGGACCATTTGCAGTTTATGGAGGGAGCGGGAGGTGATGCCAGTGAGGAGGGAGTTGCAATAGTCCAGGCGGGAGGAGATGAAGGCGTGTATGAGGGATTCAGCAGCAGGGGGGGAGAGGCAGTGATGAATTTTAGCAATGTTGCGGAGGTGAAAGTATGATGTTTTTACAATGGAGCAGACGTGGGGGTCAAATGAGAGGGTGGGGTCGAGGAGGACACCAAGGTTTCGGGCTAGGGGGGAGGGGGTGATGGTGGAGTCATTGATGGTGAGTGTGATGGGTCCGGATCTGGTGAGGGTGGTTTTGGTGCCAATAATGAGAAGTTCCGTCTTGTCACTGTTCAATTTGAGAAAGTTATGAGTCATCCAGGTTTGGAGTTCGGTAATGCAGGATTCGATGTGACTGAGGGGTGGGCTGTGGGGGGATTGTGTACTGATGTAGATTTGGGTCTCATCAGCATAGCAGTGGAAGTTGAGGTGGTATTTACGGATGATGTGACCAAGGGGGAGAATGTAGCAGATGAAGAGCAGGGGGCCAAGGACTGAGCCTTGGGGGACCCCCTGTGTGACCCAGTTGGTGCAGCCTTTGGAGGAGGATGGAGTGACACACTGTGTCAAAGGCTGCACTGAGATCAGTGGCGGCCGGTGGGTACTTCGCCACTAGGGGCGCTATACCAAACATTTTGCAAACATGTACAGTACAGTACCACGCAACAGACTCATGGCAAGACGTGAGCGATTCGACTCACGCTCACGGCAATGAATCGGCTCTTATGAACGAGTCGCTCAGCTGTTACTACAACAACACACAACCAGTCAAATAAAGTATAGTCTAGACTCTAATTCACAACTTGAAACACAATATATAAATAGAAAAGTTAGAAACAAAACTCGCCCTTCTCCAAACACAGGCAGATCTCTCCCTCTCTCCTTCTCTCTCTCACACACAGCGCGATGTGGAATCGATTCGTTACACAATCAGACCTATTATATACCAAGAATAACTTCAGTATGAGTACAGGGCTGTACACATATTTTGCATATTGTTAAACGAGCCAAGGCTAGCTATTAAACTATCGATATGAATCGAAAATCTGGGACCCTGATGTAAACAAGCCAAACGTCTTTCTCTGGTCTGCATCCCCTTAACAATTGTGTGTATTGAGCCGTACTGTATTGTACCCATTCTGCAATCTGTTAATAAAGTTCTCATTCATTCATTCATTCAAACATAGACGATATTGAACAAGCCATAATCCACGTATTTTCAATCCGAGAGAGCTGCAGTAGTTAAATCAATGAGCCATCGACACAGTCAGTGTGGTGGTAACGTTATTATTGCATCCAAGATTGATACACGGCTGGCTAGGCAGTTGGTAGTCATAGTCTTGTGTTATAAAATAAATAAACAATCAGCAATGTCTCGCTTCATGAATGGCCAGCAGTAGCCTAACAGTACTGCTCCTAAAAAAAACTATTTACAAACGTTAACGTTAACCACAGAGAGAGAGAGAGAGAGAGAGAGAGAGAGAGAGACTCACTGTTTAGTTGAAACGTCCAGGGCAGGAGAGCTTGATAAACGTGTATAATCCACTGATGATGTATTCCAGACCACTGTCCACTGTAGTCTGTCTCCAGACTGCATCCGCCATATAGCTTGTTAGCCAAGTGTTAGCTCGTTAGCACAACACAAGTACATTCCTTTGTCCATTTCCGCTCGAACAGACTGCAAACTACCTGGCGTTCTATCGCCATGCTCTAAGACAAACTCTAACCTTAACCAACTTTGAAAGAGTGCCTAAGCTTAACAGTCTAAAGAACTTGCAGTCACGGCACGCTCGTCTAAGACAAACAGCTGCCTGCATCATTCTCACAACAACACAACTATCTCCACCGACCAACCTAGGAATAACCTAGAATTGGAACATTAGAAATTGGATTCGGCCAATCAGAGATCGTCTCTGTGAAATTCTGCTACGGAAAAAAATACTGGAGTCGGCCAATCAGAGAGCGTCTCCGCGAAATGCGGCTACAGATATTCTTGACGCTACTGGCTAGACCGCTTCAAATCGCGCCCGGATTCCAACATAATAGTCATATTTCAACGCACAACGCGTTATGCACTGATTGGCTGTGACGGATACAGCGATCAAACTGTGACGCGCACTCAGAGCGCTATCGCGTATAGCCCGGGCCGAGAAATAAAAAAAAAAATAAAAAAAACGTGATGTCACTTCCTGCTCTGGAAAACGAGTGTTTTTTAATTGCGATAATAACGTTATATTGTGCATTGGAAATACAAACATACTTAAAATGAGTAAATATTATTCATTTTAAACATGTTTATATTATTTATAGGGCTATAAAACAAAAAACTAAACTTATTTTTCTTGTTCTCTCATATAACCAGGGTAGTTCCTGAGGGGGGGCGTGAGC
Organism: Notolepis coatsorum; assembly: GCF_963971535.1. NCBI lineage: Eukaryota > Metazoa > Chordata > Actinopteri > Aulopiformes > Paralepididae > Notolepis > Notolepis coatsorum. Next base: position 22,641,742 of record NC_140169.1, read on the forward strand.
TGTTCATTTGAGATATTTTGTTATTGAAGGAGAGGAGAAACGAGTTGCAGAGGTCAGGGGAGGAGAGTGAGTTATTGTCCGGGGGTTGTAGGAGTTTCTTGACGGTGGAGAAGAGGGTCCGGGGGTTGCGGTTGCTGCTGTTGATGATGGTGGAGTAGTGGGCAGATTTGGCAGCTTGAAGTGCATCACGGTAGGAGGAGACGTGCTGCTTGTGGAGGTCGGCGTGGATGGTGAGGTGGTTTTTTTTATAGAATAGAATAGAAATACTTTTATTATCCTGTGGGAAATTAGACACTGCAAATCGCTCAACATTTAAACATTTAGACAGGACAGGTCACAATTTAGAATGATAACACAAATCAAATCAAGTTGCCTAGGATAAGAGTAGAGTCAAATAAAATAGGATAAAATTAAATAAAATATACAGAAATAAATACAGTAAGAATATACTGAGCATACTGAGCATGGGGTAAACAATTTGGTCAATATAATTATAATTTACATCTAACTAATGAAATATGAAATATATATTCCAGTATTCACAGTGTCACAAGGTGCAGTATGCTTTAGGTAGTGTATTGTCCTCCTTGGGTTCCAATAAGACCTAGATCTATGTCTGGCAGCCGTCGCTGCCCCCTATTGTGGAGCCTGGAGGCCGCTAGTCGCGTCCTACTAGAGGCGTTCAAGTTGACGGCCGGGCTGCTTCATAGAGCGGAGTTCCGGAGTGTACCAGGGGGAGGAGGTGGTGAATGAGACAGTGATGAGTTTTCAGGGGTGCCAGTGAGTCAAGGGAATCCGAGAGAGTAGAGTTGAGGAGGAGGGCATAGTCGTCGGGGTTAGACGGGGCAGAGTCAGGGTGAAATGCAGAGGATATGGACTGGGACAGTGTGAGAGGGTCAATGGATTTTATGTTACGGAAAGAGATGGTGCGTTTATTGGAGTGGTGGGAAGGGGAGCAGCGAAAAGGATGCAGTAGTGGTCAGAGAGTGGGAATGGGATGGGGTGAGGATTGGATATGGGTAGGGAGGCAGAGCAAACAAGGTCAAGTGTGTGGCCTTTGTTGTGGGTGGGAAAGTTGATGTGCTGGGTGAGGCTAAAACAGTCAAGGAGGGAGAGGAAGTCAGGAGTGAGGTTTGAGTTAAAAAAAACAATTAAAACAACTGCAGACTGGTGAAATGGTTTAAACTGACCAATGGATGCTGTTAAATTGAGTATCAGAATCCTCTGATAGCTGATAAAGATATGAAATCATCTGATCTGATAAAGATATGAAATAATCTGATATGATAAAGATATCAAATCATCTGATGATAAATATATAAAAGCATATGATATGATAAAGATATAAAATCATCTGATATGGTAAAGATATAAAATCATCTGCTATGATAAAGATATAAAATCATCTGATATGGTAAAGATATAAAATCATCTGCTATGATAAAGATATAAAATCATCTGATATGATAAAGATATAAAATCATCTGATATGATAAAGTTATCTGATATAATAAAGATATAAAATCCTCTGATATGATAATGGTATAAAATCCAAAAAAACGACCTAAATTCTTTATAAATACATTTTATTCAATGTTTTTTTTATGAAACATTTAACAAAATATGTTAGAAACAACAGCCTATTGTTTTATTCAATGTGTTTTTTTTTCCTTTTAATAAAAATAACCGAATTGAATAAACAATGTTTTATTATCATTATTTATGAATCTGCTAACTTTGACAGCACCTATTATTATTATTATTATTATTATTATTATTATTATTATTATTATTATTATTATTATTATTATTATTATTATTATTATTATTATTATTATTATTATTATTATTATTTATGTTTAATTATTATTATTTATATTACATTATAATATATTATTATTATTATTATTATTATTATTATTATTATTATTATTATTATTATTATTATTATTATTATTATTATTATTATTATTATTATTATTATTATTATTATTATTATTATAGTTGTGTTCTCCATGGCTAGCCTTACTACCACAGCTTTATTATTACTATTTTAGTATACCGTATTATAATGTATTCTTATTATTCTATTATTATAGTGGTGTCCTCCATGTCAAGCCTTACTACCACAGCTTTATTATTATATAATTTATTATTTTATATGATGTATTATTCATATATATTATTATTATAGTATAATATATTATTATTTGTGTTTAATTATTATTATTTATGTTTTATTATTATTATTAACATTATTATATTATAATATATTATTATTATTATAGTTGTGTTCTCCATGTCTAGCCTTACTACCACAGCTTTATTATTGCTATTATAGTATGTTATAATGTATTATAATATATTATTATTATAGTGGTGTCCTCCATGTCGAGCCTTACTACCAGAGCTAAGGAAAGCTTCAGTCCAGCTGGCTGGTCAAATGAAGTTTGGAACTCTGGACTGCACCATCCACCATCACCTCTGTAGCCAGGTTATTATTATTATTATTATTACTACTCCTATTATTTATTATTATTGTCATTATCCGGGTTAATTTCCCGGCAGCGGAACCAGGGTTTCCGTTGTCCTGTAACTACCGTTTTTTTACCGGGGAAATCTGTTGAAGTCCGACATATTTAAATATCTCCGGTCATAATGTCCTGTGAAAATAATTCCCTCTAAGCACAACGATGTGTCAGCGGGAGCTTGGTGCTAGATTTGCGAGAAGCATGCAACTGCAGAGCCGCAGAGCTCACAGAGCTGTGCCCGCACAGTGCAATACTCCAATTCAGCCATTGGCAATTCAGCTGTTGGGTGGGTGACGCTGCTGAGCGGTCCCCAGACCGGACCTGAAAGCACCGCTGGCTCTGCGGCTGCAGTTGCTTGTTTATTGCTTCGTTGGGAGGCGGAGATAGTCATCACGCAACCCCACGATAATGTTGCCGTCTCAGTAGTGCCAAATTTCTCAGTTCTTCGCTTGATATAATTAATACAAATGTCCAATATAACGGAATTCGTTAGCTCATAAAAATGTGACTATAACAGACAGTTATACAGTTAACAGTTTATTAATGTCGGGCCGACTGCCCACATAGACACCAATTTGATTTCAAGTTGGCAGCAGCACGGAGTCTCGAGGGACTTATTTTATTTGGAATATATTAATGACTGTATACGCAAAAGTAGCCTAGTTTTAAGTTAAAATATTATAAATCTACATGCCTTGAGGATGTCATTCTTTATATAGCCTGCCTATACATTGTTTTTAAGCTCAATAAACTCTGACCGGAATTGATCCCATTTGTCCGGTAGATTGAAATCTTGCAGGACACGGAGACAGGCAACAATTTTTTCTAACGGAAACCCTGAGCGGAACTTGGTCAGTTCTCCATACTAACACAATTGGCAGTGTTCGTGGCTGGAAAGTATGAGTCCTGGTCATTGCAACAGTGACTCCTACTGGTTGGTCGGGGTGCCTGTTCAGCAGGGAGAGGATCTGGGAGAGATGGCATGAACCTTTGCACAGTACACATTACTCTCCCAGTGAAACTCCTCGCTGTCTGGTGAAAAGAAGCAGCTGGATTGGAGTATATTGGAGGAGGCATGTGGTAGTCTACACCCTCCACAGACTGACAGTAGGGTAGTCTACACCCTCCACAGACTGACAGTAGGGTAGTCTACACCCTCCACAGACTGACAGTAGGGTAGTCTACACCCTCCACAGACTGACAGTAGGGTAGTCTACACCCTCCCCAGACTGAAGAGGTATTGGCATAACAACAAAATTGGAGGATGGGTCAAAAGCCAAATAATAAATTAATACAATTATTGTTATTTGTATTACTATTATTATTATCACTATAATTATCATTATTATTATCTCCAGGTGGTAACCTGGGGGGAATTATGCCCTTGTTTACCTAGCAGACCTCCTCACCCCCTATACCAACATCAGGGCCCTCAGATCTGCTGATAAGGGTCTCCTAACCACCCATAGGTCCAATTTCAAGTCTAGGGGGGGGGGGGGGCATGCTTTTTCTGTCGCAGCCCCTGACCTCTGGAACAGCATCCCATGTCCATCAAATCTGCCCCCTCCATCGAGTCTTTTAAATCTAAACTCAAAACTCATCTATACTCCCTAGCCTTCCCTGACTTACTCTGACTCTTGCCTTGTTTGTTTTGATGTGTTGTTCTGTTTCTTTGTCTGTCTGTTGGTTGTTTATATTTTGTGTTTATTTTATACTTTAGGATTTTTTTTTAATTTTTTTTAATTTTTTTAAGCTATGCGACTCACTGTGAAGCACTTTGGTTGACAAGTGTCATGTTTAAATGTGCTATACAAATAAATGTGATTGATTTATTGATTGATTGATGCATTTGGTTGCGTCTGTGTGTCTATCCGGAGCTAATCTCTCCAGCTACAAGGCCGTGGTGGATGATATTTAGTATGGTCAGATCAACCACACCTATTGTCCCTATGACTGCTATACTGTATATCTGCCCTGTTTGTCTTCCTTCTGTACCACAAAACTGAGGGACCGATTAATCAAAATGCACGGAACACCTGCTCAACCCATTCTCTTCTTAATTCCTGGAGTTCAGCATCACTCAAGTGGATTTCCTGTAATAACGCAATTGAGCAATTTAATGTTTTCAATTGATCTAAAATCTTTTTTATTTTTACGGGGTGATTAATAACTTTAACATTGTAGCTGATGAAGATTTGTGCTCTACTGTTCAAGTTATTATTATTATTATTATTATTATTATTATATTATTATTATTATTATTATTATTATTATTATTATTATTATTATTATTATTATTATTATTATTATTATTATTATTATTATTATTATTATTATTATTATTATTATTATTATTATTATTATTTATTATTATTATTATAACAAGACTATAACTCTGTCTATCTTTTTGTCTGTCTGTCTATAGTATAACATCCATGCATATCCAACCACTGTCATCTTTAACCGTTCAAACGTCCACGAATACGAAGGACAGCATTCTGCTGACGGCATCCTGGAGTTTATACAGGTATAACACACATCATAGAGTTAATACAGTATAACACACATAGAGTTTATACAGTATAACACACATCATATAGTTAATACATATATAACACATAGTTTATACAGTATAACACACATCATATAGTTAATACATATATAACACACATAGTTTATACAGTATAACACACATCATATAGTTAATACATATATAACACACATAGTTTATACAGTATAACACACATCATATAGTTAATACATATATAACACACAGAGTTTATACAGTATAACACACATCATATAGTTAATACAGTATAACACACATAGAGTTAATACATATAACACACATAGAGTTCTATTTCATTATGGCTTTCGCTCAGCATCAGTTGCATAATATCTCGCTTCAGTGGATATGCACTGAATAAATTTCAAAATGTACCTTTACATACCAACATCCGTCTGACCACACCCCCATCTGCTGCCTACATAAACAGGGGTGGGGCTACACACTCATCTCCTTCTCAAATTTCATCCACAAGGAAGTGCCTGTTATATACTCACTTGACGTGGAGAAAATATTTAGTCTGAGGAAAGGAAAACGGAAGAACAAGGAGATACGTTGACATTATATCTTTATTTTCTCTCACTATTTTTGAGAAAATACGGCGATATTGTCTTCGTCACTGGAGTGTCTGGAAGATGATGATCATTTTAAACCTCCACCGGTTTTTTCGTATTAGGGGCTCGTGTCGCTGATATACTCTCCAAACTGCAGTCCTCCTTTGCTGCGGCTGGATGGGTTTGGCCCTCCGGCCATGCAGCTGGACTGTGGAAGTCTGTTGTGAGGGACTGGTTGGTTTTCGAGCCTGGGTGAGTAATGTTTTGCTTGCGAGCGCCAGTTGTCTGTTAGTGCTATGGGGGCTAGCTGACAATTTTTACGAAAGCCGGCCCCAGATTAGGGTCCTCTGTTCGGCCTCTTAGGCGACGGTGGAGGATCTTGGTCTGAAGCCCATGATGGTCAACTAGTGGGCCGCGTCCAGGACCTGGTGAACCCAGGATTCTCTGGACAAGCGGATGCTTCTCTGTCCCGTGCAGGCCCCATCTTTCACATAAAAGTGAAAGTACACCCTAACGAGAAAATGTGGGCATGGATGTTCGTTATCGGAAGATCCATGTTCAAGTCGGCTGCAGCCCAGATGGGACTTGTGCCGGCTCCGCCGTATGTCTGGTAAAATCACCGTTGTAAACTGTGTTGACATTTCTTTTTCTCTTCTCTTAAAGGATGAGGAGGGTTTCAGACGGCGGCCTGTCTGAAGTGTGGCTTGTTATGTCGTTGTGTACAGTTCAGGTGATAGCTGCTTAGGTTGCGTGCTAGTTGTGGCCTACCTGTTAGCCAGTCAGCTGTTAGCTGCGGCGCTAGCCCGTTGTGTCACTAGGCTAGGAAACGTTAGCTTGTTGCTATCAGTCGAGAGCGGCTGTTAGCTTGATGCTACACTGTTGAACGTTGCTATGACTATAACATGCCTTAAACACTCTGACTACGACGTCATCTTTGACAGAGGATGTTAGTCGGACCTACACCGGGAGCCCTGCCAGCGAGCACTGCGTCAACATGGAGAAACGTAGCGGCTGGGTGGCGCAGCAACGTTACCCTCGTCGCCAACACAGGAGATGCTGTGTTCAACTTCGGTGTCCCGTTAACCAGATTGCAGTTCTCTTGGCCTGCGCTCAGGGTAGGAGTCCCGACCGGACTTTAAACACTTCTTCTTTCCTTCCCTTCTAAATGTTTTGTAATAACGATGTTTTCCAAAACGTGTGTTGCTGCAATACATTGAGGATACGACGCGTGTTGTGTGTGAATTGTCTTGTCACTGGTATAGCTTCTCTCTCCATAGAAATCGGGTTGTTGTTTACATGTGTAAAAATGATCTGGTTAGTTGTGATGAGAACATGTGTGTTCATGTAACGTGAACTCACAACTAAGGGGGTTAATTAACCTATGAAGCTATGCTTAGTGACATGTGATTAAGGAATGAATTCTTTTCTCAGCCTGTAATGACAATGAACAGTGTGTTCATATATTAACAGGGTTACCTGTTCAACTTGGTCGTATCAAGGGTAAGGAAGGAGGGGTGATCCCCCCCCGGTTTCCCTGGGGCTTCCCCCCCTCCTCTCAGACATGTTGTTTACAATATATTGTGTCACTGTTTGTGGGGATACGATGTAACCCTCAGCTTAATTGCTGGGGTTGTGCTTTCCGCTTGAGAAACTATTTTTTCCTAAAGAAAAGATTGTTTGGTCACTTATCATGTGTGCTTAGCAAGGCCTGTGGCCAATACGTAATCGAGGATTCTGTATTCTCTCGTTATGAAAAACGGCGTTCCTCTGTAGCAAGAGTGTACTTTGCCATTTTTTGTTGTGATGAAGGGTTGTGTGTGTCTTGTGATCTACAACTGGGTTAGGTTTGGCCCACAGAAGCACATATGTAAGTCTGGTACCGGGGCTCTTAAAGGGGGCCCTCTCTGTTCTGTGTTTTTTCCTTAGTAAAAATCAGATAGCAGGTTAGCACATGAGCTATGTGAGGCTGTTCGATGCTTCATGTAGCAGGCTATGACTGTGTCATGCTCTACTTGTCATTACATCGTATCATGGGTGTGGGGTCGTAAAGGGGTGAACTGGTAATCCTTTCCTCCCCTTTTCTGATTGGTCAGGGGTTAAAACCTCCTGTCCTTCAAGGTTCCTGTCACGTTGCTGTTCGGCACGTTACAGGGTAAGAGTAAGAGGGGGGGGGGGGGGGGGGAGTTTCCTGGTCCCACGCCCTGGAAGATTGGGCGTGTGCACCGCGGAAATTCCCCCACCATAGAGTACGTCACTGAGCGCGTCTCTGTTGGTAAGACTTCCGTGGGTTGTTCAGGTCCATGTTATGGATCTGTTTCAGGGAGTTGTCAGAGCTCTGACACAGCCATGAGCGGTCGCAAATTCCTGAGCTCCCGGAGCCCTCGTCAACACAGCAAGCAAAAGAGATTTTGCGCACATTTTCTCCTCGTTATGTTTTGGATAACGGATTCGTACCTCTACTCAACGATGAAGCACAACCAGACAGAAGAGGAGAGAAGAGCAAAAATAGAAAAGGAGGTACACAGCGACTTTTATTTCCAAAACGGCACGGAGCATAAGCACCTGGCCGTGGGGACAGCGACCGTTCACGCAACATTAACGGCCAATCCTGAAAGAAAGAACAGACCCCCGAATGGCAGAATGGACCGAAAGACCTTTTTGTCCCTTATCCTGCTACTCTCGGGAGACATTCATTTAAACCCAGGCCCGGTCTTGACCAGAACTCAGGCGAGAAGACTTGGTCTGGCAGCGCAAGAAGCGAGGGAGGTTTCCATCGCGACCAACAACATCAACAACTCGACCTGTGGCTACATCCACTGCGCGGACGGCAACTATTCCCCAATGACGCCGCAGCAGACGAGCACACGTGAGGCAGAGACGAGAGGAGGTGAACCGAGGGTCGAAACCATGACGACCATCTCGACGCGGGATTTAAACATCTCAACGCCCGATAGCCGGCTAGCCAGCGGAGCTAACGGCGAAAACATCCAGGAACAAAGGACTCTGGACCAAGTCCTTTGTTGTACCAGCACGGCGCGGGACCCGACCCCCCCCTCCCCCTTCCCACCCACGACAACAAAGCCCCCCCAACCGGCAACCCCACGGACAAATCGCCTGATAAATTAGCCAACCTAGCCAGGCTGGCTGTGTTTACCAGCCCAGGAGGACAAAGGGTTGCCGCCAGAGAAGACACAGGACAAAGGACCCCCCCTCCCCCTCCCCACACACCAACACACAGACCTCACGGAGACAACAACAAAGCCCCCCCCCCTCCCTCCCCCACAGCAACACCAGACACAGAAGACAATTACCTGGAACTTGAAGACATCAATACCACAGCAAATAAAAACGGACTACACATTTTTCACCTTAATGTAAACAGCATTAAGCATAAGCTGGACGAAATAAGAAACCTGTTTATGAGCGGTAAGGTAGACTTAATATGCTTTACTGAAACTAAACTTGATCCATCTGTAACAGACCCTGAAATAGAATTAGAGAACTATACTATAGTCCGTAATGACAGAAACCAGTATGGAGGTGGTGTCTGTATGTACATCAGCGTTTCCGTTAGCCGGTAATTACCGGTATTTGACCGGCAAAATCTGGTGAAGTCCGACATATCTAATCTCTCCGGTCATAATGTCCGGTGAAAATAATTCCCTCTAAACACAATTAGATTATTTGAATTGTATTAAAATAGGCTAAAATTAAATAGCCTATGCGATGAACGAAACAATCATTACATTTGTCGTTGCTTCACCAAGCAGCCGGTCAATGACATCCTGTGTCAGCGAGCTGGCAGCTGATATATTTACGTGAAGCATGGTTTGGCAGGGTGCAGTACTCCAATTCAGCCATTGGCAATTCAGCTGTTGGGTGGGGGCGCTGCTGACACCGCTGCTCTGCTCTGTCTGCTCCTGCTCCATGCTTCACGTAAATATATCAGCTGCCAGCTCGCTGACACAGGATGTCATTGACCGGCTGCTTGGTGAAGCAACGACAAATGTAATGATTGTTTCGTTCATCGCATAGGCTATTTAATTTTAGCCTATTTTAATACAATTCAAATAATCAAATTGTGCTTAGAGGGAATTATTTTCACCGGACATTATGAGCAGCAGCACCAAGTCGTTGGGAGGTGGAGATATACATCACGGCGCAAACCCACGATAATGTTGCCGTCTCTCTGCCAAATTTCTCAGTTCTTCGCTTGATATAATTAATACAAATGTCCAATATAACGGAATTCGTTAGCTCATAAAAATGTGATTATAACAGACTGCTGTTTATTAAGGTCGGGCAGACTGCCCACCGACACCTCAAGTCGGCAGCAGCACGCAGTCTCGAGGGACTTATTTTATTTGGAATATATTGACTGTATATACGCAAAAGTAGTCTAGTTTTAAGTTAAAATATTATAAATGCCTTGATGATGTCATTCTTTATATAGGCCTATCAATTGTTTTTAAGCTCAATAAACTCTGACCGGAATTTATCCCATTTGTCCGGTAGATTGAAATCTACCGGACACTCAGACCTGCAAAAAAAAATTCTAACGGAAACCCTGATGTACATACATAAGGACCCCAAATTCATTACCCGTACTGACCTTCATCATGAGACAATTGAAACCGTATGGGTGGAAATTTTATTTGAAAGGGCAAAATCTGTTCACAATATACAGACCGCCAGATCAAACTGGCTTTTATGATACTCTGGATGTGTGCTTAGCTGGAGCTGAGGATGCGGAAAAAATTCTTATTGGGGATTGGAACACGGATATGCAACAAAAAGATGCACCCGTCTTCAAATCCTTCAATATGTTTTGTGATCTGCACGGCCTCAGCCAACTAATCACCCAACCCACAAGGATATGTGAATCAACTCAGACTACCATTGACCTCATACTGACCTCTGACAAGTCCAAGATCTCCAATAAAGGGGTTATAGCATGTGGGTTAAGTGATCATTATATGATATTCTGTACCCGCAAAAAGCTAAAACTAAAGGCTGGCTGTCACAAAACAGTCACATCTAGAGACCTCAAAACCTACTCTAGCGAGGCCTTTAACCTTGAACTGGAGAGTCTGGACTGGTCAGATGAACTCAATGGTACACTGGTTGAAGAAACTTGGCTTGGCTTCAAAACCAAATTTTCATCAATACTAAACAACATGGCCCCCCTAAGAACCACCAGGGTAAAAAATCGCGCTGAGCCATGGATGCACACTGAAATACTGACCGCTATGAAAGCCAGAGACAAAAAATGCTCTGAGTTTCGTAAAAGCCAGTCAAAGCTTACCAAAAGCATGAGCAGTGAACTCCAAGACCACGTGACTGAACTCAAACTAGAAAGAAACAGACTAAGAAATGACGTAAACTCCATGATCAAAACTGCTAAAAAAAATTTCATCAATGACAAAACCGAGGAAAACAAAAATAAACCACGTGAACTTTGGAAATTACTCGACAATCAACTAGGCTGCAGTAAAAAACTTAAAACCAGGTTCTCAAACATAAACATAAAGACGGACAACACGCTCATCACAGACAAGCTGGATGTAGCCAATTACTTAAACACTTTCTTCACAAACATAGCCACAACACTGGTAAACAAACTACCCTCCCACTCAGGGCAGTATGGGGTAGAACACATAGTAGCATACTACAAGAACCTAGGCGTCCACAAAGACGACTTCAAACTGGAAATGGTAACTACAGATGAGGTACTCAAAAAACTGAGCGCCCTCCAACCAAACAAGGCCACTGGCCATGACAACATCCCCTCAAAATTCCTCAGAGACTCAGCAGCAGCCATCACCCCAGTCATCACACACATAATAAACCTCTCCATAAAACAGGGACACGTCCCCAAGGACTTCAAAATTGCGAGAGTAACACCCCTGCACAAAAAGGGCAGCAAATTAGACCCGGGTAACTACCGCCCTGTTTCTATCCTTACATCCATCTCGAAAGTCATGGAAAAAATAGTATACGAACAGATCGAAAAGTACCTCGCGGAAAAAAATCTAATCTACGAATTCCAATCTGGCTTCAGAACATCCCACTCCACTGACACATGCCTTCTCTACTTGAACGACCACATCAAACAAGAGGTGGACGCGGGCAAATACTGTGGCATGGTCATGCTGGACCTACAAAAGGCCTTCGACACTGTCAATCACACCATTCTGATTGACAAGCTAAAAGCAATTGGTTTTGATAGTTTATCAGTGAGCTGGATACAATCCTACCTGGAGGGGAGGGAACAGATGGTGGAAGTAAACGGTACTCTATCCCCCCCCTCACAGTGAGCTGTGGTGTTCCACAAGGAAGCATACTAGGACCGCTACTATTCCTAATTTATGCAAATGACATGTCGTCAGCTTGTGACTGCAACTTGTTCCTGTTTGCGGACGACTCAGCCCTGCTGGTCTCTGAGAACAAGTTACAGGTTGAAAAAGCCCTCAGCTCGGAACTAGGCAAAATCTCCATATGGCTCGCCGACAACAAACTATCATTACACATGGGCAAAACAGAGTCCATTCTCTTCGGTTCAAATAACAAACTCAGCAAGACCGACGGCTTCTCGGTTACAGTGGGTGACAATATTATCACAAGGAAAGATGAAATTACCTACCTGGGTTCCATCCTAGAGGCTAATCTTTCCTGTGAGAAAATGGCATCCAACGAACGCGATTCTTGTACCGGATCTCCTCTCTGGTAAACAAGAATACCCTGAAGACTCTAGCACAGGGGTCAGCAACCTTTTTGACATGGAGTGCCTGTTTGAAATATAGTTGTAACTAGTGTGCCTCAACAATATTCAATGCATCGTAATTTTTTTCTTCTGATAATCAGGTATTTTTAATGATAATTTTTACATTATTACATCATTATTGTTATTGTTATTATTAACAATATTATTATGATGGTTGTATCAACCCTAAATCTGAGTTGGGGGGGGGGGGGGGGCAATGCAGACAAACAGCTGCATACAGTGCGACCATTTCACTCACATTTGCCCATTCATTTTTGGACACATCACACACCGGTGTGTGTACTGTACGTGTGCTGTCATAGCTCCACCTACAGGCCTAATGGAGAACACCAGGAGAACACCAGGATGTGAATGGAGGGTGAATGTGATGTATATCGTGTAAATACGTTTTGATTGATCGCAAGACTACACTGTAAAAAAAAATAGTAATAATAAATTACCAGAACTTAAAAATATTGAGTTCAGTTACTGTGCATTAAGGTTTTCAGTTTTCAATCCATAATAAGTTAACAGAAAAATAAGTACACAACCACATTATTTCAACCTAATAAAACTATGTTTATTGTCATTGTTTTAAGAACACAAGTTGACTTGGTAATACTCACATTTTGAGTAAAAAAAATGGCTTTTAACATGTGCAATGTTCAATGAAATAAAAAAATAAATAATAAAATTGTTGATTAATCCCACTGGTCACAATGGTGACCGTAATAATGTTTTTGTTATAAGGCTCTGCAAATGTTACTGAATGATGTAGCAATGTATTTCCAGCTAAATTGAAATAATAAACAAATAAAGGGTCTCAATTAAATATGTGGTAGTAAAAATAACCTGTGGGAGGATTTCAACAAGATAAATGCGACAACAGTGCAAAATATTTCACTATAATATTTCAGAGCAAAAAAAAAAAATTTTTTTTTTTTTTTTTTTTACTGCTGCCCCCTGTGCCTATGCAAATGCCCCCGCGTGCCTATGCAGGCACGCGTGCCTAAGGTTGCCTACCCCTGCTCTAGCAGGAGCACTCATTCAAGGGTACTACGACTATGCTTGCACCTCATGGTACCAAAGCACCTCAAAGGCACTAAAAAACAAATTACAAACATCTCAAAACAAGCTAGTCAGACTACTACTTGACCTGACTCCTAGAACCCACCTCACCCCTGCCCACTTTGACAACCTAGGATGGCTTAGAGTAGACGACAGAGTACAGCAACTTGCAATGGGCCTGGTCTACAAGATACACTACGCGACCAAGGTACCCATGTACATGTCAAAATACTTCCCAAAGGTCAGTGAATACCACGATCACAACACCAGAGGGAGCTCCACAAATCATGTAAAACCCAGATTCGGCTCAAACAAGGGACTAAACACGTTTCGCAATTATGCCACATCAATGTGGAACTCCCTACCTAAAGCTGTAAAGGAATGTGAATCACTACCCACTTTCAAAAACACTCTCAAAAAACACCTACGTGAGACTGCAATTCGAAACTGGCCCCTACAAATGTCCTAACCTAGTTGTACAGTAAATGACCAAGTAAGGATTTGTCAGTATTCCAATGTACAGTGTAAAATGTGTGTGTGTCCCCTACCCAACCCCCCCCCCCCCCCCCCCCCCACCTCCAATGTACAGCCCTCACCCAACCCACCCAACCCCACCCCACCCATCCAACCTCCTCCAATGTACAGTTTCTACGCCAAATGTATATACACTCCTTTTCTGGACACTTTTGTATCACAAACAGTACTGTATTTGCAAATCTGATATGTCATAAATGTATAGATATAGCAGTACTGTCTATCTGTATGTCATGTATGTCATATATGTCATGATGAATTGAAAATGGGGGACCCTGATGTAAACAAGACGAAAGTCTTTCTCTGGTCTGCATCCCCTTAACAATTGTATGTATTGAGCTGTACTGTACTGTACCCATTCTGCAATCTGTTAATAAACTTTTCAATCAATCAATTCACTCCTCCTCACAAAGCTCCTCCTCGGGGAGAAGTGCCTTCTGTGAGTTCGGACTCTCCTTCCCTGTGAGGGAGCCTCCTCAGAGTTTCAGAGCCTTTTCCTCAGATTGTCAAGGTGAGTAGAACTTCAAAAAGGAGTTCTGCTCTATTGTGTGTGTATTCGATTCAATTCGATTGTTGAGTGTGTATTGGTTCAGTGCCTCCTCCTCGGAGAGCCCTAACCCAAGTGTTACATAGCTCAATGTTGCAATATATTCTTTTCAATCTATACAGCTCGCGTGGGAAGTCTCTCTGGGGATTTCCGTCTCCTCCCTGTGGCGAGGCTGGTGGGATGTAAAAATGTAAAAAAAATTACCCTCAGCTGCGTCACATGGGATTCATGTCAGTCTGTGTTTCTTTCTTTTTTGAATAAAAAGAGGAAGGAACATGAAGCACGACGGCTCCTTGTCGTTCTCCCAGGCGACTTGGAGGAACAATGTTTGGTGTCTTGCTAGACTATCCATTGATGTGTTTGGGTCTCGACGCGTATGTAAGTGCTGGCTCTGGGTGTTTCTGATGGGAATCACGCATGAGGCTGGTTGTCTCGATGAATTCTCATTCATATCTGGGGGATGTTAACGGAATAGATCAGAACATAGGTAGAGGGGTCTCACGCCCTTGGGGTGGGCCACTGAGCGCGGTCCAAATGGGACCGTCTGGGTGGCGCCCTCTTTTCATGTTTTAGATCGACACGCATACCTACCCCCTCTTCTGGAGTGGGCATGTCGGCGTGGTTAGGGCATGGGACTGGTCTGGTCGCGCTGGTCCAGGTCAGTTAACCCGTTGTCCGCCGGGGATGCAGATCTGCTGTTCTGTTACCCTGAGGGACTTGTGTTTTTTTCGGGGGGGAAAATGCCGGGTCGGCCCGGGTGTCACAGGGTTAGGCGTTATGGAGACCCTTTGTTGGGTACATGTTGTACTCTGCACTATCGTAATGGCTTACGGCCATACCAACCTGTACACGTCCGATCTCGGAAGCTAAGCAGGTTCGGTCCTGGTTAGTACTTGGTTGGGAGACCGCCTGGGAATACCAAGTGCGGTGAGCTTAGGGCTGGTTCTCCATTATTTTCGCTCCTCTCTCACGTGTGGCGAAGAGGGACTGTTGGGGTGGTCTTTTGGACCTCCTCTGGTAACCCTGTGTGCTTCCCGAGCCGCCGGTCCCGGTCCGAAGTAATGTTTCGTCGACCCGTAGGCCTGGAATAACCCTTTTTTGAAAACTGAAACACTTGTACTGCGGTATAGCCAGTGTATACCCGCAGGTGTGTTTTGGAGTTTTTTCTTGAGGGGTTATAGGAACAACCACCGCATGTGGTACCAAGAGGGTGGTTGATTCCCTGGTGTGTTGGAGCAGAGTCAACTCCCGGGTTACCCGGTTGAGTGTGCCCCTGCACGTTCATGACGTCTGCCAATCATGTCAGCCTTCTCTGCCTCGACCCCTCTGGGTGGTTTTTTTTAATGGAGGCTTTGTCATGGTGATCAACGCCAGCATACGCCCCTTCCGCCGGGGGGGCTGTTTTCAGCTGACTCCTTTGGCGCCTGTCTCGTCCGCAGTGCTCCAGGCTCAGGTTACAGCCTGCTGCCTGGTTTCCCCGGTGCGCTGCCTGCTTCCGTTGGTTAACCTTTTTTGAGTGCTTACGGCCATGCTGACTGCCTGTTCTGCAGGGTCAGTGTGCCAGGCGGTGTGCTATTGGGGGGAAAGGGCCCGCTCTTGGAGGGGCCTTATCCGAATACGCTGGCGATGTGGGGGGCGGTGTCACTAAGCCTGTGCCATTGACCTCTCCGGGCCCCCTTTTTCCAGGGGATCCAGTCCCTTCAGTGGGTCTGGGTCTTCCTTCGCGCTCCGCTTCTACAGCCTTGCCACGGGGTTGGGTTTGCTCTTGACCCCATGATTTTGGGGGCAGTAACGAGGTTTGTTCCTTCCGTTCGTTCCCTGGTGGCATGCGGGTTGTGCGTGTGTGTAGTCGTGGGGTCAAGCCACGGTCTGCTCACCCTGTGCGTTGAGTTGCTTGAGTTCCTCTTCGCACGGTCGGATCCGTCTCCCTCCCGTAAGCCTCCAATAGGGGGGGTATCCTCCATTAGGGAGGGTCGGGGGCCTCGGTCCTCCCCGATCTGATGGTTGTGGGGGGCCTCAGCGGGGTACATTTGTCGAGCTATGGCTCCCGCTCAGCTCCTGTTATGCAACTGATGCTGAGCGAAAGCCATAATGAAATGGAACGTAAGGTTATGTATATAACCAAGTTCTATGAATTATGGCGACGCTCAGCATCAGGACGCCGCTGCGGCCCTTGATCTTTCATTGTGGTGAAATTTGTTGGGAAGGAGATGAGTGTGTGGCCCCACCCCTGCTTATGTAGGCAGCAGATGGGGGTGTGGTCAGACGGATGTTGGTATGTAAAGGTACATTTTGAAATTTATTCAGTGCATATCCACTGAAGCGAGATATTATGCAACTGATGCTGAGCGTCGCCATAATTCATAGAACTTGGTTATATACATAACCTTACGTTAATACAGTATAACACACATAGTTAATACATATAACACACATCATAGTTAATACAGTATAACACACATAGAGTTTATACAGGTATAACACACAGCATAGTTAATACATATATAACACACATAGAGTTTATACATATACTGTAACACACATCATAGAGTTTATACAGGTATAACACACAGCATAGTTAAGTAAGGGATAATGTATAGCTACGAGGTCATTGTCGCAAAATAATTGACCGACACGGAGTTTAGAATACAGAGGCGCCTCGCCGAGGTGTTCTTTAAACGTAGTGAAGGTCAATTATTTTGCGACAATGACCGAGTATAGCTATACATTATCCCGCTTATTACATGGCTAACTTACTAACTATACCTAATTCATTTTACACAATCGACAAGACGAGATCAAATGCAGACGCAGTTGTTCTGTGGCTCCGTCCGCTGTCAGCCCAAATAAAGTTATTATTATCGCCGGCAGGTGTGTGGACTGATTGCACTGATGTCAGTGGGCTTTGCTACAGCTGCGCACAGCGGTCATTATTGCTCGGCAGAGGTCCGTTATCGAGTAATAACGGACCTCTGACGAGCGCTATTGACCAATCACAATCAAGCATTAAGGCAAATGTGAAAACGCCATGTAATAATACAGTATAACACACATAGAGTTTAATTATACAGTATAAAACACATATAGTTAATACATATATAACACACATAGAGTTTATACAGTATAACATGCATCATAGACTTAATACAGGTATAACACACATCATAGAGTTTATACAGGTATAACACACATCCTAGAGTTTATACATATATAACACACATCCTAGAGTTTATACATATATAACACACAGAGTTAATACATATATAACACACATAGTTAATACAGTATAACACACATCATAGTTTATACATGTATAACACACATCATAGTTAATACAGTATAGCACACATCATACAGAGTTAATACAGATATAACACATAGAGTTAATACAGGTATAACACACATCATAGAGTTAATACAGGTATAACACACATAGAGTTTATACAGGTATAACACACAGAGTTAATACAGGGTTGGTGTGAGGCATTGGCAATAAGCTTTCTTGGCATGAAGTACATTTCAGTTTACCCCCTGTATCTCTCTCTTTGCCTAGGACTTGGTGAATCCATCCGTTGTGGCTTTGGATCCAGTGAGCTTCGAAAGAGAGTCAAAGGTAATTTCCAACTAATAAGAGTTTTCATTATTAACTCATTCAGCGCCAGTCACGATGATAGTCGGGTTAACTCGCCGACCGTTCAGCGCCAATCACGAGTATAGTCGGGTTTTAATCGTTATTTCTTTTATTAGCGATATCCATTCATTTTCATCCATCCAGCCTGATGTTATCATTGGTAATGGGTCTGAGCTCGCTAAAAGGCAAATACCACTGCCTACGCCTTCCAGCTGGTATTGCACTCCATTAGGAATGGTGTAGTTTCTTTTCTGGGACGATCCGAGCCGTGCGGGCGGGGTTTAAATACTCAGGCAAGGTAGGCAGATACAACGATGGCATGGAACAGTAACCCCGCCCCCCCGTTCCTGTGTAACGCACAGTAATGTGCGACGGACCTCCATGAGCAGTATTTGAAATGGCGATCAGATAATTGGATTATTTCTTTTGCATTACATCAGATACCAGGTAAGAACACTATATATAAAAGCTTGCATCTATCTGATATGTCTTTCTACCCCGATCAAAGCTGTCTCTGTGTGTGTGTGACTGTGTGCCGTTGGGTGGGAGGAGGTGGCGGGGGGAGCCCTGCAGTCCAGGGCTCTTTTCATTCTTGCATGAGGAAGGATAATAATGATGATCTAGCGTTGATTTCAGGAAGATTCGATAATCAGGCGAAAAATGACAACGTAGTGTATTCCACTAAAGGGCTATTGCGTCTTTTTCCTGGAATTACTAAGAATCAGCAAAACTACTCGTATTCAAAACGGTATAAAACGGAAATGTACCGATGTTTTTCAATCAGTTTTTGTACATGTTGACTGGAAGCAACTCACTGATAATCGACGGGTGTATTAGACCCATATATTTTTTATAATTTAAGATATATTTTAAGCACTCGCAAATCTTGCAGTCCCCCCATTGATTAAAGCGGTGGTGTTCTAGCGCCCTCTCGCGCATTAAGCGATGGCGCAGAATGAGTTAAAGGGGCAGGGTGACATTTCTACTTCAGAAAAGACTAGTTGGCTTTCCTCTAGTTAGCTTTGAGCTTTCTGAGTTGCAGGTCGAAAAGTACCTGGCGGAAAAAAACCTAATCTACGAATTCCAATCTGGCTTCAGAACGTCCCACTCCACTGACACATGCCTCCTCTATTTGAACGACCACATCAAACAAGAGGTGGACGCTGGCAAATACTGCGGCATGGTCATGCTGGACCTACAAAAGGCCTTCGACACTGTCAATCACTCCATTCTAATGGACAAGCTAAAAGCAATTGGTTTTGATAGCCTATCAGTGAGCTGGATGCAATCCTACCTGGAGGGGAGAGAACAGATGGTAGAGGTAAACGGTACTCTATCCCCCCCCCTCACAGTGAGCTGTGGTGTTCCACAAGGAAGCATACTAGGACCGCTACTCTTCCTAATATATGCAAATGACATGTCGTCAGCCTGTGACTGCAACTTGTTCCTGTTTGCGGACGACTCAGCCCTGCTGGTCTCTGACAAGAACAAATTGCAGGTTGAAAAAACCCTCAGCACGGAACTAGGCAAAATCTGCATATGGCTCGCTGATAACAAACTATCATTACACATGGGCAAAACAGAGTCCATTCTCTTCGGTTCAAATAACAAACTCAGCAAGACCGACGGATTCTCAGTTACAGTGGGTGACAATATTGTCACAAGGAAAGACGAAATTACCTACCTGGGTTCCATCCTAGAGGCAAATCTTTCCTGTGACAAAATGGCATCCAATGTAATAAAAAAAGTCAACCAACGAACTAGATTCTTGTACCGGATCTCCTCTCTGGTAAACAAGAATACCCTGAAGACTCTGGCAGGAGCACTCATTCAAGGGTACTATGACTATGCGTGCACCTCATGGTACCAAAGCACCTCAAAGGCGCTTAAAACAAAATTACAAACATCACAAAACAAACTGGTCAGACTACTACTTGACCTGAACCCCAGAACCCACCTCACCCCTGCCCACTTTGCCAACCTAGGATGGCTTAGAGTAGACGACAGAGTACAGCAACTTGCAATGGGCCTGGTCTACAAGATACACTATACGACCGGGGTGCCCATGTACATGTCAAAATACTTCCCAAAGGTCAGTGAATACCACAACCACTACACCAGAGGAAGCTCAACAAATCATGTTAAACCCAGATTCGGCTCAAACAAGGGACTAAGATAAGATAAGATATTCCTTTATTGATCCCCTTGGGGAAATTCAGGCATCATAGCAGCATGGGGGGGAGGGGGGGAGGGGTACAGGTAGTAAAACAACACAGTATACAGGTAGTAAAAGACAACACAGGCAGTGTAAACAATTTGATCAATATGGTCAATATAATTTACTATCTGACTAGCTGAGGAATATTCACATTATTCACAGTGTCACATGAGGTGCAGTATGCAAGAGGTAGTGTTATAATAATTTACTATCTACTGAGTATACATTAATCAAAGTACCAGGGTAGTCTACTTTGTCCCCCTTGGGTTCCTATAAGTCCCAGGTCAATGTCTGGTAGCAGTCGCTGTCGCTGCCCCCTGTTGTGGGGCCTGGAGGCTGCTAGTCGCTGCCCACTGTTGTGGAGCCTGATGGCCGCTGGTATGAAGGACTGTCCGAGGCGGTTAGTTGAGTGTCGGGGGGGGATGAGTCTGTGGCTGAACGAGCTTCTCATCTTGACTAGCTCGTCGTAGAGGGGGTGGTAGGGGTTCTCCATGATGGCATCCAGCTTCCTGACTAAACACGTTTCGCAATTATGCCACAACAATGTGGAACGCCCTACCCAAAGCTGTAAAGGAATGTGAATCCCTGCCCACATTCAAAACCGCCCTTAAAGAGCACCTACGGGAGGCTGCAATTCGAAACTGGCCACCGTAAATGCCCAAAACCCCCACCACCTCCTAATAGACAGTCTCCTCCCCACCGCATGTATATATTCCCTCCCCGCCGTATGTATATTTCCCTCCCACCCACCCACCCCCTCCTAATGTACAGTCCCCTCCCCATCATATGTATATACTCTGTCAGGATCTAGGGGTAACAGTACTGTATATTTGAATACCGCCTATGTCACAAATGTATCAGTACTAAATACCTATATGTCCCTATGCCATAAATGTCATGTATGTTGTGTATGTCATAAATGTCTATATGAATTGAAAATGGGGGACCCTGATGGAAACAAGACAAACGTCTTTCTCAGGTCTGCATCCCCTTACCAATTGTATGTATTGAGCCGTACTGTATTGTACCCATTCTGCAATCTGTTAAATAAAGTTTTAATTCATTCATTCATTCATTCATTCATTCATTCATTCATTCAGCTTTCCGCTAGTTAGCTTTCCTAGCTTTCCTCTAGTAAGTTTTCCTAGTTTTCTTCTAGTAAGCTTTCCTCTAGTTAGCTTCCATCTAGTAAGCTTTCCTCTAGTTGGCTTTCCTCTAGATGGCTTGCATCTAGTTGGCTTTCCTCTAGTTAGCTTTCCACTAGTTAGCTTTCCACTAGTTCGTTTTCCTAGCTTTCCTCTAGTTGGCTTTCCCAGCTTTCCTCTAGTAAGCTTTCCTAGCTTTCCTCTAGTAAGCTTTCCTAGCTTTCCGCTAGTTAGCTTTCCTAATATTATTATTATAATTATTTAAATCCAAGGATGTCTGTAGAATTGATATGAACGCAGTCACTAATGATTTCTCACAAATTAAGCCCGACGGGCCCGGTATCGGGCTAAGATTTATTTCACGTCATAGATAGATCAATACAGTCCGTATTATTTAATGTTGCAGTTTTTTTTTCAAATGTAGCCAAGAGTAAAGTAAAGTAGCCTATGTAAAGGGTCACAGCCAGCAGGACCCACGATTGATGACCTCTCGCCCACCAGTGACTTTACGTTTGCCAGAGACATGTTCTTCCCCCCCCCCCCCCACGACGAGATATTGGTCTGAGTACGAAAAGCCCCCCACAAGGCCAAGAAAGAAAGGGGCCGGTTACAAAGGCAGCAAGCCTTATCAATAAAAGAAATTTTAATAAAAATTTAATCAAAAGCATAGCCCTGGTTTCTAACTCTGGTTGGAAGACAGTGATTATAAAACGATATTCCTGTTCTACCATTTTTTGTATGTAATAAATGTGTGCTTCCCCCTCTCTCCTATAATGATTAAGTATAAGTTCTTCCATCTCAATACTGCGGGGCCCTTTCCTAGAATGTGCAGTAAAGGAGTAACCGGCTGGAATGTGAGGCCATGGAGAAGAGAGGGGCCACTATAGCCGTATAAACTACTTTTCACATGTAATAATTATGGAAACACATATGCTGTTGGTATAAAGGTATATATATAATGCTATATTAATTATGTTTCATAATTCTTTGCTTAAAAAGAATGATATGCTTGGCGATGATACCTACACCTTTGATACATACAGTAAACGGATTTTTTACTTGATTTGATATGTAACGCAAGTAGGGGAAAAGAGGGATGATACTTACTGTACACGTACAATACAATGATTGGAGCTATGTACTGATGATGGCGTGACGTGACGGACCTCCTTATAAAAAGGCTAGCTTACTGGGGATAGACAGATTTTGATTTTTGGATTTTGACATGTTTTACTGCTGTAAGAGATTCTTTGGAAATTTTTGCATTCTTATGTAATCCTTGTATTTTTGATTAAACCTTTTCTGGAAAATACTTCGTGTTACTCCTTCTAACCATCCTGGTAAGCTTTAAAATATGTTGCACTTTTAAGAACCCATTTTGCATGATAAAGGAAAATCGGCAGGAACGCTGCCCCGTCGACACATTATTTATGATGTAAAGACTTTAGCGGTAATGATTACAGATGTCTTTCTTCTCACTACAGAGACGTAAAAAAGAAGTAGATAATCTAGTCTTATTCAAATGATATAGAATAATGACTCTAGATATTAAGCGTTGCATTGAAGCTTCGTCGAGTAACTCTCCCCAGTTGCAGTGCGACGGATTAGGGAAATGGAAATCATCTGATTAACGACAGGGTCATACTTGTCAGATAAAAACTTCCCGGTGATAAAACAAAATAGAGATTTCGCAACTTCTATCACTTGACCTAGTCAATGACGGAGGGGGTCGAAACGTGCATTCGCTATTTTTGTCGGTCAGTTGTAATTTGATAACAACAACAACATTTTGGAGACCCACTGGATTCTGAATGTCAAACACATCGCAGGACGCTGCTTGATGTCAAGATGAGCAGACCAATGAGTTATGGGGTTATCAATCTGACCTGAGATCTAGCGTGGCATATATCATGGTGTCCCTAGAAGTGGGCTTTTATACTAATTGAAAAGGTAATAACAGCCAAGAGAATATGAACTTGGAGTAACATAATGCTTACTTAGAGTCAAAACTTAAGTAGAAAACTACTTGCGAATAGCAGGCCAAGGGAGCCTTAAAGTTAAAGGACTAGGGAGCCTTAAAGTCACTTAAACTTGAAGTAACTTAATGTTTACTTAGATTTTAGCAGGCCTAGGGAGCCTTACAGTCACTTGAACTTGGAGTAACATAATGCTTACTTGGAGTCAAAACTGAAAACGACTTGCGACTAGCTGGCCAAGGGAGCCTTAAAGTTAAAGGACTAGGGAGCCTTAAAGTCACTTAAACTTGAAGTAACATAATGCTTACTTAGAGTTTAGCAGGCCTAGGGAGCCTTACAGTCACTTGGAATAACATAATGCTTACTTGGAGTCAAAACTGAAAACGACTTGCGACTAGCTGGCCAAGGGAGCCTTAAAGTTAAAGGACTAGGGAGCCTTAAAGTCACTTAAACTTGAAGTAACATAATGCTTACTTAGAGTTTAGCAGGCCTAGGGAGCCTTACAGTCACTTGAACTTGGAGTAACAATGCTTACTTGGAGTCAAAACTGAAAACGACTTGCGACTAGCTGGCCAAGGGAGCCTTAAAGTTAAAGGACTAGGGAGCCTTAAAGTCACTTAAACTTGAAGTAACATAATGCTTACTTAGAGTTTAGCAGGCCTAGGGAGCCTTACAGTCACTTGAACTTGGAGTAACATAATGCTTACTTGGAGTCAAAACTGAAAATGACTTGCGACTAGCTGGCCAAGGGAGCCTTAAAGTTAAAGGACTAGGGAGCCTTAAAGTCACTTAAACT
This sequence comes from Notolepis coatsorum, assembly GCF_963971535.1. NCBI lineage: Eukaryota > Metazoa > Chordata > Actinopteri > Aulopiformes > Paralepididae > Notolepis > Notolepis coatsorum. The sequence goes on from NC_140169.1 coordinate 22,666,071, forward strand.
TGAAGTAACATAATGCTTACTTAGAGTTTAGCAGGCCTAGGGAGCCTTACAGTCACTTGAACTTGGAGTAACATAATGCTTACTTGGAGTCAAAACTGAAAACGACTTGCGACTAGCTGGCCAAGGGAGCCTTAAAGTTAAAGGCCTTGGGAGCCTTAAAAGTCAAGGGCCAAGGGAGCCTTAAAAAAGTCACTTGAACTTAAAGTAACATAATGCTTACTTAAATTAAAAACTTAAGTAGAAAACTACGTGCGACTAGCGGGCCTTGGGAGCTTTAAAGTCCAGGGCCAAGGGAACCTTAAAAAGTCACTTGAACTTAAAGTAACATAATGCTTACTTAGATTCAAAACTTAAGTAGAAAACTACGTGCGACTTGCAGGCCTTGGGAGCTTTAAAGTCGAGGGCCAAGGGAGCCTTAAAAAGTCACTTGAACTTAAAGTAACATAATGCTTACTTAGATTCAAAACTTAAGTAGAAAACTACGTGCGACTAGCGGGCCTTGGGAGCCTTAAAAGTCAAGGGCCAAGGGAGCCTTAGAATCAAACCTCCAGTAGAAAAATCTACGAGCTAACAGTGCTAACAGGAAGTGAACTGGCCCTAGCCAGACGAGAGCTAATTAGCTCACCATCGGCTAACGAGCCAGTGCTAACAGGAAGTGAACTGGCCCTAGCCAGACGAGAGCTAACTAGCTCACCATCGGCTAACGAGCCAGTGCTAACAGGAAGTGAACTGGCCCTAGCCAGACGAGAGCTAACTAGCTCACCATCGGCTAACGAGCCAGTGCTAACAGGAAGTGAACTGGCCCTAGCCAGACGAGAGCTAACTAGCTCACCATCGGCTAACGAGCCAGTGCTAACGGGAAATGAACTGGCCCTAGCCAGACGAGAGCTAACTAGCTCACCATCGGCTAACGAGCCAGTGCTAACAGGAAATGAACTGGCCCTAGCCAGACGAGATCTAACTAGCTCACCATCGGCTAACGAGCCAGTGCTAACAGGAAATGAACTGGCCCTAGCCAGACAAAAGCTAACTAGCTCACCATCGGCTAACGAGCCAGTGCTAACAGGAAGCTACCTAGCCCGAGACTACAGGAGGCTACATAGCCCTAGTCAACAGGAGCGCCGGCTAACGAGCTGGTGCTAAGAGGATGGCTACCTAGCCATTGCTACCAATGCTAACTGAAGGCTACCAAAACGGAGCCCACAGGAACTCAGCCTAATTAGCCACAAGTGAATTGAATGCTAACTGAAGGCTACCAAAACGGAGCCCACAGGAACTCAGGCTAATTAGCCACAAGTGAATTGAATGCTAACTGAAGGCTACCAAAACGGAGCCCACAGGAACTCAGGCTAATTAGCCACAAGTGAATTGAATGCTAACTGAAGGCTACCAAAACGGAGCCCACAGGAACGCAGGCTAACTAGCCAAAAGTGAATTGAATGCTAACTGAAGGCTACCAAAACGGAGCCCACAGGAACGCAGGCTAACTAGCCACAAGTGAATCGAATGCTAACTGGAGGCTACACAGCCCTAGTCTACAGGAGCGCCGGCTAACGAGCTGGTGCTAACAGGAAGCTACCTAGCCCGAGACTACAGCAGTGCCGGCTAACGAGCCAGTACTAACACGATGTCTCACAATCATTCCCACATCACCGAGGACGAGGAATTACCCTCGGATGATGGATTGGGAGTTTTTATACCCGGCCTGGGTCTAGAATACCTAGGAGAGCGGGGAGACCACCCAGAGTCTCCTGAAACGTTTGCGGAAGGTGAGGAATTCACAGAACCAAGCGACTCACGGTACCCAGAGCGGCCGGCTGTACAGCAGGCGGTAATTGGAACACGGAAGGCCACGACAGCTACGGCCCCCGCATACTGGCCCGACAGCCTGGGACTTCAGGGACAGTGGAACCCACTGCCCCAAATCCCTACACCAAACTCCCCGCGAGGGGAGCAGACCATGCCACCTGACATGTCAAAATTGAATGAAATCTCTTGTACTATTAAACCAAGAACTCAACCAGGAAACCCTAAGCATATACAGCACCTATGGGTCTGCTCCATATGGTTACAAAACTTTGTACCAAAAGGAAACTACACGTTTGTGGTTAACCCGGCCAACCGAGGCCTACGTAATGGAGGAGGAATGGCAAAAATCATACAAGATATGGCAGGACCCGGCTACGCTGACTGGTGTGCAAGAGAAGTGGCCAGACAACCTAGTAACCTCCTTAAGGACGGCACGGTGCTGGTAGGAGTCCCCTACCTACTTAAAAATAAGGGTTACGCGGGGATACTGACAATTGCCATGCAGGACGTACTGCCAGGAACAGCCACACCCGAGTACTCCTGGCATACTACAGGAACATTTTCAGACAAGCCCAGGACGCAGGCATAACAAGCCTAGTTATGACCTTGTTTGGAATAGGGATTTGGCACTATGATGCCAACACGAGCATATGGTGCTTCTTGGAAGCCTACCAAGAAATACCAGCTGCATCAATGGCAGTGGTCTTGCTGATCCCGGATAAATACCAAGCAAACACAGTGCGCAGAGCTCAAATGGAGGCATGGCCACCAGACTACCGTAATGGCTGGGGGAACCTGTTCGAGGAAATCGAGTCCACTATGGTCGGAGACCTCACACAGGTCATGAACGAGCTGGCATACAGAAACCAGACATGGTCTGGTCCCCCGGGAACACCACGGGAAGTGAGTCACTCAGAACAGAGGGCCCAAATTACGTGGCCCCTGTCAGGACCAAGGAGGATATATGAGAAAACACCAGACACTCGGCCTCCAAGCACGGAGACGGAAGGCCCGGGGGGGTTTCACTAACCCTGAAAGCCCTGAGCTCCACTCCACCTGTGCGAGACACATCCAGGAAGGGATGACACAGGAACAGGGTCAGGACCTAGGAGCAGAAACAGGCCGAGCACTGCCTGCTCCCACCCACGGGTACATGGGCCAGGGGGCTCCCCGCTCAATGAGCAATCCCTCAGGATATGAAATGGGGGGATTTACACTCAGGGGACACCTCCCGACCCTGGGGGGGGATCAACCACACCAGGGCGAGATCACTCCCTGCGGTGCATAAGCCCAGGACCACGTGTTCACGAGGAAGTGAGACAAGCGAGGGCAACCTATACCTCTCCCCGTGGTGAACACTCAGGGGTGAGAGGAACATCTACAAACTCTCACATACAAACACCAGACATAACGGTCACTAACTACCCAGTCTGGACCGACAACTCTGACGCACCATGGTCAATTCTCACATTCACTGGACCGTCATTGACGAACTATGGTAGATGGGAAACAAGCATGGTAATGGCAGGAGGCGCTTACTACCGGAACCTGAGGAAACAGGTAATGGAAATAAGGACCAAAGAGCCCCTGAAACCGGGCAAGGCAGTAATCACTGAGTGTGATTATAATGTGTTTCACGCGGAGAAAGTTGTCCATGTGACCCTAAGCCAATACCGGTACAAAAAAGTACAGTCCTCACAAAAGAACTGGGACAAACTGGTGTCCCGTATGAAGGAACTACTGCAAAAAAGAGAAATCTATGCTGGCCATGGTACTAAGGACTTGCCCTACCGACTAGCCATAAACCTGATGTGGGGCAGGTCTCGAGGATATGGCCAAAGAGGCATATGGTTGGGGGAAGCCGTAATCAGCGCGATCTCAAGCCTAAGGAATGCAGAGCACACAGAGATCCGTCTCATGGTGGAACCTAGGGACCATGAGGCAATAACCCTGGCCTTGGATAGAGCAGGGGAGGGTGAGGAAGACAAGGACGATGAGCCTGGATTGGTACCTCTCACTCCCCCTCCGAACCCTAAGGGGTCGGGACCCGTTCCCAGGAAAGAAAGGTCCAACTCCCAGAACTCCTCCCGAGTGGCGGAAAGAGGGAAATCATCCACACCCAGGAGACCGACAGTACAGTTCGAACCTGAAAAGGCGGAACCTGCGCGATCTCTGGCCAGGAGTATCCATAGATTTCTAGGCTGTCCCCCGGAGTCAGGGGACGACCCAGCAAGTAGCGAACAGGAGTATACTGACCTATCCCGGGAGACCGGGATAGGTCAAACTCCAGAGCATCCTCCAGGTCTTCATCTCGATCAAGATCTAGGGAGAATGTTCGGTACCCGAGGGGCGAACCTCCTAGACCTCGGAACAAGATAGCGAAACCGGTCAAACTGAGACCTATAGGCAAGGGGCCTATTCTGAAAGGCACCACCTTTCAGTCACCCTCGGGCTTGACCTGGAGCTCAGGATTGGAGGATGTCTCTGACGAAAGTGAAGGAGAAGAAACAGGGGATATTATGCCATCATATCCCGTGACATGGGGAAAGGCTCGGGCCTTAGCCCGGTCACTCGAGGCAGAGAAAGTATTGTCTCACCCTGAGATAACAGAACCATACAAGCATGCATATTTACATGCAGGCTATGACGTACTACGTGAACAGGTGTACAAACGAGACAGGGCCATGGCCGAAATAACCAGGAGAGAAAGAAACTGGTTGAACGAGGCCCCGTCCATAAGCCCAATCCGAGCCCTGGTGCACACACGAGAGAAACCTTACTGCTGTGACCAGTGTGGGAAGAGCTTCAAGAGGATGGAAATAGAAGTAAGAACCCCCGGTCAAGACCCAGGGGAAAACATGGTGGAGAAACTAAACCCACAGGTGCGAGACAGGAGCTTGTCTCTCACTGTTGCAGCAGAATCAGTCATACGTGGAGGACCTGTGCGAGGATCAGGCTTACTGCTTGAACTGCCTCTGGCAGCCAAATGCGCAGCACGGTCCCGAGACCAGTTACGTACCGAATGTATGCTATATGACCAGGTCAAAATGCTGCATAACCAAAAATACAACAAGGGGGAAAGGGAAGGGGAGGAGCCACGAGATGAGAAGGCTCACCTTCGGCCTCCCAAAACCCGGCAACAGCCACCAGCTAAAGCTAGACCTACATGTGGAGGAGGCTACCTAAGCTATGGTGGATTTAGCCTCTACTCGGACCCTGACCAGGGGGAGATCCTGGAATGGGACTAATAGTACGTGGATCCATTGGGGCACTCTTCCTCTGGCAAAAGCCCAGGAGATAGGATGCGACCCTCGAAGAATAGTAGAAAGGTACTACATTGTACGTAACCCTCCCCCACAGGAACGTGCATGGAATAATATGCATTGGTATGATTCCCCATACGGGACACCGATGACCTAATGAGGTGGAGGGCAGTTTTGGGGGGGTCTGGAACACTGTATTATGACCCCAAATTCCCCTGATCCGTAAGCATCCCCTTGATAGTGGCTAACTGCTATCGCTCTTCCCCCACTGCACGACTAGGGGCGAAGCAGAATGAGGCCACATGGCAGGCAAAGACTTTGAAGTGTGGAAACCTAGCAACACTGTTCGAACATGCTCTAGATAAAGGATTCCCTTACTATTGGCCACCGGAGGCATATCTGTTAAACAGATGGAATTTCATCAATAACCAGTATTGTAATAACAAAGGGAGTGGTAACCGACACCTGTTTAACACCTGCACGGGATGTAACAAAGCCCTGTTTGACTTTGTATCCCCATGGAAACCCATAGCTGCTTATCTGGAAACAGGAGGACAGCTGAACCAAGAGTTTGGATGGACAGGGAGGGGGTTTCACCTAGAGGGTGTCTTTCCCCTTTCACATGCTAACAACATGACAAACGGATCCTGTTCACAGGATCGAACTCCACATGTGGACGAATGGAGCAAAGGGAAGGCCCTCACTCAATTTGCGGTGGTACTAGGTTCCATCATCGGCCGAGGGGCTGAAGACATTGGGACTGCGCTCAAGGACGGTGTGGGTGATTTATGGAATTTTGCCACCTCTGTGGTACAGACGGCTAGAACTGCCATTCTGGGAGTTATGCGTTGGGCTCTCCCCTGCATTTTGATAATAGGGGTGATCGTTGCTATAAATCTATTACGTCATATGGGTCTCTTCCCCCAGATGGGGGGAGCAATAAATAATGTAAGACAGCGAATATGGCCTCCAATTGAGAAGGTGCCCCTTCTTAAATGATCCCCTTACAAGATAAGAAAATATTTGTGTATAAAGAACAGTGTTCTCTTATCAGAACACAGAGACACACACAGAGCACAGCGAGCAACCCAGAAACTGAAGAAATGGCCGTTACGGGATTTGCCATCTTGGAAGATGAAATAATGTTACATGAAGGTCTAATGGATTCCGTGATGGGTATTTTGGGAAACGAGACCCACGTCCCTAGAGAAGCGACACTCATGTCAACTATGTCATCACCGACTCTGGCTTCACCGGTGATGCCTGACCTAGGATCGCCAGCAACAACGATCGCATCATCGGATATGACACCTGCTCAGACCTTGGGATCGACCTGGGTGAGACGAATGCCTCTTCATCGGGGAAGGTGGGACGGAGTAGACGACGGTCAGCGATCTCAACTGTATGCTGAAGACGGGAGGAAGATGACCAATGAAGAACTTAAGTCACCCACCACTTGGTCCGAAATAGTGGGGATAAGCCAAGAAAAAAGGCCTTATTCTGACCCTTTTACCAGAATGCCATTTGATGATTTTTTTCTCTTAAGCACGGGGTCAGAAATGCGAGCAAGTATTTCTCACATCTTGGAGGGTGAGAACTGGCAGGGGATCGTCCCCGCCTGGGTGAAGATTTACAAGGCGACACGGGAGGGAGACCCCCACTATGGCAAAACGTGGGCTACCGTAGAAACTTGGGGGAAAAGTTGTGAATACTTCAAGATTGATTTAATCTTTTACCCGAAAGTAAGCGTGGCCCACATCGAGACCTGGACCGGAACCCGTCGGGTTCAGAGGGATTTGCAGACTTATCCAGTCCAGCCGTCCATCGAGCGAGGGGCTGTGGTGGTTCAAGAGGCCAGGGGAGGTGTAAAGGGTCACAGCCAGCAGGACCCACGATTGATGACCTCTCGCCCTCCAGTGACTTTATGTTTGCCAGAGACATGTTCTTCCCCCCCCCCCCCCCACGACGAGATATTGGTCTGAGTACGAAAAGCCCCCCACAAGGCCAAGAAAGAAAGGGGCCGGTTACAAAGGCAGCAAGCCTTATCAATAAAAGAAATTTTAATAAAAATGTAATCAAAAGCATAGCCCTGGTTTCTAACTCTGGTTGGAAGACTGATTATAAAACGATATTCCTGTTCTACCATTTTTTGTATGTAATAAATGTGTGCTTCCCCCTCTCTCCTATAATGATTAAGTATAAGTTCTTCCATCTCAATACTGCGGGGCCCTTTCCTAGAATGTGCAGTAAAGGAGTAACCGGCTGAAATGTGAGGCCATGGAGAAGAGAGGGGCCACTATAGCCGTATAAACTACTTTTCACATGTAATAATTATGGAAACACATATGCTGTTGGTATAATGGTATATATATATATATAATGCTATATTAATTTTATGTTTCATAATTCTTTGCTTAAAAAGAATGATATGCTTGGCGATGATACCTACACCTTTGATACATACAGTAAACGGATTTTTTACTTGATTTGATATGTAACTCAAGTAGGGGAAAAGAGGGATGATACTTACTGTACACGTACAATACAATGATTGGAGCTATGTACTGATGATGGCGTGACGTGACGGACCTCCTTATAAAAAGGCTAGCTCACTGGGGATAGACAGATTTTGATTTTTGGATTTTGACATGTTTTACTGCTGTAAGAGATTCTTTGGAAATGTTTGCATTCTTATCTAATCCTTGTATTTTTGATTAAACCTTTTCTGGAAAATACTTCGTGTTACTCCTTCTAACCATCCTGGTAAGCTTTAAAATATGTTGCACTTTTAAGAACCCATTTTGCATGATAAAGGAAAATCGGCAGGAACGCTGCCCCGTCGACACATTATTTATGATGTAAAGACTTTAGCGGTAATGATTACAGATGTCTTTCTTCTCACTACAGAGACGTAAAAAAGAAGTAGATAATCTAGTCTTATTCAAATGATATAGAATAATGACTCTAGATATTAAGCGTTGCATTGAAGCTTCGTCGAGTAACTCTCCCCAGTTGCAGTGCGACGGATTAGGGAAATGGAAATCATCTGATTAACGACAGGGTCATACTTGTCAGATAAAAACTTCCCGGTGATAAAACAAAATAGAGATTTCGCAACTTCTATCACTTGACCTAGTCAATGACGGAGGGGGTCGAAACGTGCATTCGCTATTTTTGTCGGTCAGTTGTAATTTGATAACAACAACAACATTTTGGAGACCCACTGGATTCTGAATGTCAAACACATCGCAGGACGCTGCTTGATGTCAAGATGAGCAGACCAATGAGTTATGGGGTTATCAATCTGACCTGAGATCTAGCGTGGCATATATCACCTATCAAAACAGCAGTCAAAAGTGTATATTTTCAGCACTACGTTTGTTTACCAATGATTTTAACTAGGGCTGTCAGTTTATCGCGTTAATTAGATTAATTAATTACACAGAAAATTATCACGTTATGAAAATTTACTCAAAATTAATAAGAAATATATATATATTTTTTTTTATTTAAATGTTTTTTTAATCTCATTCATTCCATAAGAACGTAGAATACACATTTACAGACTTTTTTTAACATGGTCCATTTGCATGTTCTTATCTGATTCTAGGGACATCTATGGATCTCAGGGGATTTCCGATATTATCGGCCGATATTGGCATTCAAATGTGATATCGGAAAATATCTGTAATTGGTTTAAAAAAAAATAAAGAAAAAATAATCATTCTTTTTTTCATTTCTATAACCTTTATTTACCCAGGCAAGCGAGTAAGAACAAATTCAGATTTTATTTATTGTCAAAAGTATGCATAATGTTGTGTTAATTCCACAACAAGAGATATGTAATGTTAATTACCTGAAATTATTCCGTTTTTGGGGGGGGGGAAACCCTGCATATATGGGTATCGGTTGATATCGGTTGATAGCGGTATCGGAAATTAAGAGTTGGACAATATCGGTGTATCGGTAAAAAAGCCAATATCGAGCATCCCTACAGGGAATGTATTCCCAGTGTCAGAAATACTGTGTCTGTTATTAGGCTTGAGTAAATTGTAATGAACCAAATGAGAATATCAATAAATGTTTTTTTTATCTTTGACTGAATAACACCATGCTAAAATGTACCAGAATGGAAGATGATTAAACAGAAGGTTTTGTAGATACAGTACTGAATTCTGCCATCCGGACACATGCAATTTGCAATATGATGCAATAAAATGGTTATGCGATTAAAATGCGATTAATTAGATTAATTAACCCTTTATCTGCCAGGGATTATTCTGATCATATACCCCTATCTGCCACTGTTGAAAGTCTATGGAGATGTTCCCCTTCTTTGCAGGGCTTTAACTTTTTAAATTGTATTGCTAAATTGACATTACTATGGCCCATTCAATGTCAAGTATCTATCGTTTAGGATGTAGCAACGTTCTACTTTTTCATTCACATATTCATACTAAAATATGGTCTAAAGTATAAATATGTTTTTATCGTTTTCTGCAGCATTCTGCAGAACGTGATTTATAGCCCTAAATGCATTATATTGATGATCAAATACAGTTTGATAGCGATCGGCGCCAGATAAAAAATTTCAAATGTACGTGCTTCTAGAAGTTACTACTCATCATCTGATGTTGACCGGATGGGGGGGGGGGGGGTCGTTTATAATTCCGTGGCCAACGTTAGATGATTCATGTAGTGTGGGTGATATGATCATCAGAGCAGTTTGTATCGAACACGGTAATAATAAACGCTGAAACTTACCCCAGTCTCCTCGGGCCGTTGGGCGATCAGCTTGGAGTAGAGTAGACAGTTTTCTATTATGGGATGTTGATCTAGATTAACCATTTCCAGGTTGTATAATACTATATATGTCCAAATAACGTTGTTTATTGAGTTAGGGCGAGCGATTGATTATCCAGTGTGTCGAGATGGAGCCCCGGGAGCTATAGCGAGTGGCCGGACCGAATTTGGATGAGCACCAGTTTCCGTTTCCGTTTTGCTGTTTGGGCGATCCGCCGATCGGCCACCAGATGGCGCGCTTGAACCGTTGGAGAGTTGAGAGGAGATCAACAGGAGATCTCAAGTCTCCGCGGGTGAAATATGATTGCCATCACAGATTTTTGAAATATTGATCTCAATCCAATCCAATCCACTTTATTTACAACAAAGTTGACCAAAGTGCTGTACAAGTCCACAAACATAGGATAAGACATAAAACATAAAAATGTAATAAAAGCACATAATAAAACGGTACAATGTGTCACATAAAAAAGGCCAGTCTCTCAAAAACGGTTTAAAAAAACAAAAGCCAGAGCAAATAAGTGTGTTTTGAGGCGTGATTTAAACACCTGCAGAGTGGGGGCCTGCCTAACATGCAGTGGCAGCTCATTCCAGAGCTTTGGGGCTGCCACTGCAAAAGCACGGTCCCCCCTAAGCTTCAGCCTGGAGTTTGGAACGGCCAAGAGGAGCTGGTCAGAGGACCTGAGGGACCTTAGAGGAACATAGGGTTCCAGCAGGTCTGAGAGGTAACCCGGTGCCAAGCCGTTCAAACATTTAAAAACAAACAGTAAAACCTTAAAATCAATCCTAAAACGCACAGGAAGCCAGTGGAGGGCAGCCAGCACAGGGGAAATGTGCTCCCGCTTTCGCGTTCCCGTCAGCAGACGGGCAGCAGCGTTTTGCACCAACTGCAAACGAGAGAGGGAGGCCTGACTGACGCCCACGTACAGGGCATTACAGTAATCAAGGCGAGAGGTCATAAAAGCATGGATAACCGTTTCAAAAACGGAACGGGATAAAAAAGATTTGACGTGTTACGGCGTCATTGGCAGATTACGCATGGCGGAGAATGACGTGTTAACCCTTTTAGGTCGCAGGGCTTGTTTGGACCCGTGGGCGGAGAACAAAGGGATTTAGAATGACTCATAAATGCTCTGGAAGTCGCGCTTTTCAGAAATCTGTAAAAATAGAAAAATTACAATTTCGAGTGCTTTGAGATTTACTATATATGTCTCCTTACTTGCTAAACATAATACGATTTGTAAATACGTTTAATTCTTGCTAGATGTTATGCTTGTAATTATCTGCGTTTGCCAGAGAACTACAGCGCGTCACGAAACGCACGTCACGCACGCGCGCACACACACAAGAGAAGCGTGTGCGCTGTGAATAGGTGTTAGACCCCCGCGCAGAGGTGAGAGGTATCAGAGACTCGCTACCCCCCATCCAAATTCTAAACAACAGATCGGCATCGGCTTTTCATAATATGTATGAAATATCTCTTGCAATAATATCCACGGGACACTGAGCTGCTTCGCAGAATAATGTGGTGTGTGTATGTGTGTGTGTGCGCTGAGACGCAGCGTCAAGACGAAACTTGTGTCGAGTCTGCTTCTATGTATGTCTGCTTCTTCTGCTTCGACAGTCCTGTATACCCACGTCGCGCTAAAACATTAACTAAGTATGGCAGAGTGCGTGTGTGTATATGATCAGCCACTGGCTACTGTGTGACGAGTTTGGTGTTTTGGTCACCCGCGCTGTAGTAAACACGGTGTGAAGGAAAGATGACGTCGCCTCTCTCTCTCTCTCTCTCTCTCTGTCTGTCTGTCTGTCTGTCTGTCTGTCTGTCTGTGTCTGTCTGTCTGTCTGTCTGTCTGTCTGAGAACCCAGGTTGCTTTCTAACCTATATATATCTCTCTCCCTCTATCTCTCCCTCTCTCTCTCCCTCTCTCTATCTATATCTCCCTCTCTTTATCTTTATCTTTATTACGGATCCCCATTAGTCATCACCGCAGCAACAACTAGTCTTCCTGGGGTCCACACACAACAAAAACAGTACATACATACATAACATTATAGTAGCATACATTTAAAAATATATTCCAATATTCCTACATATAAAAATATAAAAATATTTCCAAATAGCATTACAGTACACAAACAGAGTATCAGATCACAGAAAATACAATAAAAGGGATTAAACTCTCAGACAGTCATTTCTTTACAGTGTAAACTACAGTATCTGTGTTTTTCTTTAATGTAAACTAATTTCTTTTTCTCTCAATGCTCTTTTCAAATTATTTTTAAAACTTATCTTACTGGTTATCTGAGTAAGATGTACTGGCAGTTTATTCCAATATGACATGGCTCTATATAACACAGTTTTCTTTGCTGCATTGGTTTTTGGTAGTAGCAGTGTGAACGTTTCCCTACAGGCATGCCTAGTATTATACTTATGTCGATCATGTGTACATGTTAGCTGTGAATACAAACAGATAGGTTCTCTTGAGATATATATATTCCTCATGAACAAGATCAGGCTGCAATCCAGTCTGTCTTCCACCTTCAACCACAACAGCTTGGTATGCATCCCCTCCACACTGTTTCTCATTGAGCAGTTCAGGGCCAGACGGGCCGCTCTGTTCTGAGTGAGCTGGATCTTATTGAGCTCTTGTCTTGAGGCATTAGACCAGACAGCTGGACAGTAGTCAAGGTGAGAAAGAACTAATGACTGTATCACTTGCTTCAATATCAGATCGGCTAGAAAATACCTACACCTTCTGATAATTGAAATACCTCTGCTCATTTTGGCAACCACATTGTTGGTGTGAGTTGACCATGAGAGTGTTCCATCAAGTGTGACACCCAACAGCTTTGCCTCTCTAACTTGCTCAATAGCTGTTCCGTCTAAAGATATACTTAGCTTCACGTCTTTTCTTATAGTATGCTTGGATCCCAATATTAGGCTCTTGGTTTTTGAGATGTTTAACTTCAGCCTGTTTTCAGACACCCAAGTGGACACTAAGTTCAAATCTCTCTCTCCATCTCTCCTCTGTATCTCCCTCTCTGAGACTACTCCCGGTCTGAGACTACTTCTGTGTGTGTGTGTAACCAAATGCATACCTACATGTATGACCTATATCTATCTAATACTTTTGGATATGAGCATTCTTTTCAATAAGTATGGAAGCCTGAACACAGAATGACACCAGTATCACTGACTACCACGGCAAGCCTATAGAAAATTATTCTATTTAATAATAATAATAATAATAATAATAATTATTATTATAAATGTCTCTCTCTCTGTTTCTTTCTTTCTTTCTTTCTTTCTTTCTTTCTTTCTTTCTTTCTTTCTTTCTTTCTTTCTTTCTTTCTTTCTTTCTTTCTTTCTTTCTTTCTTTCTTTCTTTCTTTCTTTCTTTCTTTCTTTCTCTCTCTCTCTCTCTCTCTCTTTCTATTATATTACTATTATATATCTATCTAAATATCTAAACCTCTGTCTATCTAGTGTGTGTATATGCATGGCATCAAATCAAAGTGTGTGTTGCCTGTATTGATCAGTCACACTATACCCCCATTCAGCTGTAATTGTTCCCTGCTGGGCCTTTGTTTCATGGTGTGAATTAGTCATTGAAATTAACATTGACATCACATTGAATTCTGGGAAGGAGTGTAGTTCCCTTATCATTAGCTGAATTCACTGAATTCCCTTCAGAGGCTCCTGCTGCAAATTGGTAATGACTGTACCAGAATGTTTGATAGGACATTGATTGAAAACTATCGTCTCAAATTTGACAATTGATGGCTTATTTTTAAGGTATGAATCTGTAATTTTATATTATGTAACAAAAAAAAAGGGGGAAATTCTCAGGAGGAGGAGCTATTTAGGTTAGACTTCTAAGGGTTAACTCGTCCTTGGCGATTAAAGGGTTAATTACAAATCCTGTAATTAATTAGATAAATCTTTTTATCGCCTTTTTTTTTTTTTTGCAAAATCAACTCTGCCTCTTTTGTTAACACTTTAACTGCCAGAAGACGAGTTTAGGCGTCCTTCCCCGCCATGCTCAAGTTGCCGAAGACGCCGTAACTCGTCTTTGATATCAATATTTAAAAAATCTGTGATCGGATTCATATTTCCCATCCGCTGGCCTGAGACCCACCAAAAAGCCCCACTGAACCCTCTAGCGGTTCAAGAGCGCCATCTGGTGGCCGATCGGCGCAATCGCCAAAGAGGAAGTTACTTGGACGATGTGCTGTTCTCCCATATTACTTCCGGGCACTCGGTATAGGTTTCGGCACTCTGGCTCGTCACAATACATAGCGATCCGTTGCCAATAACTCGATAAACAACATGATTTGGACGTATATACCATTATACAACCTGGAAATGGACCGGTATTCAAACATCCCATAATAGGAAAATGTATACTCCACGCTCATCGGCCAACGGCGCGAGGAAGATACGGTAAGATTCAGCGTTATTTTTCAATGTCTCCTATACTAACTGATCTGATGAACATTTGACCCACATTAGATGAATGGTATAACGCTGCCCACGGAATTATAAACGCCCCCTCGCCCATCCGGTCAACATCAGATGATGTGTAGTAACTTCCAGAAGTCCGTCCAGTTGGATTTTTTTAAATCGCGCCGATTGCTATCAAACTGTATTTGATCATCAATATAATGCATTTGGGGCTATAAATCACGTTCTGGAGAAAGCTGCAGAAAGAGATGAAAACATACTTATACTTTAGATCACATTTTAGTATGAATATGTGAATGAAAAAGTTTAACGTTCATACACCCTGAACAATACATATAGGACCTTGAATGGGCCCTAATAATGGCAATTTAGCAATAGAATTAAAAAGGTTATAGCCCTGCAAAGAAGGGGAACTTATCCATAGACAAATAGAGCTGGCAACTTATGGTATATCATGAATTTAGCCTTAGGCAATCAAAGTGTTAACTACAACAAGCAATGCCGTTTGTTATTTAAGATGAGGTCGGACTCGGCACTGACAGATTTGTGTTCATTATGCTGCTTTTATAAAGCCTCAAATGACGGCTTACAATATTTCATGAAAGCAAAGTGTTTTGTTTGTCTAAGATTTAAAAAGGTTTAAACTTTACAGCACTGACAAAGTTGAACAAAGTGCTGTACAAGTCCCACAACATTAAAAAAAAGAAATTATAAAAAAAAAAAAATTATCTCGAAGCTTCGAATTAAAATCGAATCTCGGCCCCAAAGCTTCGAATTCCCCCAAAAAATTAGAAGGTCAGCCCTACTACGGATAGCTCATTATATCAACGGCGTTGTTGTTTGCAGGCTTGGAGCTGTTGGTTAGCTAGCTATCGTTCTCAGTTGGCTAACGTTAGCTACTAGCTAGCTAATACTGGCCTACCTTTTTAATTCGCAATGGAATGGCTAGCTAACTAACTGTACAAATCGATGTGATTGGCTGAGACCGTAATTTGTACGGTTGGCTGGATTGGGGGTGGCCAGCTGGCTAGCTTTTCAATCAATCAGGCTGGCAGTTCGTAGTGCAGTAGCTGGCTGGATAGCTGTTGTATTGTGGGTTAAGGTAGCCAGCTGGCTGGCTGGCAGTTCGTGGTGCAGTAGCTGGCTAGATAGTTGGCTAATGTTGGCCAATATAGCTGTAACTGAATGATGCTAGCCTTATGTTGTCTTATGAGTTTCAGTTCATAGGAAAATACTTTGACTATAATGGTCAGAAGTAGGGATGCACCGATATGAAAATTTGCCACAGATACCGATACCGATTGTTCAACTAACACAATCGGCCGATACCGATACCGATATTTGTGGCAAAATATTTTTTTTTAATATTTTTTTATTTTTTATTTTTTTTTGTAATATTTATTTTTTTGTAATTTGTAATTTTTTTTATGAAACTACTGTATATTTGTCTTACAAATTGTGCTCACCGATATGAACATAGGCCTCTTTACTTACTTAAAAAAAGGAAACATCAAGAAATAGCACTATCTCTCTCCCAGTATGTTCTGCAGGGCTGCAGCTAGATACTAGTTCTCCCAGCATGGTCTACCCTGCTGGGCTGCAGCGAGATACTATTGTCTCAACCAATGACATTTTGATTGACAGTCGATTCTGCCAATTACGTCACACACCGCTTGCACCCGCCTCTGCTGTTACCACCAATCGGCAAGCGTGTTGCATTTTTTACTTTTGCTTTTGTCCGCCATTGATTTTGACGACAGAGGTTTTCTAGAACAACAACACGGCGCGGCGCGCGGCCGACGTTTAGCTTTTAGCTCCGCAGGATGACTTAAATGAGGCATAATGATTTTACTGCAACTAATGTTATAATAAAACAAAGCCTTTCTATACATGTGTCTGATTGAAAACGTTATTAACAGATTGCAGAATGGGTAAAACTCAGGGCTCTGTGAGCAACGTAAGGAACTGAGCTAGTATGAACGCTTGCTACGTTCGGGTAAATAATATGCTGACGTTATGAACGTGTAACACTAACTATATAATGTTAATGCCACAAAACGAATGCCTTGTTAATCACAAGTAGTAACTTTGATGCAGTAGCTTGTGTGTGTGTGTGTGGGGGGGGGACTGCCCGGACTGGGGACGGCAGCTAGTATGAACGCTTGTTACATTCGGGTAAATAATATGCTGATGTTATGAACGTGTAACACTAACTATATAATGTTAATGCCACAAAACGAATGCCTTGTTAATCATAAGTAGTAACTTTGATGCAGTAGCTTGTGTGTGGGGGGGACTGCCCGGACTGGGGACGGCGTTGTGGAGGTCGCGAGTGAACTTTTTTTTGTCTTGACTCTACACAAATTGATGGATATTTATCGGCTACTGCCATCGGCACATCCGAGCTTATCGGCCGATAGGCCGATTGCAGTCAATAAGGCACTTATCGGCCGATACCGATACCCGACCGATACATCGGTGCACCCCTAGTCAGAAGTAAATTAACTGTATATACTCTCTTTTAGAAACTGTCTCTTAAACAGTACTGTATATATTGTATGTCATAAATGGCTGGATGTAACTACTGTTTATCTGTATGTCAAATGTTATGATGAATTGAAAATGGGGGACCCTGATGTAAACAAGACGTCTTTCTCTGGTCTGCCTCCCCTTAACAATTGTGTGTATTGAGCCGTACTGTATTGTACCCATTCTGCAATCTGTTAATAAAATGTTCAATCAATCAATCAATCTGTTATGCTTAACATGCAGTACTATTAACTTTACTTAATTTCTAAGATTAGATAATTTAGTTATTTTTAAATGTCTGATCTAAAGATAAACAAAGGGTTTTAAAAGTGTTATATTTATCTTCTCTTATAGTACCAGAGAGAATCTGAGGAGAATCGACCAGCAACAAAAGCAAAATTGTTAAAAAAAAAAAAATATATATATATATATATATATATATTTTTTTTCATTTCAACCTTTATTTAAAATCGTAAGCATCTGAGGTTTCCCTCATTTACAGAAACGACGATTGTACAGTACATAATAAAAACAATATTCACAGAAATTTAAACACCAGAGTAAAACAAATTAAAAACGTTTAAAAATAATTTTAAAATATCAACTAAAACAGTTACAGGTAGTCACACAATGGTCTGAAATCATACATTTAAACATTCCAAGGGAAGGGAGAACCTCCATTTTTAGCGTGAGTTGAAGGACATTCCATGAGTTAGAGGCATCAAAGGAAAAGGCTGACTTCCCTAGCTCAGAACAAATCTGAGGAACCCTAAGAACCATCCAGTCATTCGATCGAGTTGAATAGGTTCCAATATTCCAATTTAACAGTGAGGAGATATAAACAGGTTGTTTACCAATAAGGGCTTTAAAAATAAATAAATACCAGTGTTTGTTGCACCTTTCTGCAAGAGAAGGCCAACCCACCCTATCATACAGGACACAATGGTGAGTATCATATCTGTCACCAGTTATAAATCTGAGAGCTGAGTGATATGCAGAATCCAGAGGTTTAAGAGTTGATGCCGCAGCATGCCTATAAATTACATCACCATAGTCCAAAACTGATAAGAAGACTGATTCCACAATTCTTTTTCTACTAAATAGAGGAAAATTGGATCTGTTTCTGTACAGGAAACCAATTTTCTCTCGCAGTTTAGTGGCAAGATTTTCCACATATATATATTTATCTTTCTTTTTTACTTTTTTTTTACATTTTAAGATTTAACATTTTTCCCTGTGGTATCGAAAATGGTATCGAATATCGACATTTTCAAGGTATTGTATCGAAGTTCGAAATTCCAGTATCGTGACAACACTAGTGTTGCAATGTGACAGCTCTGTTTACACATCATTCCTATTCCCTTTTAATTGTACATATATCATTTTTGTTTTGATTGTATTGTTCCACTTTTGCTTTGGCAATGTATTATTATTTAAATTGTTTTTATTGGTTTTTTTAAACATTCAACAACATTATATACATACGTACAAACATACATACAATACATGACTACATATAACCGCACAATACCTAAAATAAATGAAAAATAAAGTAGACAAAAATAAAATAAAAATAGTAAAAATAATCAATTGCCTATCCTATGCCTGAGCATCCTCTGCCGGGAATTTTAGATTGAAATAATCCAGAAATGGCTGCCAAACTTGGAAGAATTTCTGGGTAGAGCCCCTGGTGGAGTATTTAAGTCTCAAGTTTTAGGTGTGCCATCACATCTTCGACCCAGCGTCGATGTGATGGAGGGATGGCTGACTTCCAATTAAGCAAAATAAGGCATCTAGCCAACAAAGAGGAGAAGGCCACAGCATCTGTTTGAGCGACAGATACCCTGATTTCGCCAGGGAGCACTCCAAAAACTGCAACCAAGTGGTTGGGGCTGATCTCCCTGTCACACATGAATGAAAATGTTTCAAAAACAGAAAGCCAGAATCGGGATAGTGATGGGCATGACCAGAACATATGGCAGAGAGTGGCTGGAGCCTGATGGCACCTGGGGCAGGTCGGATCCACATCCGGGTAGATCTCGGCAAGTCTGCTCTTAGAGAGGTGTAGTCTATGAAATACCTTAAATTGGAGTAATCCATGTCTGATGCAGACAGATGATGAATGTATTCTTTTAATTGCCAATTGCCAAGAATCTTCAGGGATTTCAAGTCCCATATCCTTACCCCATGACTCCCTAATACGGTCCAGTGATGGGGATGCCATCTCTTGGATATCCCTGTATAGTGAACTCACTATCCTCTTTTGTTTTGGGTCTCCCTCCAGCCACTTATCCAGCCACCTGTCTGGTTGAAGTACAGGAAAAGAAGCAAAATATTTCTTTACAAAACCCCGCACCTGTAGATATCTAAAGAAATGTGAGCGGGGGATGTCATACCCACCTACCAACTGTTCAAAGGACATGAAAAGCCCTTCTTTAAACAGGTCCTTCACCTTCTTTAGCCCCTTTCCGGCCCATGTTTTGAATGCTGCATCCATGAGTGAGGGCGTAAAAAGTGCATTAGATGCAATTGGGAGATAGGGTGAGGCTTGTTTATATTTAAAGTGAGTCCTAAACTGTGCCCATATACGGAGTGAGCCAATCACCATGGGGTTATTTGTGAGGCGCTTTTTACTGAGTGGCAGTGGAGCACACACTAGTGAGGATAGCGATACCGGGTGGGCGGAGTGTTCCATGTCAACCCACACCATTCCGCCTCCCCCATGTGATGCAGCCATCCAATATGTCAATTTATGGATGTTTGCCGCCCAATAGAATTGTAGAAATTTGGGAGTGCTAATCCTCCATCCTCTTTCGGTCTTTCCAGGAATGCCCTTCTAATACGCGGGGTGGTCTTATTCCAGATAAATGTTGTAATAAATGTGTCTAATTCTTTGAAAAAGGATTTGGGGATAAAGACGGGCACTGTTTGAAACAAAAATAGGAACCTGGGCATAATTGTCATCTTAATTGAGTTAATCCTGCCGGCTAGTGATAGGGGAAGTGTTGACCAGCGAGCAAGATCTTGTTTAGCCTTATCCAGGGCTGGTTTAAGGTTTAGCTTAAATAAATCCCTATACTTGCGTGTCAGTCACTCCCAGGTATGTAAAAGACTCAGATATTATCTTCAGTGGGTATGCCCCGAACGACATCTTTCGAGCTAAATCATTAACCGGAAACAACAGGCTCTTAGAGACGTTAATTTTGTATCCTGAGAACTTGCCAAAGTTTGAGAATATCCAGTGCCTTCGGGATGGAAACATGGGGATCGGACAGGTACAGGATCAGGTCATCTGCATAAAGTGATAGTATATGTGTTTGGCCGCCCCTAGAGATACCTGCGAGGCCCGCATCACTCCTCAGAGCGACCACCAGTGGTTCAATGGCGAGATCGAACAATAAGGGACTCAATCCGCAACCCTGTCTAGTGCCCCTCCCTATCTGAAAGTATTTGGAAATAGTCTTATTGGTTCGGACCGAGGCCTGTGGTGAAACATACAAGACCCTAATCCAACCGCGGAAAATGGGCCCAAACCCAAACCTCTCTAGAGTTGTGAAAAGATATTCATATTCAATGCGATCAAATGCTTTCTGAGCATCGAGAGATAACAGAACCTCTGCTGTGGGCGGGGCTTCAGGAGAGTATATGATATTGAACAGCCTACATATGTTACCAAAGAGCTGACGCTCCAGAATAAAGCCTGTTTGATCTGGGTGTACCACTGTATGGATAACTGACTCCAGTCTACTGGCTAAAACTTTGGTTAAAATCTTATAATCGCAGCAAAGCAAACTGATTGGCCGATATGATTCACACTTCAGAGTGTCTTTTCCTTTTTTAAGAAGGACTGAAATTGTGGCCTGCGTCATTGTGGGTGGGAGTGACTCTCGTTCCAGTGCCTCTGCATATACATCTTTTAAAATCGGAATTAGTTTGAGAGAGAATGTTTTAAAAAATTCTATTGGGAAGCCGTCCGGCCCTGGGGCTTTGCCACCCTTCATCTTCCTGATAGCTTGATCAATTTCAGCCACAGAGATATTGCGGTCAAGATCAGACCTATCCTGGTCACTTAAGGTCTGCAAATCAAGATCATCGAGAAACTGCGCCATCTGTATATCCTCCCTTTTCTCAGAGGTGTAAAGGGTCTCATAGAACTCCTTAAATTGGTTGTTGATGATTTTTTGATCGGTAGCTATTCCATCTGAAGTGTCAATCTCGGCAATAAGTCCGGCCTCTGCAGACTGTCTTAGCTGGTGACATAGCAATTTGCTAGCTCGTTCCCCATGTTCATAAAACTCCTGGCGAGATCTAAGATGAAGCTCCTCCACTGCCACAGTGGACAGGATGTCAAATTCTGTCTGCAGAGTAATTCTCTCCTTGTAGAGGTCAGTGGATGGTGAGGCTGAGTGTTTATGGTCAATATCTTTTAATAGGGAAGTCAGTTCATTAAGGCGTGTTGAGCGTCTCTTATTCAGACCGGCATTAAAAGATATTATCTGGGCCCGCAAGTATGCTTTCATCGCTTCCCAGAAGTTACAGTGGCTTGTGTTCCGGATGTTTGTTAGTTTCTATGAAAAAAATCTATTTGGAAGTTAATAAAATCAACAAACTTTTCATTCGACAATAAGCATGAGTTCAGCCGCCATATTATTTGTGGGGGTTCATTATTTGGAAATCCCAGTGCCATTGTAACTGGGCCGTGATCTGAGATAACAATACTCTCACAATCGCTTGACTTAAGAAATGGGAGGAGCCTTTTATCGAGTAGAAGATAATCAATCCTGCTATAGGACTGATGTGCTGCTGAGAAGAAGCTATATTGTCTGGACCCTGGGTGTTTGTACCTCCATGCGTCAATCACTCCGTATGCCTGTAGAAAAGCATTAATAGTCTCTGCTGATTTACTCAATGTTCCAGGTGTTCTGGATCTGTCCAGCAGGGGATATAGGACTGTATTTAGATCTCCCCCCAAAATCAAGTGATGACTATTCAAGTCTGGAAGCAGAGAAAACAAATCACGAAAAAATTTAGCATTGTCCCAGTTAGGAGCGTAGACACATGCCAGTACCACCGGTATATTAAACAGGTGTCCCTGAACGAGAATATAGCGACCATCGCTGCCCGATATCACCTTTGATTGTGTAAACTGCACATCTCTATGAATAAGAATGGCTGTACCACGGAATTTGGCATCAAATTTGGAATGAAAAATCTGCGAGAAGCCCCCCCTCTTCAGCATATTATGATTCTTATTAAGCAAATGTGTTTCAGTTAAAAAGGCTATATCTGTTCGCAGTTTTGATAAGTGCAAATATTTTACTGCGTTTCACTGGGTGATTAATCCCTTTAGTGTTCCATGTTGTAAATTTTGTAGTTGCCCCCCGCAATTTATTAGGATTAGGTACAGCCATACCGTGGTGTAAAACAAGACATAATTACCTCCTGGTCACAGACAGCCCAAGCACAGAGCAATTTAATTGACAGTAACCCTCTATAAGAACAATGCATCATTAAAGACATGAACAAGAAACACAAAAGAAAACAAGGATACGAACACAAAACGCAAAACATCCCAAGACCCCCCTGCTGGCCCCTCCCCAAATGAGAGACTGCAGAAACCTCTACTTGTCTTTCCTCCTCTGACAAGACCATATTCAAAGCTTACCCTGTGGGGCTGAGCCTTACCAGAACCGTGTAATACTAAAACTGAAATAATACTAACCAGTCTAACCACAATCAATCTTTTACCGTCTGTAGTAGACAAAAGAAACAAAACAAAACAACACCTTGTTAAAATTAAAACACTGGATTTACGGCAGCATGGCGTGCCTATCATTGAAAATAATGATCAAGAATAGAATATGGATATCAAAAAGGCACTCTAGAGTCCCTGAAATGCCCTCTTGTGAAGAGCCTCATTGATTTGATCCCGGAAGTGAATGGAATAGGGAACAGTCCTTCAAAATAAAACGCTACGTGCAAGCGTGACAATAGTATGAGCTGACTGTATCCACATAACATAGACATGACCATATCATAAAAAGAAAAGAAAAAAAGAGAAAAAATTAAAGCCACAGCCATTAAAGCAGACCAGTGATCCCGTATTCGCTAAGCGCAACACCATTGTATTATAATGAGCCTGGCTGGCACAGCAAGACATACCATCCAGAACGGGCTTCTTATAACACAGAACGAACACAGCATAGAAATAGAAGCAGAGACGTTAACATAAAGTGCTTCGTTTAGCAGCAGTTACTGCAAAGTAATATAAAATCCTCTCATTTGCGTCGATCACTGCAGATTCCCGTGGAATCTACAGTCTCTATACATACAGTCTGTGTTATTAACCCAGCCTATAAGACAAAACACCAGACCAAAAATAATTATTAAAACAATGTCTGTATTATTAACGAAAACCTCGCCAGCGCCTATATACTGAGCCCGGGAGGCCGATATAGCAGTTCAACAGGTGCGCACCTATAAAATGCCGTTTGCTGGTATTCAATTAGAAAAAAAAACACCAAACCAAAAATAATTATTAAAACAGTGTCTGTATTATTAACGAAAACATCGCCAGCTCCTAGCTGACCCAGAAAAGCAGATAGCAGTACAACAGGAGTACACCTAAATGCTGTTTGCTGGCGTTCAATTCGAAAAAGAAAATACAAAATAAGCATACAGATAGTTGTCGGAAGCGCCCTTATTGGCGTCGTTCACTGTGTGATTCCCGTGGAATCTACACAGTATTATTAACCCGGCCCATAAGAAAAAACAACAAACCAAATTAGATATAGAACAGTATCTGTATTATTAACGAAAGCCTCGCCAGCGCCTATATACTGAGCCCGGGAGGCCGATATAGTAGTACAACAGGTGCGCACCTATAAAATGCCATTTGCAGGTATTTAATTCGGAAAAGAAAATACAAAGTAAGCAAGCATATAGATACGCACCTTTAGTTGTCGAAGGCGAGAAAGTGTCCACAAAATTTAAGTCTTTCTGTATTGTCCACTGGGCTTATAGTCCGTTGTGCACCTTATGGAAAAGAAACGATAAATAGACGCAACAAGTCCAATGTTGTCTCGTCTTGCCATCACTACTTGGGATGCAAATTATTCTCTATGAAGTTCTTTGCCTTTGCGGGATCTTTGAAACTTGTGCATTTGCCATCCGATGTAGTTATCTTTAGCTCTGCAGGGTACCACAAGCCAAAGCGTACCCCCTCACAGGACCTGAGCAAGCCCTGTGCTTCGTTGAACTGGGCCCGTTGTTTGGCCACGGTTTGCGTGAAATCTTGATGCGCGCAGATAGTCATTTCCATTGACCGCCGTCTCCGGTGGTCATTTGTTTCCCCTGCTGTCTGGTTCTCCATAGAATTTCCTCCCTCTCTTGGAAGTAATGACATCTGACGATGAAGGTCCTCGGTGGGCCGCCGCCGTCTTCTCCACTCGCTCTCGTGCGAAAGGTACGATGGGCAAAATCCAAAGTGGGTAGTATGGAGAGGCCAAATGCGACTTTCAGGCACTGAGAGACATAGTCTGACTGTCGCTTCCCGTCCTCTCTTCCTTCTTTTATCCCAGTTATACGCAGATTAAAACGGCGGGACCGAGCTTCCAAATCCTCATTTCGAGCTTTCTGGGTCGCTAGTTCTTTCAGACCCTCAGTCAAATCTTGCTCCAAGGCGGTGATCCTGTCAGACTGGTCGTTGACCGCAGTTTCCAGTTCTACAAACTGTTTCCCCATGGCCTCAATTTTGGCGTTGACATTATCATTAGCCTGTTTAATTTCCGCCCTGAGATTGTCAACCTGGGTCTTAATCTCGACCGACTGGGCCTCCCCCTTGTCGAGCAGCTCCGTCCTCAGCGCCGCAATAGCTTGTAGGATAGCCTCTTGCCCCGTGTTCTCAGTCGGTGTAGCATTAGCCTCCATAGCTTCCATGTTGGCTTTATTCTGGTGACGAGTACCCTTCATCATCTGCTGCAGGTTGTATTGCGGCGACAAAACTATGCAAACGTTCTCAATATCTCTGTTGGGTGTTCTCAGACACTCCATGAACTTTCAGGATCAAACTGGTGAATTAATTTACATAAAACACAATACTGGTAAGGAGCTCAGCCAAAACACGTCCTCACATGGCGCTGCCTCTGCTTTGGCAATGTAAACTCATGTTTTCTCATGCCCATTGAATTGAGTGTGTGTGTTGTCTGTGTGTATGCAGAGTGTGAAATAAATGGGTCATGCTGCCTGCATGCCCAACGTGAGAAGTTAGTCTCGTCATTCTTGTAATTGCTACACTATACCGTTACAATGATATATAAAATATCATATTATATTATATAACCATTCAATATGCACATGACAGAAAATATTATATGCCATATAATATGTTCTGTCATGTGCATATTGAATGGGTATTACTAATACTATTAATACTAATACTAGCCGAGAGTAGGTCAAATTTTGGCTGGTAGCTCTCGGCTAGGTGGTAAATTAAAAAGTAGATCTTGGTTCAATAAAGGTTGGGCACCCCTGGACTTAACACATTGACCGCCAGCAGCAGGGGGCGCTGATCCCCCTTCATTGCCAGGTCTTTATTCAATGGATATAGTTTTAGACTGCGACATTTGCGAGTGCTTAAAATATATCTTATATTATATCTATGGGTCTAATAACGTTGTCG
The DNA here is from genome assembly GCF_963971535.1 of Notolepis coatsorum. Taxonomy (NCBI): domain Eukaryota; kingdom Metazoa; phylum Chordata; class Actinopteri; order Aulopiformes; family Paralepididae; genus Notolepis; species Notolepis coatsorum. Next base: position 22,691,622 of record NC_140169.1, read on the forward strand.
ACTGTCAGTGAGTTGCTTCCAGTCAACATGCCCAAAACAGATTGTTTTTTCATCCCTACATTTCTGTTTTATACCGTTTTGAATAGAGTATGGTTTGGGTGTTTTTGAGTAATTCCAGGAAAAAGACAAGAAAAAGGCATTTTAGTGTAATCCAGTCATCACGTTGTAATTTTTCGGCTGATTATCTAATCATCCTGAAATCAACGCAAGATTATCATTATTATATCTCGTCGTGCATACATGAAATGGCCATCGTAGCGGGGCGCTCGCCCCCCCATCCCCCCACCGCAGTCAACGGTAATAAGCACATACACCTACACACAGATAGCTTTGATCACGGTAGAAATAGTTATCAGATCAATGCAAGGTTTCATATATAGAGTCCTTACCTTGTCTCTGATGTAATGCAAAAAAAATAATCCAATTATCTGATCGCCATTCCAGTTATCCACAGCGATCATGTCCCCGACATTACCGAACGTTACACACGGACGGGCGGGCGGGGTTAATATTCCATGCCGTCGTTGTAAGCCCCTGGCTCGCCTGAGTATTTAAACCCCGCCCGCACGGCTCAGATCGGCTCATAAAACACACCAGCCCATTTACAATGGGATGCAATAGCTCCGCAAGGCAGTAGAGGGTGGTGTTGACCGTCAGCCAGCTCAGACACATTCACCAGGGTATACGGAGGCTGCAGACATGAATTATGAATAGATATAGCGAATAAACGAAATAACGGTCGTTTTTGGCGATATTCGCCTGGCGGGCAATAATGAGTACTAGTTTTTGGCAATTATTGTGTTAAGTATCGGACGGGCATCTCGTCTGTCGGCTCCGGCTGCGTTTTCTCTGATCAACCAATACCTATTGCATGATTCCATTCTCGAGTTACAAGACTAAACATCTGGCGAGCATCATTTGACAAGCCACTCGGACGAGTGACCACGTCCGGTTGTAAACGGTCTTGAACTGACCAGTTACTGCTGATGGCGAAATTATAAACCAGTGGGTCATGCTAGCCTATTGTTTAGCCTTCCTCTTATAAACCAATCGGTCATGCTAGCTTATTGTTTAGCCTTCCTCTTATAAACCAATGGGTCATGCTAGCGTATTGTTTAGCCTTCCTCTTATAAACCAATGGGTCATGCTAGCTTATTGTTTAGCTTTACTCTTATAAACCTTATAGCCTGTTACTGTTTCTCATCATTATCAGACCTTCTAGCAGCCATCTTTACTGCTGTAGTCATGTGATTAGAATAGTGCTGTCAATCGGTTAAATTATTTAATCTGATTAATCGCATGATTGTCCATAGTTAACACAATCTGCGCCAAGAACTAGTTAACTCGTTATTGCCCGCCATGTGTTCAGCGCCAACAACGAGTTAACTCGTTTTTGGGATCGTTATTTAGTTTATTCGCTATATCTATTCATAATTCATGTCTGAAGCCTCTGCAGACCCTTCAGACCCTGTCTGAGCTGGCAGACTGTCAACACCGCCCTCTACTGCCTTGCGGAGCTATTGCACTCCATTGGAAATGGGCTGGTGTGTTTTCTGAGGCGATCTGAGCTGTGGGGGAGGGGTTTAAATACTCAGACGAGGCAGGCCTTTACAACGATGGCATGGGACACTAACCCCGCCCGACCGTTCATGTGTAACGCTCGGTAATGTCGGGGACACGATCGCTGTGTATAACTGGAATGGCGATCAGATAATTGGATTTTTTTTTTGCATTACATCAGAGACCAGGTAAGGACTCTATATATAAAACCTTGCGTTGATCTGATATTTCTTTCTATACTATATTTATTGTGTATTATTGTTGTTTTTATTGTATGATTTTATTACCATGATCTTGTGTTTCAGATCGTTCTGAAGGAGAGACATGGTTGGTTGATTTCTACGCTCCATGGTGCGGCCCCTGTCAGGCGCTGCTGCCGGAATGGAGACGGCTAGCCCGGGTAGCTTAATTAATTATAAATGTTTATTTATAATTATATATATATATATATATATTAGAGGTGGGCATAGATTAATTTTTTTAATCTAGATTAATCTATCTGCAATCCTGGATTTAATCTAGATTAAAATGGCTCAAAGAAAATAAAAAAAAAACTGCCGAAGGCATTCAAAATATGTGTGTTCTATCCAAATAATGACCAGAAGTAAGTCCTTACTTTTTCTTTCCTCCTTATGTTTCTCAGGCCAGGTGGCCCATTACACCATGAGCCCATCTCCCGTTTCCAAAATGCATTACAGACTGTTTGAAAAAGCTGTTTTGCTATGATAATTGGTAATGAAATATCAAAATAATGTTCAATAAGATGTACTTGTGTTTAATAAGTTGTTTTATTCAGAAGTTAACACAAATAAATAATATTACCAATACAGTACAGTATCTAGCACTCTCAGGAGCAAAACAGAAAGAATCATTTCAAACTTGAACTATGTGACATGGCTTGAATCAACTGCTCCAGTGGAGTTGCTCAGTGGCCAATGGTGTCAACTGTGGTTGTACTGGGCAGCTCCCAGGTGTGAATGGAACTGTGTGAATGTGAAGCAGGGCGTTCCTGAAAAAGAGCATCTGTGCTCAGCGAACCTACCCTGGGTAAATAAAGGTAAAAAAAAAATGTAATTTTTTTTTAGATTAATGCGTTAATTATATTATCGCGCGATACTAGTATAGCGTTTATAACCTTTATTTATACAGGGTAGTTTCACTGAGCATTGAGGCAGGGTTTAGACTAAGGTAGAGTATTGAGGCTGGGTTTTGGGGGTAAGGTATAGTATTGAGGCTGGGTTTAAAGGGTAAGGTAGGGTATTGAGACTGGGTTTAGAGAGTAAGGTATAGTATTGAGGCTGGGTTTTAGGGGTAAGGTATAGTATTGAGGCTGGGTTTAAAGGGTAAGGTAGGGTATTGAGACTGGGTTTAGAGAGTAAGGTATAGTATTGAGGCTGTGTTTTGGGGGTAAGGTAGGGTATTGAGGCTGGGTTTAGGGGTAAGGTATAGTATTGAGGCTGGGTTTTGGGGTTAAGGTAGAGTATTAAGGCTGGGTTTTGGGGGTAAGGTAGGGTATTGAGGCTGGGTTTAGGGTGTTGGGTTAGGTATTGAGGCTGGGTTTAGGGGTAAGGTAGGGTATTGAGGCTGGGTTTAGGGTGTTGGGTTAGGTATTGAGGTTGGGTTTAGGGGGTACGGTCTGTGTCTGTAGATGGTGGTGGGTGTCGTCTAAGTGGGCTCAGTAGACTGTATATCTAACCTGTCTGTCTGTATTTCTAACCTGTCTGTCTGTGTCTGTAGATGGTGTGGTCTAAGTGGGCTCAGTAGACTGTCTGTCTGTATATCTAACCTGCATCATGAAATCTCTTCATTTGACCACGATTCGATTCGATAAATCAGTTAATTCCCCCAAAATGTTTGAATACACAAATGTGGCTGGGGGAACTGATTCACTCAGCATGAATGGACTATAGGTAAATAAAAACAATACACACATAAAAAATAAAAAATTAAAATAATTTTTTTTTCCGATTAATTAGTGTGGGTGACCTGGCGAAGCCAGGTTGCCACCCACACTATAGAAATCTATACTATTTTTATTATTCTTTCTTTATTCCACCGATTTTGCAAACACTACTCGTGCCAGAGCGCTCGCGCCCCATACACGTGAAAGGTATCAAAACGACTGGCTTGCCTATGGCAACAGCGCTATTCAAACTCGGAAAGTTTCACCGCACCGTTTGGCTACGAATTTAAACGGGAACATTGCGGTCCCATTGGAAATGCATTGCAAGTTAGAGTGCGGCAGCTGGAATAATTTTTTTTCCACTACCTTGGGTAAATTGCGAGAGTGATCTCAAAAACACATCAAAACGATGACACGGCTGTCTGTTCGCTCACAAAAGAAAAATAAATGGAATTGGACATTTCTATCTCAACTGATGACCATTTGTTTGAAGGTTCTCCTCCCCATAGACACCAATGTAATCCCACTCTAGAAATACGATGATTTTTTTAGCTTTTTTCCCCTTCTGTTCCGATCGCCACCAGGGCCACAATTGTCGACGGAATGCCACAATATCGCACACAACCCTTCGCCTACTCCTTGAAGTGCTCATGTGCGCTTTACAACGCTTCATCTCTTATGGTTTGCTTTTAATCATCGTGACAATGCAGTCATGCATCTGCTCCCATTGGAATACATTCAAAGTGAAAATGCAAAGTAATTCGTGATTGCATCACCTGTGTGGCTCATGGCTCATGATTGGTTCAGCCTAACAGCTGTGAGGCTCATGGCTCATGGCTCAGCTGACCTGCCAATGACCTCCCCTGGACTTAACCCTTAAGTTACCCTCTGTGTTGCAGTACTGAATTGCTTGACAGCGCCCTCTGTCTTGCGGGTTGTGTCATTGTACTCAGTAGAGATATCCTCTTTCATTGGTCGATGTTGACCACCTTTCATTGGTCGATGTTGACCACTCCCCCGATCCTTAGACCACGCCCCTTAGGCCACACCCCCTTAGTGTATCTCTTGTGTAATAGTGTAATAGTGTGTAATAGTGTAATAGTGTATTAGAGTGTAATAGTGTAATAGTGTATTAGTGTGTATTAGCGTGTAATAGTGTGTAATAGTGTAATAGTGTGCTATGCGACTTGCGGGTTGTGTCATTGCACTCAGTAGGGATATCCTCTTTCATTGGTCTATGTTGACCACTCCCCCGATCCTTAGGCTGCGCCCTCTTTTTGTATCCTTTGAACCGTTTGTCATAGAGACTCGCGAGAGACCCTCTCCCGTTGGCCGGCGGTGCACAGGCGTCACCCACACTTTCACAATTTCCCCCGCGCGGAATTGTCTAGTTCAGATTATAATCGATTCTAACATATTCAAATCGATGCATCGAATCGAACACATTAGAATCGATGCATTTTGATTAATCGATGCATTGTTACACCCCTAGTGTGTGTGTGTGCACGCGTGTAGTTGTTGGTAGGTGTGTGGGCTCAGTAGACTGTCTGTATATCTAACCTGTGTGTCTGTGTGTAGATGCTGGTAGGTGTGGTCTTAGTGGGCTCAGTAGACTGTCAGCAGCACCAGTCGTTCTGTCAGAGTGAAGCAGTCAGAGGTTACCCAGAGATCCGTCTGCTTCTTCCTCCTCCCTCCCCCACAAGACCTGGAGAATATCTGTATGTAACACACACACACACACACATATATACATATACATATACTAGGGTTGACCCCTATTAGTCGATTAGTCGACTAATCGGTCGAAAGGAGCCGTAGTCGACTGGCCAACCTCTTAGTCGAATTAAAAAAAATCTATATATATATATATATTTATAATCTTTTTTTAATTTTTAATTTTTTTTTATCATTCTTTCCAAAAGAAAAGAGGCCTAGAAGCGTGGCTAACGCTAATGGCATGCATGCCAGAGGCTAACTGCCTACGAAAACAGGCACAGAGGCACTGAAAGAGGATTTCACCCATCTAATGAACACACTAGACTAGACAATATCAAGATGTATCCATCAGTGGACCAATTGCATGTTTTTGCAGAGAACAAGACGCCTTCAGTCGACTCCCTCAGACATTAAGCACCCCCACAGCCAAAATGGAATGATAAAAAATAAAAATAAAAAAAATGTAATTCTTTAAAAAAATATTATACTTTATTTTTATTTATTTTTAGTCTACCAATAGTCGACTAACAGCACATTTTGGCCAATCATAGTCGACCATCCAAATCCTTAGTCGGGGACAGCCCTAACATATACATACACATACATACATACACACACACACACCTCCAAACGACCTGGAGAATACATGTATGTATTCTCCTAGTTGGCTAGTTAGTCGATTAGTCAAGCTTACTAACCAAATATGGTCCATTTGATAGATTCTGTAGTTTATAGCGAAACGTTTTAGTGATTGAATGGAAAAATAAAATGGCACTTGAGCTGAAAGGGAGCTGTCAATCAAGAATGATCAAGCTCCCACAATCCTGATACTGTGGATCTGAGCAGCCAGATGAACTGTTTTTGAGCTGGGTTTTATAATAGTTATTAACATTTTTAATCATTCAAATTTGGCTGGTGCTTAATTACAAATTTTCCAGTGGTGTGAGAAACTCGGAACACATTTATTATTGCTTTCCCCCGACTTTAAAGAGCCGTAACATAGTCATAGTCAGAAGGATGTGGGCTGGTGCAGAATCAAAGTGGTCCGACAATACATCACTCTCTGTCACTCTCTGTCACTCTCAATCACTGTCAGTCACTCTCAATTACTCTGTCACTGTCGGCCACTCTCAATCACTGTCAGTCACTCTCAATCACTCTCAGTCACGCTGTCACTCTCATTCACTCAGTCACTCTCAATCTCTGTCACTCTCTGTCACTCTCAATCACTCCGTCTTGTTTTTGTATCATGGGCAGCAGCTCAACTCCTGGTGCTCCCAAAGGCCATTCTGCTACACTCACACAAGGCTCGTTCCAACCACCTTCAGTCAAGTCTAGCAGCGTGACTGCATTCAGTTAATTTCCAATGTAGAGGAGCGTATGCAGTATGCAGCGTATGCAGTGGTGTGTACCTCGTGGCTGCAGACACTCCTCTACATAGGAAATTAATTGAAAGCAGCCACGCCGAAGTCTTGTCAAAAACCGGCACACACACACACACACACACACACATACACATACACATACACATACACATACACATACACACGCACACACACACACCATAATGTGTTTCTCCAACAAAACTGGAATTTCTGTCAATACCTATTGTTTATTTTTGTGTGTCCAGGAGTTACAACGGCTGGCACAGGGATGCTCATTCTTTGAGAAGCTGGGCTCTGAGGTGAGACCACCTGTCTGTAGACAAGATACAACCTGTAGTAGTATTATGTTATTGTAGAATATATGAAGTAACATAATAATACTATTATATATATAATATTTGAGACATACAAGATACAATCTGTAATAGTATATATTTATAATATACAAAATAACATATATAATAGTTAAGACAAGATACAATGTGAGAATAAGAGTTGGAGGGTGTATTTCTTCATTTAACAGAGCTATGCTTCCTTTCTTGTGCTATGCTAGGTTTTTGTGCAACTGAATCTCTGTGCTGGACACAGAGATTAAATGTATTTATTACATGGCGTTTTCACATTCGTCGAAATGCTTGCTTGTGATTGGTCAATAGCCTCCCGACAGCGGTCATTATTACACAATAATGACCGCTGTGGGACAATAATGACCGATGTGCGCAGCTGTTCGCAATCAAGCCCACATCAGTGCAGCAAATCAGACACACCTGCCGCGGCTGCACTGACAGCGGAGTGTGTGACGATTACAGCGGAGCCAGAACAGAGGCTGCCCGCGATAATAATAATCACTTTATTTGGGCTGACAGAGCCACAGAACTGCGATTTGTCAAATGAATTAGGTATATTGTTAGTAAGTTAGCCATGTAATAAGCGGGATAATGTATAGCTTTACTCGGTCATCATCGCAAAATAATTGACCTTCACTGACGTTTAAAACACCTCGCCGAGGCGGCTCGGTATTTTAAACTACGTGTCGGTCAATTATTTTGCGACAATGACCGAGTAAAGCTATACATTATCCCTTACATATTTTTTGCCTGACTCTCTGGAAAGATGGAAAAAAGGTGTATTTCCCAAAATGTTTGAGTGTTCCTTTAAGTCTCAGATTCTGGCAACCGATTCTCGTGTCCCCTGCGTCACATTGTCACGCCACAACCTTTGTGTTTATTCTTCACGCTCTGACACCCTTAGGTGTGTGTTCTTCATGCACTGTGTAGTGCCCTTGGTTAACCATATAACATTAAGGGTTAGGGTTAGCTAATCTGTACATTAAGGGTTAAGGTTAGCTTTAGGGCTAGCTAACTGGTACATTAAGGGTTAGGGTTAGCTTTAGGATTAGCTAACCGGTACATTAAGGGTTAGTGTTAACTCATTGACTGCCACGCTGTTTTCCCAAGTTTACTTCCTGGTGCCAGCGTTTCAGATCGCTTTGACGATGTTTGTAGACCCATCGTATATTCTATATTATAGCTATGGAGACTATTATATACTATGGCTCATTTGAAATGCTTATATTTATACTCCAACAGGGAGCAAACTGTTTATTTCTACATACATCCGTTCCTGCGCAATCCCAGGCTAAAGAGTGGCCAGTTTCCCAAAAATCCCTGCAAATTTTCTAGTAAGAAAGATATTGCGTCTTTTGTGAAGCATGCACAGTTCGTGCTTGTTGCTCGACACTTATACATTTCCAGGTCAAAGGGCTCATGTTGATACATATTATTGTTCTATTCACAAAACCACCATGGGTAATCTTACCTGCTTCTCGATTTTGCATCCATTCCGGCTCATCTGGGTCTGACTCGGTAATCTCGCTGCTATTGCTGAACATTTCAGTGAAATATTCGGGCTCTGGACGTGCTCTTGAGACACTCTGAACAGATAACATTACATCCTCGGCCGGTTTACTTACTTACTTAACGTCACGGTGACCAAATGCGTCCACATTTTTATAGGATTCTATCACATTTTCATAACAATAGCGAATATAACTTACCCTGCACCGTTTTCATTGAGGTTTCTTACAAATTAACGATGTTTTATTTGTCCTTTATATGCGGATAACATTAAAATCTAAAATTGTACCATTATGTTCCCCTTTAGACAACAAACATAATGCTAATGATGCACTTTTGTTAAGATAATTAGGTGACCATTTTCGGTCACTATATTCAGGTCGCATTAATAGTTTAACGCTGTTCAGATCACGTTTTCCTAATCCGGTGCTGACCTGTGAACTAGGTGATACATGTCTTGGGATTTGTAGTCATTTTGTAGTCATAAAATGTTCACCTTTTAAACCAATGCTGCCATCTACTGACAACAGAAAGTGTTGTGTATAACGTTAAATTGATTAGGAGAGGCTACCCGCACACTTGTAAACACTGTCGCCCAAAACACATTCTAGAGATTCCCACTTTATACTGGTACATACGTTCATATCTAATAGTCTTTAGATGACTAAATATAGATGAATACTCATGAAATTTGAGATATATATTCTAAAATAAGTATAATTTCACTTCACCTAGCTGTCGTCATGAAATTCCCAAATGCTGACAGTAAAAAAAGCCTGGATGTCGCGCAAAATGGGGCGTGACCGAATTTGGTCTACAGACAAAGAGAGTGACCGAGATTGGTCTACGTTCCGTTATCCTCTTCATCCCGTTTGGGGCATAAGGCCGCAATCATGAATATACTAGTTTTTGGAGTTCAACGCATTGGCGCCAAAAAAGAATATACTCGTTATTGGCAGTCAATGAGTTATGGTTGGCTAACCACTAATATAAATGTCAAACCTGCTGCCAGAAATCTGGGTGTGATTTTCGATGTAAAGTTTTGAGCAACAGGTTCATATAGTTACTCAGCCATGCTTTCCTCGGGTCAGAACTATGTTTTTCATCCTTTACCTGGAGAAATTAATTAATACTTTTATGATCTCTTGTGACTACTGTAACTCTGTATTCCTGACTCAGCTAAAAGTCCCTTTCCTGTTCATCCAACGTGCTGCAACCAGGCCTCGTAACTGCTCTCTCTTTCCCTCTCTTCCTGGGTCTCTCTCTCTCTCCAGCTCTCTCCCCAGGGCGTCAGTAGATTTGTCTCCAGACAGTTTCCTGTCGTTAGTGGTGCAGGGTCGTGACCCCTGGGTGGTCGACTTCTACGCCCCCTGGTGTCGCCCCTGTCAACTTTTCTCTCCCGAGTTTGAACTACTGGCTAGGGTGGGTGACAGACAGACAGACAGACAGACAGACAGACAGACAGACAGACAGACAGACAGACAGAGACACACAGACAGAGACACACAGACAGAGACACACAGACAGAGACACACAGACAGAGACACACAGACGGATAGACAGACCGAGACACACAGATGGATAGACAGAGACAGACAGACAGATGGACATAGACAGACAGACAGATGGACAGACAGACAGACAGAGCGACAGACAGATGGACAGAGAGACAGATAGACAGACACACACAGATGGATAGACAGAGACACACAGACGGACGGACAGACAGACACACAAATGGATAGACAGACAGACGAACAGATAGACAGAGAGAGAGAGAGACAGACAGACAGACGGAGAGACAGACAGAGAGAGAGACAGAAACACAGATGAACGGACGGACAGATAGAGAGAGAGGCAGACAGACAGACATACAGATGGATAGACAGAGACAGACGGAGAGAGAGACATACAGAGACACAGACGGACAGACAGACAGAGAGACAGATATACAGACACACAGATGGATAGACAGACAGACGGACAGATAGACCGAGAGAGAGACAGACAGACAGAAACACAGACGGACAGAAAGATACACAGAGAAATATATGTGTGTGTGTGTGTGTCTCTCTCAGATGATGAAAGGAACAGTGAGAGCTGGTAAGGTGGACTGTCAGGCTCACTACCAGACCTGTCAATCAGCCGGAGTCTCCGCCTATCCTACCGTCCGCTTCTACCCAAACACACACCAGGTAAGACACACGCACACAACAGGTAAAACATGCACACACAAACCAGGTGAAACACATACACACAAACCAGGTGAAACATATACACACAAACCAGGTGAAACACACACACAAACCAGGTGAAACACATGCACACAAACTAGGTGAAACACACACACACACACCAGGTGAAACACACACACAAACTAGGTGAAACGCATACATAAAAACCAGGTGAAACACATAGACACACACCAGGTGAAACACACACACACAAACCAGGTGAAACACATACATAAAAACCAGGTGAAACACACACACACACACACACACCAGGTAAGACACACACACACTCATACACAAACCAGGTAAGACACACACAAACCAGGTGAATCACACACACACCAGGTAAAACACAAATTGTTGTATTTTATCAGATGCAAAAAAATATATGTATAACAATAATCACAACGGCATTATATCACCCTTCAGTTCGGAGGCGTCCGAACACCAGGTCCAGCTTTTGGCAGTGACTTTCGAAATCCCTGGCGAACACCAACACGTCGTCTAGGTAGACCAACAGGACGTCGAAGGCCAGGTCTCCTAACACCGCGGTCATCAACCGCTGGAACTTCGCCTGCGCATTGCACAGCCCGAAGGGCATACGGGTCCACTGGTAGAGGCCGAAGGGCGTCGTGACGGCCGTCTTTTCTTGGTCCTCCTCCTTCACCGCCACCTGGAAGTAGCCCGCCGTGAGGTCAAGGGAGGAGAAGACTTTGGCCTGCCCAAGGGCGTCTAGGGACTCCTCTATACGGGGTAGAGGATACGCATCTCGGTGCGTCACATTGTTTAGTCGACGGTAGTCGCAACAGAATCGCACAGAGCCGTCTTCTTGATCACTATCACTGCTGGCGACGCCCATGGGCTACAGCTCTCCACTAGGACGCCCTGGTCGACCAGGTCTTGCACGTGTCGTTTCACTTCCTGAAAGATGTGGGGCGGTATCCGGCGGTGTCGTTGTTTGATGGGGTGTGCGTAGTGAGTGAACGTGGTCGTGTAACCGTAGTCTCTGTCATCGACGGAGAACACCGTCTTGTGTTTCTCCAATACTTGGTTCAGTCGGTCCACTTGCGCCTGCGTGAGGTCTTGGAGGTTCGCTTGTACGGGCACGGCTAGCCGTCGGGTCTTCTCGTCGGCCACCGCCGGCGTCGGGTTGTCTCCGGCTTCAATCGCCGTCACCCTAAATCCTCCGTCTACTGCTTCCACGGTCACCCTCTCTTTTGGGCCGTATTTGACTGGGGCAGTGGAGTTCCGCCAGTCGGGCCCGGGGCCGGAGCACGATCTCGGCGTCGGTCGGGGTTAAGCAGTCGCACGGGCACCCTTCCATTTAGGGCGTGCGTTACCACGTTAGCCACCATTAGGCCGGGCGGCAGGTTGGCACTCTGAGTGCTCTCGAGCATCACAGGGCGCCGCATCCTCGCCGACGTCTCTCAGCGGCCCGGGACGACCATTTCACTGTGGGGGGGAATAACCACCGGGTCTCGGCCGGCCACCTTCACGTACCCCATTTTCCCCAGGGCGGTGCACCCCTGTTCTTCCTGCGCAATGGCAGTGACGACTTGGCGCAGTGCGACACTTCCGGCGTCGGAGCGACGATGACCTGAGGGGCGCATCCCCTTGATTCCCTTGAAGAGGCCGTCCACCCCGCAGAGTACGTTCATCCCCAGAAGTCCCTGGACGGCGTCTCCCGTGGGGCTGCGGAGGGGGTCGTCTTTCACTATGAACACTCATTTCCCGGGGAACGTCATCTCTAGGCACTTCACTTCCACGTAAAGGCACCCCACCACTGGGATTTCTAAGCCGTTGGCGGCCGTGAGTGTGATCCAGTTGGCGGGGGTCAGCCTCTTCTTCGGGAAGTGCCGCTTGAAATGGGTTTCAGACATGGTGGTAACTTCGGCTCCGGTGTCGAAGAGACGCCGTCTATCTGTACGTCTAGGGTGAAGCATTCCCGTGTACATCCTGAGCCCCTGGGTCCTTAGCGACCGATTTGACGGCTCCTGTCGCGACGGCGTCGATCGCCCCTCGCTAGGGCGGGCCATACTTTTTTTTTTTTGGAAAATCAATCGAGTGGGGTGTCTAAAATATGTGTTTTTTGTGGGGAATTCTTTTTCTAATCGGATAACTCCTACCTACATTGTTTTGGATTTCAAAATGGCCGATTTGACCATTTTTCACCCCTTGGCCATACATGGATGCCAACATGAATCTGAAGGAAATCCTAACATGCAAGGTGTCTAAATGATGTGTTTCTTAATGGGGAATTCAAATATGAGTTCATTTTTGGGATAGGATAACTCTAACCTACATCATTTTGGATTTCAAAATGGCCGATTTTACCATTTTTCACCCCTTGGCCATACATGGATGCCAACATGAATCTGAAGGAAATCCTAACATGCAAGGTGTCTAAATGATGTGTTTCTTAATGGGGAATTCAAATATGAGTTCATTTTTGGGATAGGATAACTCTAACCTGCATAATTTTGGATTTCAAAATGGCTGATTTTACCATTTGAACCCCTTGGCCATACATGGATGCCAACATGAATCTGAAGGAAATCTTAACATGCAAGGTGTCTAAATGATGTGTTTCTTAATGGGGAATTCAAATATGAGGTAATTTTTGGGATAGGATAAATATAACCTGCATAATTTTGGATTTCAAAATGGCTGATTTTACCATTTGAACCCATTGGTATTGTATTACAAAATTGCAAAGATAAAAAATATATGGGAAATCATTTATAATGACAAAGCCATCAAATTTATTAACAAGTGAACTGTATATAACTGGATACAACTCCAAAGATCAATAATAATAATACTAACAATAATAAATTGTATTTGTAATGCACACAAACACCTAAGTGCTAAATGTCGATCTCCTGACTTCTTGAACTTTGCCAGGTTCCAATATCTTGATTGGACTCATTCTTGGATGGCAAGATCTCCTACTGTACTGCTTTAGCCACCAACCTACAAACACAAACTTAAAGTCAACGTCAGCCATAAATAGGTGAGCTCTTTCCAGAACTACTCAGCAGAAACCTCTGTAACCATTTAAACAAACGTCTCAATGTATTGAGAAAATCCATGGGGCTCCATCAATCCTCTATCTTCTTAAATTTGATCAGGTTGCACAAGTCCTGCTTGGATTCATTATTGGACATCAGCCTCCTGCTGGTCTCCTGAGCCCTGATCCCTCCATCCCTTTTTTCTTGTGAAAAGTACTTAGCAGAGGCCTCAGTCACCATTTTAACAACCCTCTCGATGCTTTGTGTGTGGCAAGGCCAGTCGAGAACCTCCATGGGGGTGTTGATTAAGTTCTTCACCTCGGAGGTGCTTAGGGAGCAGGTGAGAGGTGGCTCTGACAAATCTTCTGACCAGCTGATTAGCCACCAATGCTGGAAGCGTCACTATTGATGTGAGGTGTTCTTCTGATCCTGACACAGGAGTCTCCCAGCTGAGTGTCTGGATCCCCCTCTCCCCTGATGGCCAGGATTCTCTCCACCCCCTCAATTCTCTCTTTTTGATCCTCAGAGCACAGCAGTGTTTGGAGGATGGCTTCACTGTGGGCATACCAAGCAGATCTTCTCACAGTTGGCATCACAACATCCAGCACCTCCTTCCTCTGAGACTTGAGGCAGTCCAGCTGAAACAGGATGTGCCTAGGCCCTTCGATCCAGGAGTGCTTGACCTTCATGTTGAAACAACATGGATAATACACTCCAATGATGAATTCCACAATGCATTGTAGATTATTCAGGTTCTTTCTTTTAAGTTGATGCTTTGACACCCAGAGCCTGAGGAGTCTGTTTGCTGTGGTGAGCCAGCGGCTGTGGTTTACCGGTCCAATCTCCAGCAGAGCCAGCCTTGCAGAAAGCACTCCATCCCTGATTGCACAGACCAGCTTATAGCCATAGTGTTGATCAGTTGAGAGATCTTGAATGATCTTCTCAGGCAGCTTGATCAGCGGAGGGCCAAGAAAGATCCTGGTGAAGTTAGGATTGATCTCCAAGTCTGTAACAGAATCAAGGAGCTGTCCTATTGGCCCAGACAATTTGTTGTCTGACAGAGTAGCCCCATCAACTTCAACAATGAGACGGCGCAGTGGAAGTTCACCAGTATGCAGGTTGCACACCAACCAGACCAGCTTTCTCCCCAGGTGCAGCTCCAGCTTCCGCATTACACCTGCCTTCACTCCAGTGTTGACATTGGTCGAGTCTCCTCCAATGGCCCACAAGGTCTTATCAGAACCTCTCTCTTTCAGCCAGGCAAACAGGACCTTAGCAATCTTCTCTGCATGGGACTCCTCTTTAGTTGCTTTCTCTGGTGTAAAGTGGAACAGATAGTTGCTGCCAGGCTCACTAGCAACACTATAGTGTTCTTCCTTGATCTTTGCAGGAAAAGATTGGTCACTGCCCTCAGCTTCCATCATCACATTGGTCATGTCAATCCGCCCATCAAAGAGGATACAGGAGATCCCCCCTCCTCCCTGCACTTCTCATCAAACTCTTCCCCCAGCTCTTGCATCAACTTTTCTTGTGCTCTCTTAACCTTGTTCTTATCAATCACTTTACTTGTGTCATCTTCTAAGATGAGTCCTGCATCAATCAGAGCTGCAGTTGCTATAGCTGCAGTTGGCCTTAGACCTATGCCATACCTTACACTAGCAAGGGCGATGTTTGGAATCTCATAATTTTTCCGTAGCTTTGCTGAAGCTGCAGGGTCAGTTTCAGGAATGAGCTCAACTTCAGGGACTGTAAGGAAGCTCTCAACATCCTTCCTGGCAACCTTGTCTGCTGCTGCAAAGCTTTCTTCTTTGCCCCTTCTCCTTTTTTCTGCCTTCTTTTCCATCCCCTGCCTTTCCAATGTTTTAAGAAGATAAGAGGATTGATGGAGCCCCATGGATTTTCTCAATACATTGAGACGTTTGTTAAAATGGTTACAGAGGTTTCTGCTGAGTAGTTCTGGAAAGAGCTCACCTATTTATGGCTGACGTTGACTTTAAGTTTGTGTTTGTAGGTTGGTGGCTAAAGCAGTACAGTAGGAGATCTTGCCATCCAAGAATGAGTCCAATCAAGATATTGGAACCTGGCAAAGTTCAAGAAGTCAGGAGATCGAGATTTAGCACTTAGGTGTTTGTGTGCATTACAAATACAATTTATTATTGTTAGTATTATTATTATTGATCTTTGGAGTTGTATCCAGTTATATACAGTTCACTTGTTAATACATTTGATGGCTTTGTCATTATAAATGATTTCCCATATATTTTTTATCTTTGCAATTTTGTAATACAATACCAATGGGTTCAAATGGTAAAATCAGCCATTTTGAAATCCAAAATTATGCAGGTTATATTTATCCTATCCCAAAAATGACCTCATATTTGAATTCCCCATTAAGAAACACATCATTTAGACACCTTGCATGTTAGGATTTCCTTCAGATACATGTTGGCATCCATGTATGGCCAAGGGGTGAAAAATGGTAAAATCTGCCATTTTGAAATCCAAAATGATGTAGGTTAGAGTTATCCTATCCCAAAAATGAACTCATATTTGAATTCCCCATTAAGAAACACATCATTTAGACACCTTGCATGTTAGGATTTCCTTCAGATTCATGTTGGCATCCATGTATGGCCAAGGGGTGAAAAATGGTCAAATCGGCCATTTTGAAATCCAAAACAATGTAGGTAGGAGTTATCCGATTAGAAAAATAATCCCATATTTGAATTCCCCACAAAAAAACACATATTTTAGACACCCCACTCGATTTTCCAAAAAAAAAAAAGTATGGCCCGCCCTAGCCCCTCGCGTTCCAGACCAATATTCCTGCGTGGCGCGGGTCTGCTCTTCTGACATCATTGGTCTCTCTTAGGGCTGACCCCTATTAATCGATTAGTCGACTAATCGGTCGAAAGGAGCCGTAGTCGACTGGCCAACCTCTTAGTCGAATATAATACGTTTTTTTTTTTTTTATCATTCTTTCCAAAAGAAAAGAGGCATAGAAGCGTGGCTAACGCTAATGGCACGCATACCAGAGGCTAACTGCCTACGAAAACAGGCACAGAGGCACTGAAAGAGGATTTCACCCATCTAATGAACATACTAGACTAGACAAAATCAAGATGTATCCATCAGTGGACCAATTGCATGCTTTTGCAGAGGACAAGAAGCCTTTAGTCGACTCCTTCAGACATTAAGCACCCCCCACAGCCCAAATGGAATAAAAAAAAAAAAAAAAAGTTTAAACATATTATACTTATTTCTTTATTTTTATTTAATTTTTTTAGGTTGACCAATAGTCGACTAACGGCAAATGTTGGCCTATCCTAGTCGACCATCTAAATCCTTAGTCGGGGACAGCCCTAGTCTCTCTACTGGTCAAGGTCAAGGAAGTAGGTTAGGATGTTGATCCTGTTCGTGACGCCAAATGTAGCAGGGTGGATTATGTTATTGTGTCTCAGTGTGGAGGAGACTTGAAGTGACTATGTTATTGTGTCTCAGTGTAGAGGAGACTTGAAGTGACTATGTTATTGTGTCTCAGTGTGGAGGAGACTTGAGGTGACTATGTTATTGTGTCTAAGTGACTATGTTATTGTGTCTCAGTGTAGAGGAGACTTGAGGTGACTGTATGTTATTGTGTCTCATTCTGTAGGAGACTTGAGGTGACTGTATGTTATTGTGTCTCAGTATGGAGGAGACTTGAGGTGACTATGTTATTGTGTCTCAGTGGAGGAGACTTGAAGTGACTATTCTGTTTGATGGACCAACCTGGTTCTCACTTGAGCTCATATGGAACTCAAAGTCTTTATAAGGTGGTTGATGTTCCCTGTCTGATTGGAATGTACTGTATCTGTGTGTATGTGTGCAACAGCGTGACCAAGTTGGGGAACCAGTGAACAGCCGTGATGCTAACATGATTGCTGACCTCATCAGACAGAGACTGCAGCAACTTTCACCACAGGCACAAAATACACTCAAGGTAAGAGAGACAGGTTAGAGAGACGGACAGACAAGTAGACAGACATACAGACACATGCTAGAGAGACAGACAGACAGATAAGTAGACAGACAGACAGGTTAGAGAGACAGACGGACAAGTAGACAGACAGACACAGGCTAGAGAGACAGACACAGGCTAGAAAGACAGATAGACAAGTAGACAGACAGACATGTTAGAGAGACACAGACATGTTAGAGAGACAGACATATAGACAAGTAGACAAACAGGCAGATGGGTTAGAGAGGTAGACAGCTTGACAGATGGGTTAGAGAGACAGACAGACAAGTAGACAGACATACAGACATGTTAGAGAGACAGACAGACAAGTAGACAGACATACAGACATGTTAGAGAGACAGACAGACAAGTAGACAGACATACAGACATGTTAGAGAGACAGACAGACAAGTAGACGGACAGGCTAGAGAGAGATAGACAAGTAGACAGACTGATGGATGGGTTAGAGCAGGGGTTCCCAAACTTTTAGGGCCGGGGCCCAGAAAATAAGGCGTCAGAGAGCCGCGGCCCAATGCACATCGTCTGGCCTTTTTTTTTTTTTTTTTGCCAGGCGACCGATTTTTTAAGCCAAATATCACTTCAATCCTATTAAGTTAGTTCAAGTTAGTTATTCATTTATATGTGCTATTTATGAGAGGGCTAACTTGTTGCAAAATAATAATGATAATAATAATAGCCTCATTAAAATACTATTGTTGCTTCGGTTGTTTTCAGCGTTTTATGTGCATAATCTGTTATTTAGTTTGAAATGTTCGTTGAAATAAGTAGATTTTTCGTTTTTGTTTATTTATTAAGTTAATATAAAACCATATAGTCACATTTTAGAATACAATAGAATAGAATTTTAGAATACAACTAGAAACACTGTCCTGGCCTGCTTCTAAGTTCAGTGACCTGACAAAAAAAATAAAAAAAATAAAAATAAAAAATAAAAATAAATTAAATTTTTTTAATTTTTTTTTATTTTTTTTTTATTTTTTTTAAATCATCTCGCGGCCCATCCGTGGCTGCTCGCGGCCCACCTTTGGGTCGCGACCCCGACTTTGGGAACCACTGGGTTAGAGAGACAGACAGACAGGCTAGAGAGAGATAGACAAGTAGACAGACTGACGGATGGGTTAGAGAGACAGACAGACAGGCTAGAGAGATGGATAGACAAGTAGACGGACAAGTAGATAGACACACACGGACAAAGTGTTTATTTCTGAAATTGTGTTAGTAGAAGTTGTAATGTATTCTTTCTCTCCCTCTTTCTCTCGGTCTCTCTCTATCTGTCTCTCTCTGTCTATCTGTATCTCACACTCTGTCACTCTCTGTCTGTCTATCTCTCTCTGTCTATCTGTATGTGTCTGTCTCTGTCTCTATCTCTGTATCTATGTGTGTCTCTGTTTCTCTCTGTTTCTCTCTGTGTGTGTGTGTGTGTGTGTGTGTGTGTGTGTGTGTGTGTGTGTGTGTGTGTGTGTGTGTGTGTGTGTGTGTGTGTGTGTGTGTGTGTGTGTGTGTGTGTGTGTGTGTGTGTGTGTGTGTGTGTGTTGTGCGTGCGTGCGTGCGTGCCTCTCTCTGTCTCTCTTTCCAGGATGAGCTATGACGACAGGGAATCTCATTGGACTGGAATTGGACAAAGCAGAAATCTGATGTGTGAAATGAAGACAACTACAGACAGACAGATACACACACACACACACACACACACACACACACACACACACACACACACACACACACACACACACACACACAGCGATGATTAAAGGTATTTACTATGATAGCAGATGTTTGAGAATAAAACAACAGGTTTACACACATAGTCGAAGAGAATGTTACTGTATAGAAAACGTGTTACTGAAAACTTGAGAGACTCATTGAAATAGACATACACAGACAGTCATTTAGACAGACAGATAGTGAGACGGACAGATGGAGAGACAGACGGGTGTGTGTATATGATGGCGTAACGTTTTTGCTCAGATGACATCTCCAGAACATTGTTGCCAGGGTAAGGGTTAACATTGTGTGTTCTGCCTATTTGCATTCTAATGGTAATGTTGTTTGTGTTGCGTACCGATAAGATTTAGTCCCAGCGACCCATCTGATAAGATTACATTTCAATGTATCAAATGGACTCCTCTGAAAACACTTACCTCTTGGATGAGCTGTTGGAAATGGCCACCAGGTGGTGCTGTCGGACAAGAGACAAAATAAGACAGGTGTGTTTTCATCCAGCTAGTAAACAATTTGGGTCATCAGTCATCTTGCCTACATCCTAAGCTATGTCTAGCTATCTTTTTTGTTAAGATCATCAGAATAAATCACAGATAATCAAAACAATTATGGCTCCGCTTTTAATGTTTAGAATCTGTACCCGATTTCATAATTTGGAAAGTTTGATAAAAGAGATGCTGATTCAGAACATTGAAGGAGTTAATGTGCTAACTAAGCATTTTCGGAAACCAAACCAATATAAATTGACATGTCTCGCATAAAACCAGCAAAAGCAAATTATGGTCTGATAAGTAGGATGTATTACATCTGGTGGAGAGATGTGGAACCTGACCTCAGAATAGTCATTCCCTCATTGGGCTTAACTTATTCAACATTGTTCTGGGGACCCCTGCTTTACTTGGGCTAGCTTGAAGATGCTCCAAAGATCTGAACTCTGTTTTGCACAAAAACATTTTGCTAAATAAAATAAACGTGTTTTGTATTAACCTCCATGTCTTTATCTGTATCTATATCTCTTTCTTTCTCCCTTTCTCCCTCTGATTGATAAAGCACACATTGAACATGTTACAAGTTATAGTTTGTTTTTGAGAACGACCTTAACACTTTGAGCGCCACTCATGGCTAATCTCGGGTTTACGATTGTGACGTTGAAAGCCACGTCACGGCTTTTCTCTGATTTTTTTTATTTTATTTTTTTTAGCGATCTGAAATCATATTGCATCACGCGAGCCTACCGTTGGAGATCCAGGGGCCGCCGGTGATCAGATGTGAAAAAAGCGCCCCCTATCGTCTCCCAGATGGTAAATCACCCTTTTGGAATGGACTCAATGAAAATGGATGGGGAAAAAAAATGTCCAGTCCACATTTTCCAGTCCACTGATGCAGCCGGAGTTACCAGAGTTCATTCTGGAGCCTCTGAGCCGCGGCGATCATGGGTTATACTTAGGGGTGCACCGATATGCAAATTTGCCGCCGATACCGATACCGATTGTTCAACTAACACAATCGGCCGATACCGATACCGATATTAGTGGCCAAAAGAAAATTAAAAAAAAAAATTTAATTTTTTTTTTTTTTTTTAAACTACTGTATATGTGCACGCGCGCCCTTTTGGTGGTGCGTGACATGAAAAGGCTAATGGCGGTGCTATGGTGTTATTTTACTAATAAATATAATCTGTTTCTGAGCATAATTCTCATTTTGTTCTTTCGTGTGGTGAAGTATTTTATTTGTTGCAATTTGAGTAAAATGACTGGAGTTACCAACATTTTCGTTAATAACTGCTGCTTATTGTTGATATAGCTGGTTAATTGTTGTGTGCTCGCTAAGGCGAGGATAATGTTTACTTGTATTGTATGACTCATGAGCATTATAAAATAAAACACATGGCATGGTGAATACAGGTGCAGCTCAATAAATTAGAATATCGTGGAAAAGTCAGTATATTTCACTGTATTATTGATGCAGTCATTTGTGCACTGCAAAAGGAGCCCTAACCAAGTGTACTGAGTGAACATACATGAACATACTTAGTTTTCAGAAGGCCGACATTTCTATAGTATATACAAAAGAAAAATACATCTATTTTATTTTTAATTTTTTTATTGATGAGTGATTTTGGGCTTTCATGAGCTGTAAGACATAATCATCCAAATTCAAACAAATGAAGGCTAGTTGAAATATTTCACTTTGTGTGTAATGAATCTAATCTACGAGAGTTTCGCTTTTTGAATTTAAATACTGAAATAAAATAACATTTCCACGATATTCTAATTTATTGAGCTGCACCTGTAAATCCATAAACATTTCTTGATGTTTCCTTTTTTGTAAGTAAGTAAAGAGGCCTATGTTCATATCGGTGCGCACAATTTGTAACACAAGACGTGTAGTAATATTTTATTTATTCATTGCATTATTATTATTATTATTTAATTTGTTGCCATGCCTAAAATAATAGCAGAATTCAGTGTTTCTCGTCAGGCGCAAAAAGGAACATCATCTCAGCTGTGAGTGTGCGCACGCTTCTCAAGGCCGCAAAAAGGAACTTTAAGGAAGTAAAGAACATAATCTTTCATCAGAAAAATCAAGGCAGCTCTCTGAATGTAACGTTATTTATATTTCAACGAAAGAAAAGCGGGGGTGTCTGAAATATCTACGGTACCGTGCTGTTTTTCTTGTACACAAAACAAATACGAAGACAATGTCGGCTGTATGGGCTCATTTCACGGTGTCAGAAAGAGAAAACGGACGCTATGCTAATTGCAACAAATGCTCCGTTGATGTTTCAAGGGGAGGCACCTCAACCAGGGATTTTAATACATCAAATCTGATCAACCATTTAAAATCAAGGCACGTGGAAGATTACAATGAGTATATGAAAGCCACATCGGCACTGGCTACTACGAAAGTGCAACGCAAGTCCTCGACCTCGACTCAGTCTCTGTTAACACACGCATTCGAGCGCAGCCAAAAGTTAGATAGGGACAGTGCCAAAGCTAAAGGTATCACTAAGAAGGTGATGGAGTTTATCGCACTAGATGACCAACCCTTCTCCGTTGTGGAAGACGTGGGGTTTCGGAGGCTGGTGGAGTACATTGAGCCCCGGTACACACTGCCAAGTCGGCGCTATTTCGCTGACGTCTGTCTACCCGACATCTACAATGTTGTGGCCACACACATTCACGAGCTACTGATGTGCACGCCATTAGCTTCACAACTGATATATGGAGTTCCGATGTCAGTCCCATGAGCATGCTTAGCCTCACCGCCCAATGGGTAGACAAAGATTTCAAATTGGTCAAAGTGGTGTTGCATTCGCAGGAGTTTACAGGGTCCCACACAGCAACAGCAATCTCCGCAGCATTCGATAAGATGTTTGCCACGTGGAAAATCGACAAATCACAGGTGCATGTTGTCGTGAGAGATAATGCCAAGAATATGTCTAAAGCGATGAAGGACAGTGGACTCACCAGTTTTGGGTGCATGGCACATACTCTCCAGCTGGCAGTCCACGAGGCGGTACTGAGTCAGAGGAGCATCGCGGATGTGGTCGCAATAGGCAGAAAAATAGTCGGTCACTTTAAGCATTCCCCACTCGCGTACTCACGCCTACATGCCCTGCAGAAGACAGGCCAGTTGGGTCCAATAAAACGGCTCCAGCAAGATGTTTCCACGCGCTGGAACAGTACTTTTTATATGCTGCAAAGCCTTCTAGAACAGAAGCGCACACTCGCTGCATATTCCGCAGATTATGACCTCCCCGCAACTATCAATGCGCACCAGTGGGGATTGGTTGAAAACGTCCTCACACTTCTCTCTCCGTTTGAACAACTGACAAGAGAAATTAGCGCATCTGAGGCGTCGGCTGCTGACGTCATTCCATCCGTGAGGGCCCTGAGACGCCTTCTGAGCAAGGACGTTGACACAGACCATGGTGTCAAAACCACAAAGACCACACTGCTAGAGGCTATAAATAAACGCTTCGATCAAATAGAGTTTGACCCCATCTACAGTATTGCAACCGTACTGGATCCTAGATATAAGGACCGCTACTTTGATGGGGATGCAAAACGACGTGTATTAGTAGACCTAATTCATGCAATGCCTGGTGATGACGAAGCGCATAATGCAGAGGCAGCTGGTGGCCCACAGCAGAAAGGGCTAGCCTGGCCTTGCAGACAGCAGTGTGGGATGGACTCTCTACCACTAGCCTTGCAGACAGCAGTGTGGGATGGACTCTCTACCACTAGCCTGGCCTTGCAGACAGCAGTGTGGGATGGACTCTCTACCACTAGCCTTGAAGACAGCAGTGTGGGATGGACTCTCTACCACTAGCCTGGCCTTGAACTGTACACTGTACATTGGAATATTGACAAAGCCATACTTGGTAATTTACTGTACATTGGAGGGGGTTGGGTTAGGACATTTGCAGGGGCCAGCATGTTAGGGTTAGTATGTAGTGCATAATGTTATGGTTAGTATGTAGTGCATAATGTTAGGGTTAGTATGTAGTGCATAATGTTAGGGTTAGTATGTAGTGCATACTGTTAGGGTTAGTATGTAATGCATAATGTTAGGGTTAGTATGTAGTGCATAGTTAGGGTTAGTATGTAGTGCATAATGTTAGGGTTAGTATGTAGTGCATACTGTTAGGGTTAGTATGTAGTGCATACTGTTAGGGTTAGTATGTAGTGCATAATGTTTTTTTTTTAATCAAATTTTTATTTTTTTGTATTATTATTTACATGAAACAAGACAACACATTAATCACAATCACAATACACAGAACATCACAGGAAAATAACAAAAACAATAATAATACAGAAATAACAATTTATAAATTATAAAGACAAAAATAAAAGAAAACAGAGTTCAACCTTTTTAAATTTTAAATTCAAGGGGTACTATCTAATAAATGGCCTTTCCCAGTATCCAGCCCCGATTCCCGGCCGTGTGGCCCTATATTAATAAAACGTACATCTCTAATTCACAACAAGGCCCACTCTTCCAATTCACCTCACAGCATTCACCCTCACCGAGCTGAGTTATCACAAAATGTGCATATCAGTGATGTCAGAGATCTCCCAGCTGCATAACAATGTGGCAGATGCCACCGGGTCACACAGTGGTTGGAGCCCCGCCTCAAAACGGCCTAAGGTTCTGAGGTAGAAAAACACCACTTTTGAGAACACGACTCGAAAACAGAGCAATGAACCTTCATGAAAAACAAAAACCTACAGAGGTGTTCCATAGACTCACAGGAACCGTGTAAAAGTGACCAAATAGTGAAGAAATAGCTAAATAGCTGCCCCCCAATAAAATCCCCAGTTAAATTCAAGAGGACATCACAAAAGACAAGACAGACAAGCCATTTCCTCCTCCCCCTCCCACGAGACCGCCGGACTCCCCCGAACAAGCACCCCAACCCCGCTCAGCCGCACACGGCGGTCCTGACCTTTCTCAGCTGCTGCGAACCACAGGTCAATCCCAGCCTGCCCCACCCCAATCACCCGCGCCGTGGATATCTCAAGATAAATCACATCCAACAGTGTTAGGGACCAGTTAATCACTGTGAGCTTCTCAGGCTCCTTCCATCTCAATGCTATTAGCTTCTTCGCTGCTGTGGCGCCCGCTAGGACAACCCTTTTCAGTTGTACGGACGCGGATAGTGTTGTTATATTGTTCAGGAGTAGCGTAACAGCTGTGAATGGGATAGTTAAGCCACACAGATCTGAAAGTTTGTCCGTTATTGACCTCCAGAAGCGGGCCACTGGTGGGCAATCCCAATACATATGCATATAAGTGCCAGTGGCCTTTTGAGGGCACAAAGTGCACCGAGAGTCGGTTATCAGTCCCATAGCAAATAGCTTCCTAGGTGTAAGATAGGTCCTATGAATATAATTAAAATTAATTTGCTGGTGATTGGGGTTGCGGGAAGACAATGCCACATTTGCCCAAACATCATCCCAGTCAAACTCGGGGTCCAACTCCGGGATATCCACACGCCAGATTGTATCCAATGATACATTTTTATACGTGGATTGAATTAAGAGCGTATACAAGTCTGAGACAAACCCTCTGGAGGTCGTCCTGTCCACTATGAGCTTGAGGAAGGGGTGTGGGTGCAAAGCTTGAGCCCACGGCACGCCATGCGCCCTCAGCGCTGACCTTAGTTGAAGGTAAAGAAAGAAGGACTCGCCGGGAAGATCATGAAATTCTCTTAAGTCCTGAAACGCACTGAGGCCGTTCTTATCATAAATATCCTCCAGAGTATGAACTCCCCTCCTTTGCCATTGAGGAATATTAACCGGCTTGTGCCCAACAAGTAATTGCTGGTTATTAAAAATTGGAGAGTCCAGGTGCCATGGGCAGGGGCATTAACCCCACACGACTTCTGTACATTACGCCACGTTTGGATCACGTGAGTTATGATCGGTCCATACCTCAGTCGGCATTTCGAAATAGGGACAGTGGAGTACACCACATCCTGCAATCTTAGCGGTGAGACCGCCGCCGCTTCTAAGGAGCGCCAAGATACAGCATCTACAGGGTCTAGCCAGCACATCAGAGGTCTCAGTGAAAAGGACCAGAAATAAAGCTTAAAATCAGGGATTGCGAGGCCCCCATCTTGTTTTCTACGTTGAGTAGTAGCTCTTTTGATTCTCGGGCGTTTGTTATTCCAGATAAACTTAGATACCATTTATTACGTAAACATTGACTACAAGAAGGCTCATTAACTTGTCAATGTTACACAATAAGGAGACGGCAGCCAAAGTATCTAAATAAAGAATATTTTTATTAATAGTTACCATGGTTTTCGTAACTGAAATGAACATCAAATAATAGACAGACAAACACAGGACTATACAGACAGGTTCAGCACCAGACGGAAGGGATGACAGACTACTTATACAATGACGAGACAACACACACCTGGAGTAATGGTAATTGGGTACACCTGGGGGGGAAAACAATAGGGACTCCACACCATGACAGAGGACTACATCTAGACATGACAACTCACATTAGGAGCGCCTGATCAGGGCACAAACATACCCCCACATAACACCCCCCCCCCCTCAAATTTATGGCCATAACCCCAAAGTGAAATGGGGAAATGGACATAAACAAGAAAAACCGCACCTAAATAGCTAAAGGGGAAGAAAAAAATAAAATAAAAATATAGCGGTTGATAAGTGGGGAACCCTGCTGTAAACAAGACGAAAAGTCGCCCTCCGGTCCGCATCCCCCCAACAACCGTGCATATTGAGCAGCCCCGCATTGCACCCTGCAATTCATCAATAAAGTCCCCGATCAACCAGGTAAGGAGAATGGACAGCCTCAGCCTTACTCCTCATCACTCCCGACTCCTGGAACACAGAGAAAAATCAACAAAAAGCAAAAACAAAACAACAACAGAAACACTTCTCACACAACCCCCCCCCCCCCCCCCCCCCAGCAACACAGCACAAAACCCACACCCCACCACTGACTACAGCCGTGACAACGCGTCGGCCAACACATTGTCCTTGCCCTTGACATGCACCACCTCCACATCAAAGGCTTGCAGGAAGAGGCTCCAGCGCATCAGCCGCTGGTTCGAATTCTGCATTCTGCCTATAAAGACCAATGGGTTGTGGTCCATGTAAATTTTAACAGGTGACTGAGAGGAGCCAACATACACCTCAAAATGGGAGAGGGCCAGAATCAAAGCCAATGCCTCCTTCTCGATGGTCGAGTAACGCCTCTGGTGTATATTAAACTTCCTGGAGAAGTACGACACCGGGTGCTCAATACCTCCGTCATCATCCTGCAAGAGCACTGCGCCAGCGCCCAACTCGCTAGCATCCACCGCCAATTTAAAAGGCCTTGTGAACACAAGCGCCGCAAGGACAGGAGCACTGACCAGAATGGACTTCAACTGTTGAAACGCGAAGGAACACCTAGGCGTCCACTGAAACGGGATCTTCGGGCTCAATAGATCTGTAAGGGGAGAGGCTACCGCCGAAAAGTTCCTACAAAACCCCCTATAATACCCCGTCATCCCCAGAAAGCACCGGAGATCCCGACGTGTAGCTGGCTCTGGGAAACCAAGTATAGCCTCCACCTTAGAATGGACAGGGCGGACCTCCCCCCGCCCCACTACCTTGCCAAGATAGGTGACGGTCGCCCTGCCAAACTCGCACTTGGCCAGATTCAGTGTCAAGTTTGCCCCAACAAGCCGTCCAAACACCTCCCGCAACCTAGCTATGTGCCCCTCCCAATCGTCAGAGTAAATGACGAGGTCGTCGAGGTAGGCCGCACAACAAGCCACTCCCGACAGCACCTGGTTGACCAACCTCTGGAAGGTCGCAGGCGCGTTGCGCATCCCAAACGGCATCACCGTGTATTGCAGGAAACTGTCAGGTGTCACGAATGCAGAAATCAGTTTAGCCCGGTTCGTAAGTGGCACCTGCCAGTACCCTTTTAGCAAATCCAACTTAGTTACAAAAGACGCGCCCCCCACCCTGTCAACACAGTCCTCCATCCTGGGCAACGGGAAACTATCTGGTCTAGTCACATTATTTACCCGACGAAAATCAGTGCAAAATCTATCCGTTTTATCAGATTTATCCACCAACAAGCACGGCGAACTCCACGGGCTGAAGCTGGGCTCCGCGATGCCATTAGCGAGCATATACTCCACCTCTTTTTGCAATCGTGCGCGTTTGTGTGGATTCACGCGATACGCGTGCTGTTTAATGGGCACTGCCTCCCCCACATCAATGTCATGATACAAGACACTCGTGCGCGAAGGGATATCCGAGAAAAGTTCGCTGTGAGTCCCAACCAGGCCCATGATATCCGCTTGCTGTAGCTCTGACAAATGGCCCAGCCGACAGCCAAGAGTGACCACAGACTCTGTGTTTGTAAGACGGCCCTCCACAACCGCTTTAGACGGGATAATCACGTCATCCTCCAGCCCACCAACATCGCCTGCAAGAAAGAGACTGTCATTACTCATATTGACACTAGATGGGGCCAACACACAAGCCGACACCGGCGTAGCGGCCACCACAGTACTGGCCACAGGCCCCCTTGTATGAAACGGCTTAATCATATTAATATGACACAGGCGGGTCTTCCGCCCACGATCCGGTGTCTCAATAAGGTAATTCAGCTCCCCTACCTTTTCCCTAACCCGATACGGTCCACTAAATCGAGCCTGTAGACTGGACCCTGTTACCGGAAGTAACACCAAGACCCTCTCCCCTGGCACAAACGCCCTATCCCGAGCCTTCCTATCATACCACCCCTTCATCCGTTTTTGTGTGTCAATCAGATTTATTCTCGCCAGATCACATGCCCTCTTCAGCTTTTCCCTAAAGCCACAGACATAGTCCAATAGGTTTTTCGGCTCACTCTCCCCCAACCACTTCTCCCTCAATAACCTGAGCGGCCCCCTCACAGAGTGTGCAAACACCAACTCCGCAGGGCTGAAACCCAAAGATTCCTGTACCACTTCCCTTGCGGCAAACAACATCAAATGAACCCCCTCATCCCAATCATCCTCTGTATCACGACAGAACGCCCGAAGCATAGTCTTCAACGTAGAGTGGAATCTTTCTAACGCCCCCTGTGACTCCGGTTGGTATGGACTAGAGAAGCTATGTGATATATCCAGCTGTTTCAAAACCTGCGAGAAGATACGAGACAAGAAATTCGTCCCCTGATCGGATTGGATGACGCGAGGTAAACCGAACACAGAGAAAAACCTCACCAAAGCCTGTGACACCGTCTTGGCCGTTATCCGTTTCAACGGAATCGCTTCAGGGAAACGTGTGTTGGCACACATAATGGTCAAAAGAAAACTATTACCTGCCTTCGTTCTAGGGAGCGGTCCCACACAGTCAATAATAACCCTCTCAAAGGGTTCCCCCACTTCCGGGATAGGATAGAGCGGCGTCCGTGGAATGACGTTGTTGGGTTTCCCCACTATTTGACACGTAGAACACCCCCTGCAGTGCTGCGCCACATCCCGTTTTAACCCTGGCCAAAAAAAATTACGCAGCACCCTATCGAACGTCTTGTTGACCCCCAAATGCCCTGCGAACCTATGATCATGAGCCAAACAAAAGATATCATGACGGTACTTGAACGGAACCACAACCTGCGTCACCACATTCCAATCATTCCCCAATGACGCATCCGGATCAGGGGACCATTTACGCAGCAACACCCCGTCTCCCAGGACATAACAGCTTTTAAGACCCTTACTCTCTCCTTCCCCCACAGCGGACGCAAAAAGCCCCGACAGGCTTGAATCTCTACCCTGTTCTGCGATAAGTTCCTCACGAGCTAAAGAGAACTCAGCCGCGCTACTGGCAACTTCAGCCGAGGAAGTAGTGTTCAGGAACGAACCGGCTGAAACAGAAGAAACAGCGTCATCCGACACAAGTTGGTCAACTGTAGGGGCAAGCTGCGACAATAACAACGAGCCAGGCTGCCCCTGGAGCACCCCCTCCCTCCCAGGCTCGTCGCCGGCAGCCGCTACTACTGTATCGAACCGAGCTCTAACAACCATGGCTCGCGTCACCGCACATGAAGAGAACACCCTCGGATACGCCTCTGCCAGGATGTCTACCGCCCCAGACTGTGCTGGCACACAAGTCACGTCTGCCTTCACGAGGACCTTACCCCCTGCCAAATCGTTCCCAAGGATTAGTGACACCCCCGCAACCGGGAAGCAACTTTCTACCCCAATGACGACCGGGCCCGACACCAATTCAGATGTCAGGTGGACAATGTGAAGCGGGACCTTCATCACATGCATCCCAAAAGACCTAACTGTTATCCCCGCATCCACCTCTGTACTACTGTCGAAAGGCAACACATCCCCCCGAATAAATGACTGGGATGCAGCCGTGTCCCTTAATATGGTCACAGGAACCCTCACCCCATCGCTAGATAAGGATACAAACCCCCCGCTGATAAACGGTAGGTAAGCTTTAATATCCTCACCCCTTTTGTCATACTCAACCGATGTGCGTGTGGGTGCCATCACCAACGAAATCTGCTTACTGGGACGAGTAAGGGCAAAACAATTCTCTTTTATATGACCTCGTTTTCCACAGTTATAGCACTCGCGTGTCTCAGACCTCGCGCCCCGCTCAACCGCCTCGCCCCCACTGATACCACCCATGCCCACAGTCTTGTCGCCGAAGCCCCACCTCGGCTTACTCTCCACATTGCGTACAGGGTAACATGGCGTAAAGAGTGTCTTGTGCGTCAGCACAAACTCGTCCGCCAGGCTCGCAGCCACCGAACACTCAGTCACCCTATGCTCGTTCATGTACATAGCAACATTATCGGGCAAACAATACGACTTGAACTCCTCAAGGAGCACGAGCTCACGCATCTTAACCAGGGTGTCCACCTTCTCCGACGCGCACCACCGGTCAAACAACAGCTCCTTCTCGTACGCAAACTCCACATAAGTCTGCAAGCTGCCCTTTCTCAGAGCCCTGAACCGCTGCCTGTACGCCTCAGGCACCAGCTCATACGCCCTGAGAATCGCAGCTTTGACCGCCCCGTAGTCTTGGGTATTCGGGCACAGGGACGCATACACATGTTGGGCTTTTCCCGTAAGGACACTCTGGAGCAGCAACGTCCAGTGTTCGGCCGGCCATTTCAGTGTTGTGGCCACAGTTTCAAACATGGAAAAATATTTATCCACATCTTTCTCCAGAAACTGCGGCACGAGACGGAGATATTTGGCCACGTCGAACCTATCCTCAACGTGTGGGCGCACCTCTGCCCCAAGCCTCCTGAGTTCGAGCGTGCGCGCGTGAGTGCGCTCCGCCTCAGCTTGGTCACGGTCAACACGCTCTAACTCGCGCGCATGCACACGCGCCGCCTCTGCCTGCTTCAGCTGTTCAAACTTAAGCTCCAACTCCAACTTACGCAGCCCCAGAGAGCCATCAGAGACTTGGTCTAACTCCTCCTCCTCGATATCGTCATGCACCACCTCTTGGGTGGTCAGAGCCTCTACCAATACCCCCCGCTGCTGTGCTTTCCTACCCGGGGCCAGCTTAACCCCATAATGGTCCGCTATTCCCGCCAGCTCATCCTTCGTGCACACGCCTAACAACCCCACTGACGGCCTACGCACAAAGTCTGCCACTGTCACTGGCATTTCTGAACAGGGAAGAAACAGGGAAGGAGAAAACGAGAGATACCTACAACCACCATATATCAAAACAAACGAAAACAATCAACCCCTAAATAACCACAACAAAAAAAAAGAAAAACGGCTTCACCCTATGCGTCTGTATAGTCCTGGTCCCTACCTACTTCGGCCACCGCTCCACTACCAACCCTGGTACAACCCTGTGCGATATATATACAAGCGCTGGCATGACCGCTTAACGCCTCCACACCTAGAGGTATTCGCAAATCAACCACTGTCGTGTGTCAAAAAAAAACCAAACCCATCCCCAAACGTTCTCAACCCTCACTATAGTACCCCTATATAAGTAACCACTATACACATGCCGGCCTAGGAGGAGCCTGACAGGGTCCTTCTAATACCCCGACCGCATGTGGTGTGTCCCCAGGCGATGGAAGGTACCATATATAAAATGGTCCAACTGCCCTAGCTGGTTGAGAACGCTCCCTATTGGAGAAGTATTTGCCAAGGGGGTCTAAAACATGGGTCACACACACGACAATGCCAACTATACCTCACAGTGTGGATCAAGCCGAGCGGCCATCACCAAATGCCTGCTCTGAGTCGTTTGGCCGAGCCCCCATATTACGTAAACATTTACTACAAGAAGGCTCATTAACTTGTCAATGTTACACAATAAGGAGACGGCAGCCAAAGTATCTAAATAAAGAATATTTTAATTAATAGTTACCATGGTTTTCGTAACTGAAATGAACATCAAATAATAGACAGACAAACACAGGACTATACAGACAGGATCAGCACCAGACGGAAGGGATGACAGACTACTTATACACAAGGGAATGACGAGACAACACACACCTGGGGTAATGGTAATTGGGTACACCTGGGGGGGAAAACAATAGGGACTCCACACCATGACAGAGGACTACATCTAGACATGACAACTCACATTAGGAGCGCCTGATCAGGGCACAAACATACCCCCACATAACACCATCGATTGTACCTTGCGCCAGTGGTCTATTGGAGGGGGCAGGGGGAGCATTGAGCTAACAAATTGTATCCTAGGCAGGACGTTCATTTTGATTATGGAAGCCCGGGCTTGTAAGGAGTTAGGAAGGGACGACCATCTGTCTAGATCCTGGTGTATTTTATCATAAGTACCCGTGAAGTTGTACTTAGTAGTTTGACTCAGCATGGGGAATATCTCTATGCCTAAGTATTTAAAATGTTCCACTATGGGGATATCAGCTGGTAGTCGCACCGCCTTGGCCAGCTCATTAAGAGGTAGGCAGGCTGATTTGTTCCAGTTAATCTTAAAGCCTGACAATTTACCAAAGTCGTCGATTATTCCCAGTAATTTTGTGGCCGACCGGGAAGGGTCGTCCATAAAAATCAGTAGGTCATCCGCATAGAGAGCAATTTTGTGTGGTGTATTATTGATCATTATGGGGACGATGTCCTCCGATTGCCTAATAAATTGGGCCAATGGTTCGAGGGAAAGCGCAAATAGTCCTGGGCTCAGAGGACAACCCTGTCTAGAAGATCTGGAGACTGGAAAAAGTGTGGAACAGTTTTTGCCTGTCAGTATCATTGCCGACGGCAAGGCATACAGGACTTTAATCATATGAATAAAACTCTTTCCAAGACCCATAACCTCAAGTACCTTCCACAGGTATGACCACTCTAGTCTGTCAAACGCCTTCATGGCATCCAAAGACAGAACTGTGGACGGAGCTGTATTGTCTTTACTGTTATCGACTACATGCAACAGCCTCCTAAGATTATCTGCAGCCAGGCGCCCCGGGATAAAACCAGTCTGATCGCAGTGTACCAATACCGTCATAAATCTCTGCAGGCGGCGGGCCAGCACCTTGGCAAACACTTTTAGATCGGCCCCGAGAAGACTCAAGGGCCTATAGCTACCACAATCATTGGGATCTTTATCCTTCTTGAGAAGTAAAGAAATCAACGCCATGTTGACATCTCTTGAGAACTCCCCTTGTTCGATAGCGTAATTGATCATATCGAGCATCAATGGACCCAGTTGGTCCCAGAAAGCTAAATATACCTCGGGTGGAATACCATCCCAGCCTGGTGCCTTACCCCTCTGCATTTCAGCAATCGTCTCCCTTAGTTCCATAAGAGTGATCGGTTTCCCCAGTTCCTTAGCCTCTTCCTCAGAAATGTGGGGTATCTCAAGCCCGCCAATGAACGATTCAAATTTAGAGTTATCGAAATTAACCTCTGAGCTATATAACTGTGAGTAAAACTCTTTAAAAGTGTCGTTGATCTTTTTCAAATCAGTAGTGACTGTACCCTGTCGCGTCTTGATCGAAGGGATATCCGAGAAATGATCATTCAAGCGTATTTTCATTGCCAATAGATGGCTAGGCCTGGAACCGTGAAAGTAGTAATTTTGCCTTGTCCTATGTATCAAGAACTCAGACTGTTGTTTAAGTATGGAGTTTATTTATTTCTTGACTATCTTACGTTGTGTGTTTAGTCGTTCACTATAGTTAGTTTGCAAAGATGCGTATAGGTCCGCATATAATGTTTCCAGTCCTTCTAGTTTTTTTGACCGGGATTTACGCAAATTGGAGGCGAAAAGTGTGACATGACCCCTGATAAATCCTTTCAATGCGTTCCACAGGACCCTAGGGTCTTCGACCGTGCCAACATTGATCTGCAAGAATTCAGCTAGTTTACTCCTGAACTCAGAACAGAAATCATCGTTCTTTAATAAGGTTGAGTTAAAACGCCACCTGGGAGCTCTCGTGGAGAGCCTGCAAAAGGTTGCCATAAGGAAAATCCCCTTGTGGTCCGAGAGAGCCAGGGGAACCAATGAGACGTCGAAACTATCAAACATATTAGGGGACGCGAATGCATAGTCTATTCGAGAGAAGGTTTTGTGTCTGGCTGACAGGTGAGAGTAATCCTTGAGGGTGGGATTGGATATGCGCCATAGGTCTGCGAGCCCCGTGTCCTGGGCCCACATCCTGAGGGCCTTAGAGGACCGTTTTTGGTGGCTTGTTTCAGAGGACCCGGACCTATCCATCTCCGCATCCCAGCACGCATTAAAATCGCCACCCACAATGAGAGCGTATCCAGTAAGTTCCAACATATTCTTTGTGATTGTATTATAGAATGCTGAATCAAATGTGTTAGGGGCATACAATGCTATTATTGCCATCTTCCTATGAGAGAACTCAACTTTTGCTATAGTAATCCTTCCCTCCGTGTCCGACCACACATCCAGGACTTTGATATCAAGGTTACGTCTTGTAACTATGACGACTCCTTTTGTCTTATCATCGGCTGAGGATGAGGAGATAACGTGATATTGTCGATTTGCTAGCCTTGACACATCACCCACCAATAAATGCATCTCACTAAGGAGAGCAATGTCAATATTTCTTCTCTTCAATAACCAAAAAACACTGGCACGCTTGTGTGGGGCGTTAAGACCCCCTGCGTTCCAAATTAAAATATTCAATTCATGGTCGAATTTGTCTAAATGCGTGGAGAACATACCAGTGCAGCCAGGCTGAGGACAGAGGCGCTGATCCAGGCGGGCCCAGACGGTCAATCCCAGGAGTTCAGAGGAGGAACAATTACACACATATAGGACAACAGTACAGAAAACACAGAAAAATACCACCCCAGTTACAACCCCCCCTCCTTCTACTCTATACCCTAACCCACCAGTCCTAATATTAACCCTCCTATCCCCATTCTCCAATCCCCTCCCTATGCCCCATCCACTAAGGATGGTCATCTTCCTATCGTTTCCCACTGGAATCATGGATCCAATAAGACGCTCTCCACTCCGACCCCCTCTCTAGACAAACCCCTGATTAAACCCCCACTAGTCCAATAAACACAAATAAAAAATTTAAATTCGGTCGAAAACCACCGTGAGCCTTGGCCCTAACATGAGACAACTATAAGGGAAAAAATAGCCATTATTATATAATAACTCAACATCATCCCTGTAACCAACTACCTCTGAATCTGCATATCAATGTCGCAATGTTATAGCACAAATGGATAAAGGAAAATAAAAAAAAATTTAAAATTAAAGCATACCAGAAGATAGTCTAAGGCAGGACCGGATCACAGTTAAATTGTGCTAACAGACGTAATTTAAACAGCAACAATAAAAAGAAAAAGGGTTATGGTCAAGGTGCACGCATTTAACAGCCCCTCTGGTCAGGCACAAAGGCTGGAATGACATAATCCTATATAAGAATAGAATTAAACACCTTCATTAACCCGGGGATAGTAATAAGCTATACCTGACACAACCTGTTATCATATATTGCATATATATACTTAACCGACCTTCTACTACTGGAGCCCAAAGCTCAAAACAGCCTGGATATAAAAAATTAAAGCATACAAGAAGTTAGTTAAGGACCCGACCACCGTTGAATTGTGCAAACCGATGTCACTTAAACAGCAACAACAACCAAAATACGTAAACATTAACGGGTCTCGAATGTCTCGGCGCA
Source organism: Notolepis coatsorum (assembly GCF_963971535.1). NCBI lineage: Eukaryota > Metazoa > Chordata > Actinopteri > Aulopiformes > Paralepididae > Notolepis > Notolepis coatsorum. The sequence continues at coordinate 22,727,713 of NC_140169.1, forward strand.
GGCGATAGACACAGCCTGCTAGTTAGCCCGAGGCTAGCGCGTAAGCTAGTGATGAATCCAGCTAGCACGCTAGAATCTGTTATGTACATTGTCCAGCTAGCTCACTAGCTTTCATAGAGGCGACACACACGTACGACCATGAGGTCAGCATTAGCAAGTAACAGAAGTCATTGGGATGCCCCGCTAGCTTGGATGGGCAGTGGACAGTTAGCCTGTCTGGGCATGACAACAAGCATTTGTGAGTAGTCCGCCCTATCAATGTATTTAGGCCCACATCGCCAAGTCACTCACCCGACATAGTTATCAAGCTACAGTCTCGGCTATCCCACCGAGATATTCCTCCGCTTTAGCCAACGATCAAAATGAATGACGATCATCGCCCTTACACAGCACAGATAATCTTGCGGGGGCGAATAGCGTAGGCCTCAGGCCCAGTTTCCATAGCCTGGCCATGACCACTTTGTATTCGCCTCTCTGTGCTTGAACCTCCGGCGTAAAGTCTTCGAAAATGGCCACTTTGTGATCGCCGAGACCTAGTTTACCCCTTCTGGCACGGGCCGACCGCATGATGAGCTCCCTCTGTTGTAGTCTGTTTAGCTTGACAATGATGGGCCTCGGCTCTTTGTTCACTCCAGGACTGGTCTTGCCCGCTCTGTAGGCCGACTCGCATACGGGTGGGCTGGGGAGGACATCTTTCCCCAGTATTTTCTGCAACAATTCCGGCATGGTCTCCGAGAGACGACCTCCCTCACTGCCCTCCGGTACACCAACAATCCTGATGTTGTAGCGTCTCTCCCGGGACTGCATTTCCACAATTACCGACTGTAGTTTGGCAACTTCAGCCTGCCTAGCCAGCAGGGAGCTCTCCAGACACGCCAGCCTCTCGCCCTGTAGTGAGGCCTCTGTCGTTAGCGTGGCTAGTTCGTTAGCATTAGCCGTGGAGGCAGCATGTAGCGACTCCATCTTCTCTCTCAACGGGTCGACCGCCAACCTAATTTCCTCTGTCATCTCTCGATGAAGGGTATCAAAAAATTCCGCCTGCACTTTTCTTTGTGTTTCAGCGAAGCGTACCTCAAAGTCTGCATGGAGTTTGGTCATGACCGAGAGAACAGCTTCACTTATCTCACTGATTCCGGGTGACTGCGAGGGTAGACCCGGTGGCAGTTTGCCGGCTGGAGTGCTCATGGATCTGGTCTCCACCGACATCGCAGAAAGTTGAAAAAAGTCGACGAAAGTAGTTGAAACTCGACGACTCAACAAGCAGACTGTCATGTACGAAGGTCTAAGGACCACACAGAATAATAACTGGAGCTGGCTACACATGAGCAAAAGCAGCCTCTCTCAGTAAATGCTTTCAAAACAGTCCCGGGCAGGTAGGTAATAATAAACACAAGACGTTGTTCCAAAAATAGTAAATTATATTTATTATGCCGGGTAGGGATTTAAACCTCCACTGATGTTTAAATAGGCAACAAAGGGAAAGAAACCCACAAACAATTAACAAACAGGGAGAGGGATAAAGGGAGAACACACAAGGTAAGTATAATACAAAGTAAACTAGATAAGCGCCCACAGACACTCACCAACCAGCCAGAGGTTGGTACTGGGAAAACCCCCAGCAAAGGTACCAAAGGTACAATTCCACACTCAGTGGGATTAGGCCTAAAGCCAACAAGAGAATACTTACTCCAATGGAGGAGTGGCGCAGAGGCCAACAATATCTATATACATATACCAGTACTTTAGTCCACCCGAAGCAGTAGATAAGCACAGTATCAATTCCACCACAGTGGCAAACAATGGCAACCTCACTCTACTCTGGTCACTGGCAATTGACAGAATGAGGCGCCCAGACGTGTGTGTGCTGTCAGGTATTTGGCTACCCATCCCTCTCGAGGTGATTGCCATCAGCTGTCATTCATTAGGCAATCAGCACTCTTCAGTGTAGGGGCGGGCAGCACCTGACAGGGAGAGAAAAGAGACAGTATTAGCTCTCATGTTCACACACACACACATCACATACAAAACACATTAAATATACTAACCTGATGTTCAGATGGTGTCATAAATACAGTAATAATGGTAATGACCAACCCACGTACCCAGGTACGTCACACAGACCAATAACAAATAAAAATAAAATAAAGACTAATGGGGAGAAAAGTGTATTTTGCACGATAGAAGGGAGCTCTCGTGAAACACGTCTCACTCCATGAACGCCTGGCTCCGCCCCTCAATATCCAAATCGTATGTAGTGCATAATGTTAGGGTTAATATGTAGTTGTCATGAACCAAACTCAAGGTACAGACAAAACAAGGGAGACCACACAAAGTACTTGAGGTTTTTAAAGAAAAGTCATTTAATTATGCTATTTAAACTATGTACAAAATAAATTAAAAAGTGCATGAATGAGTCAGTGTGTGGTGCGTGTAAATGATAGTAATGAGAAACAACCAAACCAAATTTAAACAAACAAAAGGTCAGGACCAGCTTGGAGGAGAGACAGACAGACAAATGGAGAAGTCAGGCCTTTTACAGAGGTGTGCCTCCTCCTCTTGACACACCTGCACAGGTGCGTCTGATTGCCAGTCTGTGGATGACAGACATGTTAATGGAGACAATCCAGGTATATTCCTGAGTCCACCTGTAGGAGAGGGATGGGGTTGTCACACCCCCCCCCCCCCCATAAGAGTGGAGAACACCGTGGTACTCCGCAAAATGTACATATTACACCAAATCAATACTAACAAAGTGTACATTTTCCAAAAAACAACAATTTTACTTTTAAAATTGCAAAAAGATTTTCCTTCCTACAACACCATCCCTCCAGCACCCATTTTTAAACATTTTATTTTGTTGCACATCCAAATGTTCCACCATCCCTACAGCACTCCACTCCTCCGCAACCTTGGATCCTAGGAGCATTTTTAAGAGAGAGAAGCACAGAGGGACAGTAAAAACACAGATAGCACTCTGCCCACGACTCCGCCAAGTTGGCAGCTCGCTAGAACAGCTCCGACCCGGCCCGGTGAATTCCGCCTAAAACTTTAATAATACCCCGAGCCACACACAGTACTTTATTGCTCATTCTCTTTGTTCAACTAAATGAGTCAACGTGGGAGAAAGAGGGACAAAGAAAGGCACGACGCACTGCTAGCACTAGCTATAGAGACTCCAATACCACCCGAGGACACAGACGCACATGCTACAGGATTGAGCGATGCCTGCCAACCTGATTCTCAACGAGATCCGGAACATTCGGCAAGAAGTACACGGACAACTCGAGACAATATCACTATCAATAAGTGATATACAGCAGTCGGTTACAGGTTTGAAAAGCCACATGGACGCAGCCGAAAACAGACTTGATGAAACCGAAAACAGACTTGTCGAAACTGAAAGCAGCTGCGCGACCAACCAGAGGTTGATTCGCTATTTGCTGAGAAGAGAGAAGCAGCTAGAAGTCAAGTCAAGAGTCAAGAGTTTTATTCGTCACGGCATACAAGTATACAATGAAATGCGGGTGGTCTTGCCCGCAACGATGTGCAATAGTGGTACAACATATAATAGAATCCAATAAAAAACATTGTGCAATAACAGGTAACAGGTAACATGGTGTGACATCTCGATATCTGTACATAGTTATTTACAGAGCATATAGGACATGCTAGGTAGCTTTGGTAGTGCAATACACTGTTACTGTTGCTATACTAGTTTAAAGTGGCCTTTCCTTTTGGCAATAAGTGTGGATGTGTGCGGCATGAGTGTGTGCCCGCTCATGTTAAAGTGTTAAAGTGTCTGCTAGTGTGTGAGCGTGCACAACGTGCATGTCGTGTGTGTGCTCATGTGTGCTTGTGTGTGGATAGTTCAGTGTTCTGTGGCACTCAATGTTCATTGTTCAGGGCTCTGATGGCCTGGGGGAAGAAGCTGAGCCTAAGCCTCTCTGTCCTAGTAACTGGGGTTCGCAGGCGTCTGCCTGACCTCAGCAGCTGGAACAGGCTGTTATTGGGGTGGTGTGGGTCTTTCATTATTCTGCAGGCTCTGGATTTGCACCTCTTGTTGTATAGAACCTGCAGGGGAGGTAGTGCAATACCCGTGGTATGCTCGGCTGAGCGCACCACTCTCTGTAGGGCCTTCTTGTCCTGTGCCGTGCTGTTCCCATACCAGGCAGTGATGTTTCCGGTCAAGATGCTCTCTACAGCTCCTGAGTAGAAGGACTGGAGTATCTTCCCCGATACTCTGAACTTCCTTAACTGTCTCAGGTGGTAGTGGCGCTGTTCGCCTTCTTTACTACTGTGTCTATGTGTGTTGACCATGTCAGGTCCTCTGAGATGTGGACCCCCAGGTACTTAAAGCTGCTCACCCTGTCCACGGTAGCCCCGTTAATCATCAGTGGTGTGTGTGTCTCCTGCTGTCCTCTCCTATAATCCACAATCAGCTCCTTGGTTTTACCAATGTTCAGGAGCAGGCTGTTGTCCTGGCACCAGCGTTCCAGTACCTCAACCTCCTCCCGGTAGGCCTTCTCGTCGTTGTCCGAGATCAGCCCCACCACCACCGTGTCGTCTGCAAACTTCACTATGGAGTTGGAGCTGAACTTGGCCACACAATCGTGTTTGTAGAGTGAGTACAGCAGGGGGCTCAGAACACAGCCCTGGGGGGACCCGATGCTCAGGGTGATGGTGTTGGAGGTCTGACCCCCCACCCTGACCGCCTGGGGTCTTTCACTCAGAAAGTCCAGTACCCAGGCGCTCAGGGCGGAGCTCAGACCCAGCTCGATCAGCTTGTCCGCTTGTAGAAGCTTGTAGAAGACAGGTGCGAGGAATTTGAAAACTTTTAAGGCTGCAAAGTAAATATCAGCGCATTTTTCTTTTCTGTGTTGGCCCGACAAGAACTCTACACCGTTCTCAATATAATTATAAACCCTAACTTTGTAAGGTCTGAAACGGATGATACTCACTCGCTACTTCTATAATTATTATGGTAATTCTCTGTCTTGTTTAATTTGACTGAATTAAAAGGGTTGTACAGCAAACATTTCATTTAGCAGCATAATTATTCTACGTAAATGAGTCGTCACAAGTGGCCGGGGGATGATACTAGAGGGCGTTATATCTGGCGGGTAGGACCCTGAGGAGGTCAGATTTTTGGTTACTAACTTTCGAATTTAATTAGAATGTACCAACAAGCCCAGACGACTCATAGGTCGGTCTGGACGCTTACTTTCCTCTCATATGCAGCGTGCCTTGAGAAAAGGCTGCATAGAGAGAGCTTTACTTGTTGGTGTTTAAACAATGTGGAGATCCAGGTTCTGTTATTTTTGTATATAGTTATGTGGTTTGCAACAATGTTTAATGTTGATAATGCTACACTTAGACAGCACACCCCTCCCCTCTTTATTTTTTCTGTTTTGTCAAGTGCCTCACTATTTTGTAATGCATAAGCCTTGCTTTCTAATCCGTAAACTAGAAGTTCATAAGTCATCTCTATGGCGGACACCATTAAGGTCATAACTTAATAACTTCAAGGGATTGAACAGCCCAATTAAGAGGAAGAAGATTCTCACACAACTGAAACAACTCCATTGCCAAATTTATTCAAGAAAGTCATTTTTCCGATATTGAACATCAGAAACTAAACCGGTCTTGGGCTAATCAGGTCATCTTCTCCTCCCACCAGGGGAGTAAGAAATGTGGGGTTGCAATTTTAATACACAGGATGGTTAAATTTTCCCTCATATCTCAATTTAAGGATAAAGAAGGCAGATACATTTTGGTCAATGGATCCATAGGGGGCAGGGAGGTTTCTCTTCTGAATGTATATGCTCCAAATGATAATAATCCTCAATTTATAACGAAAATATTTAAGTTAATTTTGGAAAAAGCATCGGGTCTCTTGTTGTGGGGAGGAGATATTAACTCTATTTTATCAAACTCATTAGACAAACAACCAGCATCGACCTCAACTCTCTCCTCGATGTCTAGATCGCTTAAAAATAATTGCCTTGAAACCGGTATGGTAGATGTGTGGAGACACATACACCCGAGAGGAAGATACTTTACATTCTACTCCAACCCAAATGATTCTTATTCACGCATCGACTATTTCTTTACCAGCAAATCAGAAGCCCATAGGGTGGTCAAGTGTGACATTTTATCTATTACATTATCTGACCATGCGCCAGTGGCTCTGGTCTGGAACACAGGAGACTGTCGCTCATCCAGGAGATGGCGCTTCGACACAGGGCTGCTAAATGACAAGAATTTTGTCCAATTTGTTGAAGAGGAAATGCAACAATACCTTGAATTCAACATGACACCTGAAATTTCTCCTGTGACACTGTGGGAGTGTGCCAAAGCTTATTTGAGGGGTCGCATAATAGCTTTCGCATCTGCTAAAAAGAAAATAAATTATACATACAGAGTTAGTTTAGAAAATTAAATTAAAAGGCTGGAATACCAGCACAAAATGCAGCAGCTCCCGGAGGTACTGAAGGAACTTAAAGAGGCGCGTCAAGCACTCAATAAACTAACATCTGAAAAGGTAGAGCGTGATTTAAGGTTTATGAAGCAGACATCTTATGAAAGTGGGGACAGAGCTAGCCGCCTGCTGGCATACCGCATAAGGAAACAACAAGCCCTGTCTACTGTAGACAAAATTAAGTCAACCAAAGAAGGGAACACCTCGTACCTAGCAAAACCAGAGGAAATATCCTCAGCCTTCGCAGAGTTTTATAAAATGCTTTATAAGAATACCGGTACCTGTAATGAAGTGAATGAGATAAAAACCTTTTTGCAAAACATTAATCTCCCAAATCTGTCAGAATCGGCAAGAGACGAAATGGAATCCCCTATTACAGATTTTGAAATCAGAGAAGTAATTAGAAATCTCAAAAATAATAAAAGTCCAGGTCCGGATGGTTTTTCTAACGATTTCTATAAGACATTCGTGGACATTTTAGCCCCCTTGTTACTGAAGGCATACGACCACTCATTCCAGACAAAAACACTCCCTGAGACGTGGGGGGATGCTATTATCACAGTAATACACAAAGAAGGGAAAGACGCAACACTATGTGGGTCCTACCGTCCAATAAGTTTGCTCAACTGTGATTTAAAGGTGCTCACCACTATTTTAGCCTGGTGGATGAACTCAGTTATAAAATAAATTATACACCCTGATCAAACAGGATTCATCACAGGCAGATATTCTGGTAATAATATACGAAGGCTCTTGAATGTGATGGCGTTTTCCCAGAAGGGTCAGGATGAAGCAATGGTCTTAGGACTGGATGCCGAAAAGGCTTTTGACCGGGTTTCATCGGAATTTTTATTTCAAACTTTAGAAAAATTTGGTTTTGGCCCAATATTTATTAATTATATTAGAGTATTATATTCAGATTTGAAGTCCTCTGTGCGTGTGAATGGCAACATTTCTACTGCCTTCAGCCTACAACGGGGAGTTAGGCAGGGTTGCAGTCTTTCTCCTCTACTGTACGATATTTCAATAGAAGTGCTGGCCCAGTTGATAAGGAAGAGGTGAATATCAGGGGAGTGAACGTGGGAGGGGAAGAACATAATATTTCATTGTATGCGGACAATGTCCTCCTCTACCTATCCGACCCAGTGAGGTCGATTCCATGCCTTATGAGTAAAATTTAAACATTTGGTTATTACTCTGGATATAAAATTAACATAGACAAAACAGAGGCACTGGCTATTGGGGGGAAAATTTCTCAACAGGCCAGATCCCTCTTCCCTTTTAAATGGCCAAACACTGGTATTAAATATTTAGGCATTACCATAACACCCACATTTGACCAATTGTATAAAGCCAACTACACAAGGCTTATCAATAAGATCAGAGAGGACGTGGATAGATGGACAGTTCTGCCTCTTTCCTTGATAGGGAGGGTGGAAATAATCAGAATGAACATACTCCCTAGACTACTGTATCCGTTTCAAATGCTGCCCATCCCAATTGATAACCCCACTTTTAATTTACTAAATCGATTACTCTCACGTTTAATATGGCAGGGGAAATTACCTAGAGTGCATTTCAAAACATTACAGCTGGCCAAAACTGCTGGCGGTTTGGCCCTCCCTAACCTCAAATATTATTTTTGGGCTGCTCAACTTAGACCCTTGCACACCTGGATTACAGATGATTTGTCATCAAGATGGTTAAAAATGGAAAAAGACTTATCTACACAGAAACAACTTACTACCTTATTATTCTCTGGACATAAGATAAGGGAGGACTCAATAGGTGTGTGGTCCAGATTTACGATAAAAATATGGAGAGAGGTCCAGAAAGAGTTCAGGTTGCCTTTAACATCGGGCCTGACCTCGATTGGTTTCATTGGGGACTTTACACCATCAACTTTGGATGCAGGATTCAGTGGATGGAGGACAAAGGGTCTGAAATTTGTTCACCAACTTATTCACTCCGGCCAGCTTAAATCTTTCAAACAACTCAGAGTGGAGTTTAGCCTTCCTAGTACTGACTTTTTCAAATGTCTCCAATTAAGAACTTTTTTAGAAAACCAGGAAGATTAGGACAAAATTCGACACCCTTCTGCTATAGAACGCTTTATAGCTAATATCCAAATTGATGCTTCAATACAAAAAAATATTTCTAAATTATATCAAAACCTAATATCAATGAACCCCAACGACTCGCTATACATTAAGTTGAAGTGGGAGGCTGAGCTCCAACAGGAGATCTCACAAGAGGAGTGGTTCGATGTTTGTACTGAAGCACATAAGGTGACTAATTCTAATTCCTGGAGAGAATATAAATGGAAGGTCATTAGTAGGTTTTTCAAGACCCCCTTATTGACTGCTAAAGCAGGTACAACTCCCACAAGCGAATGCTGGAGGGGATGTGGTGAACAAATAGGTAACTGTCGTATCATTTGGTAAATATAGCTCCTAAAATGTATTGGAAAATGTTCCTAGGAGAAAAAGGTTTTAAGTACATAGTTACATACTTCTTCATCCACCGTAAGGACAGATCAGCAGAGTCCGGCAAACAGCGTGGAGGAGGTATCGCCTTCATGTTTAACAACAATTGGAGCGATCCAACCAACGTGAAGGAATTATCGAACCACTGCTGCCCAGACCTGGAATATATAACCATCAAGTGTCGTCCTTTCTTCCTCCCGAGGGAGTTAACGGCGATCGTCCTGGTCGGAGTGTATATTCCACCGCAAGCCAGCAATAGTGTCGCGCTCTCCAGACTCCATGATGAGGTAAATAGAATCCAAGCGGCGAACGTTAACGCCGCCATTATAGTAGTGGGTGATTTCAATAGCGCCAATCTGAGAAAGGTTTTACCTGACTTCTATCAGCATGTGACTTGTAACACCAGAGGCGGTAACATCCTAGATCACTGTTACACGCAATTCAAGGGTGGCTACAAGGCTCATTCTGCTAGTGGCTTTGGTAAGTCGGATCACGCGGCCATTTTCCTTTCACCAAAGTACAAACAGAGAATCACTCCTGTAGTCTCGCGAGAGGTGCAGAAATGGGATTTGACGTCAGAGGAGACGCTCCAGGCTGCGTTTGAGTGCACAGACTGGGGTGTGTTCCGCGACACAGATAACATTAATGTCTACACGGAGACAGTGCTGGACTATGTTCGTACTTTGGTGGAAGAAACAATCCCCACTACCACAATTAGAGTTTACCCAAATCAAAAACCCTGGGTAGACAAATCCGTCCGTGAAGCTCTGAGAGCGCGCACCAAAGCATACAACGACGGCCTAGTGGCAGGCAACATGAATGACCACAAGGTGGCGCAATACAACGTAAGGAGGACAGTGACGGAGGCCAAACGGCGCTACAGGGATAAAATTGAACTCCAGTTTGAACAGCCTGACTCTAGAGCTATGTGGCATGGGCTCAAAACGATGACAGACTACAAAGGCGCCTCCCTCAAACTGAACAGTGACATCTCCTTAGCAAATGACCTCAATACCTTCTATGCGAGGTTTGATGCTGGTAATAACAACACCAGCCCACAAGCCACGGCAATGGGGAGGGGGGGGTCTGCTGCTGATGGAGACTCAGTGTTCAGGGTAACAGAGCATGAGGTGAGGCGGACCTTTAAAAAAGTGAATATCAGGAAGGCAGCAGGACCGGACGGCATCCCCGGCCGCGTCCTAAAAGTCTGTGCCGACCAACTGGCCCCGGTATTCACTGACATATTTAACCTGTCCTTAGAACAGGCTGTCATCCCCACCTGCCTGAAGAAGTCCACTATTATCCCTGTACCCAAAAAATCCAAGCCTGCTTGCCTCAACGACTACCGCCCTGTAGCTCTCACCTCCATAGCCATGAAGTGCTTTGAGAAGCTAGTAAAGGGCTACATCTGCTCCTCCCTCCCCATCAACATGGACCCCCTGCAATTTGCATACCGCCCCAACAGGTCCACGGAGGACGCCATAGCCCATGTGCTGCACACAGCAGCATAGATAGATAGATAGATACTTTATTAATCCCCTTGGGGAAATTCAGGGTATCTCGCAGCTCACATAGTATACAGACATTGACCATTCCCATACAGTAGTTACACGTTATGTCTGCATCATGAATTAAAATAAGTACATGATCAAATTCAATTAAATCATACCCATCAATATTAAAATTAAAATTAAAATAGGAGCGTGATTAGATAAAAGCAGGTGTATAAAAACAGGTGTAAAAACAGATGTAAAAACAGGTGTAAAAACAGGTGTAACTATAATACGCTGTTGTACAGTCTGATGGCTGTGGGGACAAAGGACCTCCTGTGCCACTCAGTCCGTGAGTGCAGGGAGATGAGCCGTCCGCTGCGACTGCTGCTCTGCCCCCAGAGGAGCACACTTGACACCACTGCCTGATAAAACATAAACAACATTTCCCCACACACATTAAAAGACCTGAGCCTCCTAAGGAAGAACAGCCTGCTCTGTCCTTTCTTGTAAAGTGCTTCCGCATTAGCAGCCCAGGCCAGCTTATCATCTAGGTGCACTCCTAAATATTTGTATGATTGCACCGTCGCAATGTTGTTTCCCCGTATGCTGACTGGTTGCAGAGGTGGTTTCGACCTGCGGAAATCCAGTACCATCTCCTTGGTCTTTTTTGCGTTCAGAAGAAGGCCGTTCCGTTCGCATCACACCTGGACAAGAGGAAGGGGAACTATGTGAGAATGCTATTCATCGACTACAGCTCGGCATTCAATACCATAGTCCCCTCCATACTCATAGCCAAGCTCAGGGACCTGGGTTTGAACTATGACCTCTGCCAGTGGGTCTTGGACTTCCTGATGGGCAGACCCCAGGTGGTGAGAGCAGGCAACTGCACCTCCTCATCCATCACCCTCAACATAGGGGCCCCCCAGGGCTGTGTTCTGAGTCCCCTCCTCTACTCCCTGTACACACACGACTGTGTGGCTCAGCGGAGTAGCAATACAATCATCAAATTTGCTGACGACACAGTGGTGGTGGGCCTGATCTCTGCCAACGACGAGAGGGCCTACCTGGAAGAGGTCAAGGTCCTGGCGGGATGGTGCCAGGAAAACAGCCTCTCCCTGAACGTCAGCAAAACAAAGGAGATGATTGTGGACTTCAGGAGGTCGGGGTCAAGGACTACAGCCCCCTCAGCATCGACGGGGCACCGGTTGAGAGAGTCAACAGCTTTAAGTACCTCGGAGCCTACATATCCGAGGACTTGACATGGACCACACACATTGACAGTGTTGTGAAGAAGGCACGACAACGCCTCTACTTCCTCAGGCGCCTAAGGAAGTTCCAAATCAGTCAGAAGATCCTTAAGAACTTCTACTCATGTACAATAGAGAGCATCCTGACTGGCAACATCACCTCCTGGTTTGGGAATAGCACTGCACAAGACCGAAGCAGACTACAAAGAGTGACACGTTCAGCCGAACGCACAATTGGAGGGGGGCTCCCCACCCTCCAGAACATTTACAACAAGCGGTGCAGGGGCAAGGCTAAGAGAATCATTAAAGACTCCAGTCACCCGAACAACTGCCTCTTTGAACTGCTGCGGTCAGGCAAGCGATACCGGAGTCTCAAGGCGAGCACAAAAAGACTCAGAAGAAGCTTCTATCCCCAGGACATCAGGCTGCTAAACGAACAATGAACACTACACAACAACAACCATCAAACGCACATAGCACACACATCCACACGCACACACTCACTTTAAACAAACACACTGTAGCACCCACTCCACACACTTTATAGCACACACTCACTTTAAACAAACACACTGTAGCACCCACTCCCCACACTTTATATTTATTGATGAAGGATTGCACTACAACTCGTACACCTTACTGTAAATTGTACCTAAATTGTACCTCATCCCATTTCTGCTTTGCACTACATAGTATTGTACATTAGTACACTGCATAGTATTGTATATTATATGGTAACTCAGTTACGTCCATTCTGCATCGAACATTGTACATATGTCTATACTGAACACTGTGACCTCATTTTCTACTTCTAAATTACATGCTATACTATGTTATTTGATACTATCTTGTCTAGCACAGTCTCTGGAGCGTAACAGTAAGAAGCATTTTGTATGAAAGTATTCTGTACTTCTGTATGACAACTATTAAAGAAACTTGAACTTGAAACTAGGATTTGGTCAGAAAATAGCTGTCCCATCAGTCAATAAAAGGGCCAAGTTAGAGACAGCAAAGTATACTAGGAGCAGGATGTAATCAAGGCAGGGTGTGTGTGAAGCAACTTGGAATGTGAGCGTGAGACAGTAGGTGGTCAATAAGAAATGTTTACAATGGGTGTTGGCCAACAGCTAAAACAATGAGCTGGGCACATCACACAACTCTGTTATCTGTGGGATCTCTAGTGACACACAGAAATAGGCAGCTGGAACATAGGAGGGCCTAGTTTCAGGATTACAGAAGAACTCATACTTTTAAATGAATGTTTATATCCTGAATGAAGCTTCAAGTGAAATTGCAAATATTACTGTTATGTTGGACTGATGATGCTGAACAGAAAAATATGATATATGCTGTGTTTATGACAGAGTCATCGAGGTTACAATCAAGCCTTTTCCATAAACCAAACTGGAGAATACCCAACGTGCTGAGTAATAGCTGTTTAAAATAGATATAGATCTAAGCTAAAAGAATAATTATAAAACTATGAAACTGGGCTTGATGGTAACAGACGGTCATTCTCATCTCATATAAATATTCTACTAGTTAAAAGTAATATGTCTGTGTTTAGAAAATCAATCTCAAATCAACTAGATATATCTTGAAGCTTAAATACTAAAAGGTATTAAGTTTAGTTTAGGCTATTCAACTCTCTGACTTTAAAAAGGGCGTAAGTCAGTTGGGTCTGTTTGGAAACCACCCACTTTCAAATACCAACTGTGAAAGCTTGAGATTGGATGAGACCATATGTGTGATGTCACTTGGTGGGGACGGGATGGGGTTGTCGAGCCACTGGTCGTCTTTCAGGGGTGTATAGATGAGATGAGTTTTTTGCGTATTGTATACCGTAAGTGGGGTATGAAGTGTGCGATTGCTGGGATAACGCCGTGCCTTTGTTTGCTGGCGCATCTCAAGCGACAGAAAGCAGTGGCATAAGGACGTCGGCAAGGACGCGGATGGGATTTCCAGACTTCAGTCCAACACCGTTACAGATCGCGGGATCACTTGGTTATGTAGAAGGGCGCCGATATGATATAGTACGTTACGAGTCGTGGAGGTCCCAAATGGTGGAAATAGGCGAACGGAGGCCAGCTTTGGGTGAGCATGTACAAGCTTAGAGGTTCGTCCAGACTAGCCGAATGCCGGTGTTCTACGAACGGGGAGTTTCTCTGGACGTAGCAGCTATCCTGCCGTAATCTGGCCATTTAGAGCTTGATTAAGGGGGATCGGGTTGCCTGCTAACCTCGAGAAAGTTAGTTACAACGAGGCAATGTTCGACACATATCCCACAAGGGCGTGCTCGCCTGGGCGTCTATTTTCACTGTTTCGGCCCGCGACAACAATTACAATAAGCTCTTAGCAACAAATTGTTTCATTATACTGTTTACAATGTAAGTGTTCATTGCATGTATTCTAATACGGACGCTCTTATTGCGATAAAAATTTGCGCGGGGAAACTATTGAAAAATGTAATGTAACAAGTGGGTGTAGATACAATGTGCAAGCACTGGAAGTGAATGGATGTTTACAACTAAGATAATGTGTTTTGCTAATTATGTGTGTTTGATGGATGTCTGTTAGTGGTTAGGAATGGATGCCAAATATGTGTAGGTTATTGTTGTATTATTATGAAATTCTAGTGACCATCGGCCGCGGGGAAAAGTAATAGAAAACGTTGTTTTTTCGGGGGCCGATGGAACGCAGCAGCCATTAGCTGCTACGTTAGCCGCGTGGGCGAGCAAAGTTAACTATGGACAGGGCGTCGTGATATCGAGTATATGGTGTGGATCGGAAGTGTCATGGGGCTACTGGGATGTGTGGTGTATGTTAGAATTTTCGAATTCGGTGGGTTTAAGGTCATTGTTTAATGAAATAAGGAATCGAATGGGACGAATAGTTTGACCCGGAAGTCGTTCTGAGCACTGCTAGAACAATGGCCGCAGCTGGCGGCGGGGTCAAGCTAGCATTTGCAATGGCATGTGTATAATGTAATGTTTTTATGTTGTTTAAATCTGTACACTAGCGCTTAAAGGGATTGAAGTTCTGCTGCGGGGTGGAGCTGTGTTGTGCTAACATTGCGGTGTGTCGGGCCACTCGACACTACGGGACGATATGCCGTTTGGGGGATGTTATTGCGGTGTCGTGGTTGAAGCTAAGCTAATGCTAACTAGCCGACGCTAATATGCTAAGCTACCTATGCTAACGACGTAGCATGATGGGACTCTAGGGATATCTCGTGATGTGCTACTAATACAACTTGGCATGTAAACAAGGAGCGCGGCCATCTTGGGTAGGGGCGCCGTGTTTACTATCTAGGGTAGGGGCGCGGGGCGTCCATTTTGAGGGATTTATTTTTTCAAGCTGCTTTGGTTTTCATTTTGTCCTAACACACAGGAGGTTTTTCTTCTTCTTTTGAAGGTAAATTTGATAGTAAGGTTAGGTTGTTATGCAGTAGTAGTGTTGGTAGTTTAGTCTAGTAGTGAGATGTAGGGGGAGGTGGGATCCCAGCCCCCCCTCCTCTCTCACTCTCTTTCTCTCTCCCTCTTTCTCTCTCCCTCTTTCTCTCTCTCTCTCTCTTTCCCTTGTCGAGTTGGGATCTGAAGTGGCTTGCTATTTGATATTCGGTTATGGTGTTATGTTTTCAATTTGATGTTAATGAAGGGGTTAAGGGTACGTAGGGACATAGTGTGTATTTTTTGTGTTTAGAACAGGTTGCTAAGCCCCCCCTCTCATAGTGGGGATTGTGTTTTCCTGTTCAGGGTGCCATTCTTCTCAATTTTTAGCTTGGGTTTGTGTATTATTTTTGTAGGGGAAGGTGTAGTAGTGGTTGGGGGATGCATTTGCGAAAGCGTTGGGCTTTAAGCCGTATTGTGTAAGCGTGATTTTGGTTCAGGTTTGAGTGGACGTGGTTGTTTTGATTTATGTTGTCCCCCCCCCCCCCTAGCCCGTGTAGAATTTTTTCCTCCCTTCCTGTCCTGCGTCCTTAGCTTAGGTCCTGGCTCTTTCCCTAGCTTCTTTCCTAGCTCCTCTCCCCTTGATGCTCAGGTTCCTAGCTCCCTCCCTCCCTCCTCCTTCCCTCCCTCACACGGTGGTGCAGGAGGATGTGATGGGGGGCCGGGCAGGGGTGGGCGTCCCGTTGATGCCAGGATATCAGGGGTACCATTCTGTGATCTGGGTGGTAGACATTCTGGGTTGGAGAATGGTAAGGCCAGGGTATGCAAAGGGTATGGCATAGGGGACGTGTCTGGGTCTGTTGTGCATTGGTGGTTCAGTGGTGGGATTCTCGCCTGCCACGGTTGTATGTATGTGTGTGCAGTTTTTCCATAAGTGGGGTTGATTCTAGTTCGGGCGTAGGCGAACAAGGTGTGTAATTTTTTCATTTAGAAGAGGTGCTAGCTCCAGGCTCGCTTCTAATTTTTAGCATAGGGTTGTGCAGGGAAGTGTTGTTATGACGGATGTGGGAGCTGGGTGCCGTGTGGGCGCTGCCCATCTGTGTACGTGTATTGTGGGACGATATTGGTGATATTCCTGGTAAAGAGAGCCGAGGGTGTTTTCGTTCGGGGTCGACACTGTGGCGGGAATGCTTTGGGCTGAGTGGTGGTGGGTCCTTGGGAGTCAGGGATCTGTGGGAATATTGCTGTAGCATGGTGCTGGGGTCTGTGATTTATAACATGGACAGCTGGACACTGTGCAACGCACAGCGTTTCAGTGGTATGAGCCACTGAAGGTTTATTTTTTCCTCATGAGATGATGGCGTGTGTTTAACACCTAGGGTTTGGTGTTAAAGAGGGGGATTGTATATAAATTATGAGTAATTATGTGAATACTGTTATGTAAAATGTAATGTAAGCAAGGAATACATTTTAGACTTTCTCAGATAGAAATAAAGAGCGCTACACATAGAAGGAAATGTTAAAATTAGATCTACACATAGGCATTAAGCTGTCAGTGACAATTAGAATGTTATATGAGATTAAGATGACAAATACATTAAGCAAAGAAGACATTTTAGTCAAATACATTACCATATCCATCACAAATGTTTAGAAATGATAGGTTGTAAAACTAATTCTGATTGTTCAAAGGAAAGGACCATCAACGTACCAATGGACGGGAGAGGTTGATGTACAATGGGTATTCCTCAGAGTCATGTGAAGCGGATACACGACAAGGGATTGGGAAAAATCCAGTTTTCCAATTGGACAACGGAAAAAGGCTAAGGCTGTGTCGTTATGATTCAAATAAATTGCACTAACTCTCTCTAAAGTGATATTAGTATAGAGATGCCCGACATTTCCATGCTTAAAGATAATGATGGATTGTGATGGGAAATACCACTGCTAATTAAGTGTATGTTTTTTTCTTTCTTTCTCCACAGTTGCTCGGGGGCAGACAGAGGCAGTTCTGACGATTCCAACTCCAACTGGGGAAAAATTTACTGTTAAAGTCTGGGTATAAGTATAATAAGCGTCTTATCAATTCCTGTCTGCACTGGAAAGAATTGACAGTATGAGTGAAGTTTAACTCAAGTTTGTAAAAATAGTTTGAAACACAGAGAAACTTGTTTTTCCAAACGGTAATATTACGAGTGCATGAGAGTGAAGTGTGAATGTTAAATATAGAAGCAAATTCACCAACTTTGATAGGAGCAATTAGTAGCAAAAATAAGATAACAGAAACAAGGGTTGACAATCAGTCTATTTCAATAACCCATAGTATAACAAATAGAAGTAATATAGAAATGGCCAACAGTAGCCAGGCCAATAGTGGGGAAATGCCAATAACCTCTGCAGACACTTCACTGACCGCATTGAGCAGTGACATTAACCTGATTGATTTGAATATGACTGATTCCCCTCATGTGACGAGCGGGTCAGAAGGACTTGGAATGTTAAACTTGCCTCCAACACAGGGGGGTCCTGCGCAGGAACAGCAACAAAATCCGAGGGGAGCACCCTGGCAGCCGCGGGGACAAAGTGGAAAAGGAAGAGGCGGAGCAAATGGATCCAGGCCTCAGCTAGGGTCAATAGAGTGCTGCCCGTGCGGAAATTCCGGACATATGTCTAGGGACTGTGACCAAGAATATCAACCCTGAGGAGAAGGGTATCGTCCTAAAGCCAGAGGAAGTGGTCCTCGATGGAATAACAGACGAAGAGGCGGCTACGGGGAAAACCAGGGTCGGTATCAAGAACAGTGTCCACAGCCCACAAGCTCCCCATTTCCGGAACCCCCCCAGCACCAGAGCCAAGATGAGAGGCGGGGCCCAGAGATGGGAAGTCAGACCGCCAGCGCTGAGATGGAGGAAGGGGGGCAGACCTACAAGCAGGAGAGAGCGTTTATAGAAGCGTTCGAACGACATGAGGCAGTTCATCGAGACCTGATGAAGACACAGCGGGCGATTGGTCAAGCCGCGCACGAGACGCAGAGACTGGAGCAAGAACTGGCGAGAAAGAATGTATTGCTGAATGGTACAGTTTGTGATGTCATGCTTCGGGCGTCAGAACTAGGCCGCCGTGATCAAGGAATGCCCTGTGCTCCGTTGCCCAGACAGGGAACTGGGCCTCAACAGGGTGTTGAGAACCGCGGGCGGGGTGAGTTTCCAGGCCCCTCCCAACAACAGGCTCAAAGGACAGCGGCTGAAAGGAACAGGTATGTGTCTTTCTTTCCCATGCAGCAGGACATGCCAGGAGAAGACCAAAGAGGTGTGAATCTAGCTTGCTGGATTTGTGGTGAATTTGGTCACATGGCCAGATCCTGTGGCAAAGGGGGGGAGCCCAAAGATGGACTGTCAGAGGAAAGAGCCATGGAGGTAATGGCAGAGAGCAAGGACAAACTCTGGGGCCGACAAACCCAGGGCCATCCGATTACAGGCGGGGGGCCCACAGGGCCCCACAACCGAGGGAACAGGGACAGGTTTGCTGGGCCTGTGGACTGATAGGTCATTATCAAAGGTCATGTCTGCAGAGGCCATCGGCTGAATAGAAAAATATAGATAGGTATTAGAAATAAAAATAAATTGAATAAAAAATGCTACTGATTAGAAGAAAAATAGAAGAGAAGATATATAGATAGGTTAGAGGATTAGATTATGTGTGTAAGTTACTAAAAGAATGTGTGACTAACTTGGAGAAGTGGAAGATGGAGTAACTGACAGTTGCATGAGCTAATCGTACTAAAAAAAACTGGTGGTTAAACAGTTAATATTAGACATTTAATATTAGACAGAGAAATGATGTGACACTACTTCAGATAGTGATCAGTAGTAATTATCCATGCTTGAGCAATAATCAGATTGGTCAAAGGGTGGACTGCACGATTAAGAAATTAAGAAGATGATATTGATAGACGGAGATTAACAATCATGAATAATAGATATAGGAGATTATTTATTTTTATTTTTCTTTCCTAGTTTTTTACGAGCAATTTCTGCCTCAGGCTGGAAGTTTTGATTTCGTTTTTTAGGGTGTGGTTGAAAAACGACACGCAACATTTTTGGTTATTGTTTTCATTTGTTGTTTTGGCATGTTTTTCTTTGTTTTTGTTTCTTTTCTCTATTTTTTCTTAGGACCTGACAGGCTGGGAGTGATCTCTCACCGGTCAGGGTAAGAGGATTGTGGCGACACAGTGGGACTGGTAGTATATGTCTATATAGTGGACTGAGAACAAAGTGAATGGACTAGAGCTGGTTCATGGTTTTGTTCTCCGCTCATTAAGAATCCAGATTTAGAATCTGGGAGGTTGTGTCGCAGTTTGGTGGTAAGTGTTGGAAAAACAAGATTATCTGTACGTACATAAGCTCTGTAGGTTTTGGTCGCCATTGGCCAAATCGTTTTTGTGTAAGGTGTGGACATGTGTAATTGATAACTGGCTTGTGGGGGACTCTGACGGCTTGTTAGAGGCTGGCAGAGCGTGTGGAGGATGTGTGTTTAAGGCGACTGTGGTTTGTTGCCAGGCTATAGGGTTTGTTGGCGACGGGGTCTCGTCAGTGCTGGCTGTCCGTACCGAGGAAACTGTCTGGAAACAGAGGTATGATTGTGAAAATGATATTCCACACTCAAAGAGTGGTGGGGTATACTGTGTTGAACTTGAGACATTGATCTAGTAATACAGCACAAAGTAATGAGAGCGATCTAGAAGCCATGAAATATATAGATAAACGATTTGGAAAAGAAATGAAAGTTGTCAAACTCAGAACAGTAACGAGTGTCTGAGGGAGGAAAAATTTGGATTCTCAATCAATTGTTGTGATAAAAGTAACCTGCGTTGTCCACCGAAGCGATATATACTCACTGCAGGATACGGATGGGAGATGGGTTTGTCAGCATTCATCAGAGTGTGGTACGAGGAAAACCAAGGACTCCATCGGTACTGTTGATCCAAGACACTGGCTAGTGTCTACCCAGCGGTTCCATGGGGAACCATAACACTGCGGGTACCAAGAGATCCAGGAGAAGCCTAACTCTCAAGCGTTGAGAGTTCCGGCCAACGCAGTGACCGAGTCCTGAGGATTTGGAAGGGAACGAGAGAGGCCAAACGACAGGCAATCTACGAGGAGAAAGGCTGCAAGGCCTCATCAACTGCTCCGGCTGTCAACAGACAGGCTGCAAGGCCTTATCAACTGACTGGGTGTTATCGAGCGAGGGGGTTGAGCCCCTATCGCCCCTATCAACGAACAGGCGGAGGGTGGAGAGAATCATAACCTCTGCCACTATTCCGAGGGTCGACGGGGGTCAAGCCAACGACGACTGTAGGAGACAACACAACCTCCTCAACAGCCGTGACAGCGGCAGAGGGGAGGTCTAATGACCCCACCTGAGATCGACGCAACTGACATCCGAGGGAAGAGCTCCTGTTTCAACTGAACAGGTCATACAGCAGGGGGTCATGCCCCTATTGAGTGACAGCACGAGGCGACAAGGCCTCGACAGAAGAAGGGGAGGGATCGGAAGTCAAAAGGGTGGCTTTCTGATTCTACCTCCCTGTTTGAAGCCAAGAGTTGTTGGTGGCATTTAGAGTGAGATCAACAGTTTTGATCTGCACCATCTCTGAGAAATGAGGAGGGGGTGGATAGGTCAATCCGGCAGACATTGACCCCCCTCTCCCTGCTCCAAGTCAGAATTTGACACCCCTAATGGAAACCAGTGGAAATTGATCCTGGTAAGCGAGGTCTGATAAATATCAGAGTGGGAGGAAAAGGGTGTCAAAGACTGCACACGATGAATAAAATTGGACTGAAAATAAAGACGTTTGAGTGGTTATACTTATAAATAGGAAAAAGATGTTTTTTCGATTTCTTAGGATCGGAGTGTGGTTTGCAGTATGTATTTTTTATCCAAGTATGATTTAAAATGTTTTATTTTTATCCAGGTAGTGGAAAGCAGTAAGCAGAAGTTAGGATCTATATTTAGCATATTATACTAGCTAATTGGGGATAGTTAATCTCTATCCAAGTGTGGATTGTCGTATCATTTGGTAAATATAGCTCCTAAAATGTATTGGAAAATGTTCCTAGGAGAAAAAGGTTTTAAGTACATAGGATTTGGTCAGAAAACAGCTGTCCCATCAGTCAATAAAAGGGCCAAGTTAGAGACAGAAAAGTATACTAGGAGCAGGATGTAATCAAGGCAGGGTGTGTGTGAAGCAACTTGGAATGTGAGCGTGAGACAGTAGGTGGTCAATAAGAAATGTTTACAATGGGTGTTGGCCAACAGCTAAAACAATGAGCTGAGCACATCACATAACTCTGTTATCTGTGGGATCTCTAGTGACACACAGAAATAGGCAGCTGGAACATAGGAGGGCCTAGTTTCAGGATTACAGAAGAACTCATACTTTTAAATGAATGTTTATATCCTGAATGAAGCTTCAAGTGAAATTGCAAATATTACTGTTATGTTGGACTGATGATGCTGAACAGAAAAATATGATATATGCTGTGTTTATGACAGAGAGTCATCGAGGTTACAATCAAGCCTTTTCTATAAACCAAACTGGAGAATACCCAACGTGCTGAGTAATAGCTGTTTAAAATAGATATAGATCTAAGCTAAAAGAATAATTATAAAACTATGAAACTGGGCTTGATGGTAACAGACGGTGATTCTCATCTCATATAAAGATTCTACTAGTTAAAAGTAATATGTCTGTGTTTAGAAAATCAATCTCAAATCAACTAGATATATCTTGAAGCTTAAATACTAAAAGGTATTAAGTTTAGTTTAGGCTATTCAACTCTCTGACTTTAAAAAAGGCGTAAGTCAGTTGGGTCTGTTTGGAAACCACCCACTTTCAAATACCAACTGTGAAAGCTTGCGATTGGATGAGACCATATGTGTGATGTCACTTGGTGACGTCACGCCGAGATTTCTCCCTCATTGATAAAAGGGGGGTGAGGGAATCACAAAAAAACACACAGAGAAGAGAACACACCAACCCCCTTTTGGAAGAGGACGGCAAGCAGAGGAACAACACGAAGAAGAAGCTTTTTGAAACGAGAAAAGAATCCTTTGTCCCCAGAGGCAACAGAGAAAATCAACAACTCAACGACGCTCTGCCACTAAGGCTCCATCGAAGATTATTATTCTTTAATCTACTTTCTTAGTCTAGTGTTGGTGACAAACGGCATAGTGTTTGGTACATCAATATTATTGCACAGTATACTCATTTGAACCAAATTCATTGTTGTTCACTTTCAGGACTTTTTGCAGGTGTTCCTTTGTACACTGATTCAATAACTCCATTGAAGGAGTGTGTATAAAGTCTTTCACAATGGAAGCCATATTTAAAGCACTAATCACTACTTATATAGAAAACAAACAGAAAACATGGTGAGCAAGACTTTCTGAGTGCCAATCCCTAACCATATACAATGATATTTGTATTCTGAGCAACCCTGGTTCCCTACCTACCAATATCACTACTCTAAACCTAACCGTCTTCTTTGAGGCATGCCGGGCTCAAGGCCACTTTAAACGCTAAACTCCACCACCCTAAGGTCTGGAAGCGTACCCTCGACAGAGCCCAAATTCTCCACCCAGGATTACCTCAAAACAAAAAAGGAAAAATAATAAAGTAATGGACTGTTGGAAGTACAGCTGGCCCACTCGGTGCCTAACTAACCAGGGCTACTCACTAACACTTTTAAACAGATTAAATAGCACTCAAAAAGCCATACTCACCACGTGCTGCATGTATACAGAGGAGAGGATTCACCACACTCTCACTCAGGGCCTAATTACTGACCAAGCTGTTCTCCTCCAAACCAATCAAACAAACAAACCAATTACTTGTATGCATCTCCTAAACAATTTACATGTAAAAACAAACATGCAATTACTAACTAGTGAATACATTTACAACAAAAATGTGGTATGGAATAAACTTTCCGAAGTGTTACTTACCAAGAAAGTCCAAAATCAGATTCCACCACTACAAACTAAGCCAAAAGCCAACAAACGAATCAATTAAACCAAAGGTCCACCAAAAGGAACAAGCCCCCATTTTGTCATGAACCAAACTCAAGGTACAGACAAAACAAGGGAGAACACACAAGTACTTGAGGTTTTTAAAGAAAAGTTATTTAATTATGCTATTTAAACTATGTACAAACAAAAGAAATTAAAGAATGAATGGATCAGTAATGTAGTAAGTGCATGCAATGTTCACCAAAACACACACCCACACACTTTATAATTTGTTCCTCAACGTTATATAGACAGGTAATGTTTTGTAAACTAACGTTATGTTTAGAATGGAATGAATACATCAAGGCAAAGATTGTTAGCTCAAAGCTAATCCGGCCCGTTTTCATCAACTAGCTTCTGTTAGCAGCCAGCATTAGCCTTCATTAGCTGAGCAAGTAAACAGTACTAACAGCGGTCCAATGTTCACCAAAACACACACCCACACACTTTATAATTTGTTCCTCAACGTTATATAGACAGGTAATGTTTTGTAAACTAACGTTATGTTTAGAATGGAATGAATACATCAAGGCAAAGATTGTTAGCTCAAAGCTAATCTGGCCCGTTTTTATCAACTAGCTTCTGTTAGCAGCCAGCATTAGCCTTCATTAGCTGAGCAAGTAAACTAACAGTAAAAGTTTTTACATGAAATACAGCTCAAAAACCCTGCTGACAAACGTTTGCTTATTAAATACATTCTATAATATAATAATACAAACGTTTCATTACCTCTCTGTGACGACAAAGTTGTTTAAATAACAGGAGAAAAGTTGCTGAAAACAATGTAATTCGATGGGACAGGAAGTACCATCTCCACCAGGAAGTCCTACCGGAAGTGCATACTTCAAGTTGTGCAAGTGGAGAATAGGGAGGAGAAACTAACTGCGTTTCAATATTTGTCAAAAACGTTACCTTTTGTGGCTTATTATCCCGAATAATAACAGTTATTGATATTATTCATTCAGAACGCTGAACTTTGAACCCCCACTGAACCTGCCAGGAAGTGAAGTTCGAAAAAATTCCAACGCTGATCGGTAGCTATAGACCACTACACTTCCGCGTTACATTGAAATCGGGGAGGAGATTGCGGGGGGGGGCAAATTAATGAATGTGGATGAGAGCCTTGACATCAAGTGATTGCAGCTACGGCTGTGGGGGTGCTAGAGACATGATCGAATAGACTTGTATGCGCTTGAATCTCCTGTACACGGCACGAGACATTCCTAATCGATCAGAACTAAATTGGCAGCGAAAAAGACAGTTTTTAAGCATCGATTCCCCATGCACATGCGCAGATTGGCCACGGAGTGTGACGCAACGCACATCCACCCTGGAATGTTCCATTAGAGGGGGTGTTGTGTTGTGAGAATGTGAGCGGCAGGTTACGATATTTAAAAAATGGCTAGCTATATGAGTACCTTGCCAGCTGCTGAAAAGTGCCGGTATTTGAACAAAATTGCCTGCTTTGGTGGCTAATGTCCTTTCAGCAGAACAGGAGAATGGAAAAACGATCCCACTCAATGGCCAGACATGTCTTATGGCGACATCTACAATTACCTGATTGAGTCTCCAGGTATAGACTAGTAATGTTGATTTTCAGTCATCTATGACATTTTTTGCCTAGATATACCGTATATTTAGGCAAAAAATTTCATATATGTCATATATTATACGTCTATACCAGCACCTGCTAGACTAGAATAGGCTGTCATTAGCCTACTATGTAGCCTAAGCTACTGATTATAAATGCACAACACTGTGCAATATTACACTTACTGTATTCCTTTTACTGTATATTTTATTCTATCTTAGGCACTTTGTTTTGTTATTCTTATTTGTGACTTGTTCTGTCTAAATGTTTAATGTGAGCGATTTGTAGTGTCAAATGTCCCTTGGGATAATAAAAGTATTTCTATGCTATCATGCATAGCCCACAAATTATTTGAGCACAGTGCCTCAACCTGACATTAATTTCCATGGTCTCATACAGGTGTTTACACAGCTGCAAAAATGAAAAACTATAAATCCCTGGAGGCGCACAAGTTTTTTTCGAGTGGTTGGGTATCTATTGTGCAGCACTATAAACCCGAAAAAGACATGACAGTATTCAGAACCCAGGTGAAGCCATCCTGGAGGGTCACAGAGAAACCCCACAATGCATGGTTCGCTGCCAGGAGCACAGGAGACATTGTAAGTGCTCACTGCGATTGCATGGCAGGGTAAGCTGACACTCAAACAATACTATAATTAATAATACCTACACTTGGTTGAGAAAAGTAATGAGTTCTACATCTTAATATAACATATTGAATGAAATTACTGTAGTTAAAAGTAACTTCCATTTCAGACTCGGGGAGACATGTTCTCATGTGGGGGCATTGCTTTTTAAACTGGAGACATCGGTCCGTTTGGGCTATACCAGTGTGGCCCCCACCAGCATAGCCTGTGCATGGAACAAAGTCTCCACCAAAAAGGTGGAGGGAGATAGAGTTTCAAATATAAACTTTTATTCGGACAAGGCAAAGAGTACGGGAGGCAGGGCACGGAAAGGCCCAATTCCAGTCGCCAACCCACAGCAACAAGAGCAGTTCCTTCACCTGTTGGCTGCGACTGGAGATCTCCCTGTAGGTCTAAGAACCCCCTGTAGGTCTAAGCACCTTCCAAGGGTTTTCGGCACCATTCAGGCCATGGTTCACAAATCTTTCCATCACTGAGGAACAAGTAGAGGCCATAGAAGAGGCAACTTTGGATCAGGCACAATGTGCTGCATGGCACCAAGAGAGGGTCGGAAGGGTGACAGGAACATCAGCTCACAGAGTACTGCACACATCCACCGACACACCGTCTGCAACACTGGTGAGAGACATTCTGGAAAAAGGCTCAACTAAAAACAGACTCATGGCTCCTGGAATTGTCTGGGGTAGGGAGCATGAACGAGATGCCATAGCTATTTATAAATACACTCTGTCCCTGGAAGGGTCCACAGCCCAAACCTGCATTAAGACTACAGACGAAATTCACAAGGTCCACACAAACCTGAACACTCAAAGAGCTGGCTTCCGTGTGTCAATAGACAGGCCCTATATCGGTGTCAGTTGTGATACATATGTGTCCTGTGAGTGCTGTGGGAGAGGAGTAGTGGAGGTGAAGTGTCCCTTGAAATGGGTTGATGTTGCTCCAGAAGATTGGCCTAAAGACAAGACCGGCCATCTAGACACTTTGTTGACACTGAGGAAGAACCACAGCTACTACACACAGGTAATAAAGTAAAGATTCTTACACATAATAGTTAATGCTCTGTTCTCCTTGTGTGGCATTGTGGCTAAATTTCTACTACTTTTTTTAATCACAGGTTCAGTTGCAGATGTTTGTTTGCAGAACACAGTAGGCCTATGCCGACTTTGTTACTTGGACCCCGAGACATACTGTCATTTTCAGAGTCCGTCGGGATGAACATTTCATTAGTGAAACAGTGGACTCCATAAGCTGGCATATTCACCCTCGGCTGGTGGGACACTCACCTCAGGTTCCAGAGCTACAGGTAAAATGCACTGGTTCACACATTCTTTATATTTAAGATCTAAGAGCTTGGGTTTAACAAGGTTTGGTGGTGTGTGCTGTTCCCTAATTTTTTTTTTTTACAATTTATTTAAATGTCTACTCTTCATTTGAATTCACACCCAGGTGGCCAAAAAGTTCCGGCCCATTAATGGCCTGTATCCGGCAGGCCGGAAGAAATTAGTCGGCCCAAGTCCGGCTGCCAGAGTCGGCCAAGTAGGCGGCAATGACTGACTGGCCGATTCCGGCCCGAGTACACTGGGCCAGGTCCGGGGTTGCCGGAAGCGGTGAACGTCCGGATTGGCAGAGTAGGCGGCAATGACTGACTGGCCGATTCCGGCCCGAGTACACTGGGCCATGTCCGGGGTTGCCGGAAGCGGTGAACGTCGGGTTGCCTAAAGCAGCCCAGATGCGACCCACACACACTGGGCCAGGTTTGGTTGCCCGAAGCCTAGCCGACACTGCCAATGCAATGGTACTACACAGTAAATTCCGCAGAGTACATTTGACTCAAACTGAGTACATTTGATTCAAACTGAGTAAAGAAATTTTACTCAGTTTGAGTGAAATGTACTCAGTTTGAGTCAAATTTACTTTGCGGAATTTACTGTGTACCCAGTATTCTGCCAGAGCTACTCCACTATCTGCCTATGACCATACATTACCGGAAATACAGTAGGAAATGGTTGATTAGTAATACAATGCCACATATTTAAGGACCCTTCCCTTTACCAATGGAGTATTGGCATGTCCCGCATTGAACAATTCAGAAGTTTACATGCTGTCTCCTACCTCACTGAAATATATTCTCAGTGTATGTGCACATTGTACACAATATACACCATTCTGCAGTGAAGCTCAAATATCAAGTAAAGTAACAATTACCCCCATACATGCTACTTTTTCCAGTTAAAAATGACAACTTGAATAGATATTTAAACATTTATTAACAAAAAAATATCACATCCTCCTCTCTGAACCCAACGACAAAGCCTCCAATGAAATTAACCCATTGTTCCCCTGCAACAGCTTCTCCCACAGGGGATCTTTGATTAAACACCTGCTATCAGAAGAATATAGACAGTCAGAAAAAAAGTTCAGTTTACTACTTAAGTACATTTAAAAGTAGAAACTTTGACTTTTACTCAAGTGTGTACTTTCACTTAAACTTTCATGTTAGTCTAGCTTAGCACATTTTTTTAGGAGAATTAATACAAAAACGAGTGATATGGCCGTTCAGTTGTAAATGAAAGCCTGCATTTAGTAAGACGTTGTTTATAAATGTCTTTTGGTTTAGTTATGAATGAATGACAGCATCTCTATAGTACAGCTCTATTACTAGGACATAAAGTGCTTTGGAATGACTGTATACATCATTCACAACGGGTGGCCCCAGCAGGAATCAAACTCCTAACCGTGACAGTGTTAGTGCCATGCTCGGAGTGCCAAGCACAAGACCCCAATGTTATGCGGGGCTCTGCTCATAGGCGGGCGGCTCGTGGCGTGGCTCGTAGTCCTGGTTGTAGAAGCAACCGTCGCCCTCCATGGAGACCCCCCTCCTCCCGCGTCACCCCAGCGAGGTGGCGGGTGGCGACCCTGACGAGGTGAGCCATGGTGGGGTGGCAGGGGGAGGCCCCTGGGGGGGGCTCCGGAGAAAAGCGCCAGGGGGCCGGGCCGGGAGGCGCCCCTGGGGCACCCCGGGAGGCGTGGGCATAGCCTTACGGACCACGGGGGAATAGGTGACGTGGGGGCGTAGCGTGGCGGGGGTCTGGGGGAGCTGTCGCCGGCCCCGGCGAGGCGTGCTGGTCCCCGACGTGGAGGGGACGGGACTTCCACTCACTGCCCTACACGAAAAGTGAAAAAGGCAAATAAAAAGAACGAACCACAAATTCAACGACAGAAGAGAAGAGGATGAGATAGAGAGAGAGAAGAGAGAGAGAGAAGAGAGAGAGAAGAGAGAGAAGGAAAGCAAGATAACAAAATACAACAAGAGCCAGTATGGAAGCAAATGAGTGACAGAAGTATTTGAATTTGATCAGACACCGAATTTATAGCATTGAAAATAATTACTTTGAAAACATGTATCTGAATTGAATTTATAGCATTGAAAATAATTACTTTGATAAATGTATCTGATTTTTGAATTTTATCAGACACCGAATTTATAGCATTGAAAATAATTACTTTGAAAACATGTATCTGAATTTTTTCAGACACCGAATTTATAGCATTGAAAATAATTACTTTGAAAACATGTATCTGAATTTTTTCAGACACCGAATTTATAGCATTGAAAATAATTACTTTGAAAAATGTATCTGAATTTTTTCAGACACCGAATTTATAGCATTGAAAATAATTACTTTGAAAATCATGTATCTGAATTTTTTTGCTCCGAATTTACCTATGTGAAATTAAAATTCAATGTAAAAAATTCGAATGTATAATAAAATTCAATGTAAAAAGATTCGATGCATAATTGCGGTGTATAAAATTCGATGTAAAAAAACCATCATCCGGGCTACCCAGACAGGATAAGCAATCGCGCCTGGATGCAATCGAATTGACTTCTGGCCTATCACTGCACGGCTTTGTCAGTCATGTGATCACACCAACCCGGGAGAAAGATGGCGGTATATATACATACGTTGGGGGGAGAATATACATACGGTGGGGAGGAGACTGTACATTAGGAGGGGGTGGGTGGGAGAGAAATATACATACGGTGGGGAGGAGACTGTACATTAGGAGGGGGTGGGAGAAAATATATACATACGGTGGGGAGGAGACTGTACATTAGGAGGGGGTGGGTGGGAGAGAAATATACATACGGTGGGGAGAGAATATATACATACGGTGGGGAGGAGACTGTATATTAGGAGGGGGTGGGAGAGAAATATACATATGGTGGGGAGAGAATATATACATATACGGTGGGGAGGAGACTGTACATTAGGAGGGGGTGGGAGAAAATATATACATACGGTGGGGAGGAGACTGTACATTAGGAGGGGGTGGGTGGGAGAGAAATATACATACGGTGGGGAGAGAATATATACATACGGTGGGGAGGAGACTGTATATTAGGAGGGGGTGGGAGAGAAATATACATACGGTGGGGAGAGAATATATACATACGGTGGGGAGGAGACTGTATATTAGGAGGGGGTGGGAGAGAAATATACATATGGTGGGGAGAGAATATATACATACGGTGGGGAGGAGACTGTACATTAGGAGGGGGTGGGAGAGAATATATACATACGGTAGGGAGGAGACTGTACATTACGAGGGGGTGGGAGAGAAATATACATATGGTGGGGAGAGAATATATACATATGGTGGGGAGAGAATATATACATACGGTGGGGAGGAGACTGTACATTAGGAGGGGGTGGGTGGGTGAGAGAGAAAATACATATGGTGGGGAGAGAATATATACATACGGTGGGGAGAAGACTGTACATTAGGAGGGGGTGGGAGAGAAATATACATATGGTGGGGAGAGAATATATACATATGGTGGGGAGAGAATATATACATACGGTGGGGAGGAGACTGTACATTAGGAGGGGGTGGGTGGGTGGGAGAGAAATATACATATGGTGGGGAGAGAATATATACATACAAGGAGACTGTCTATTATATGTATATTTCTCTCCCAACCACCCCCTCCTAATGTACAGTCTCCTCCCCACTGTATGTATATATTCTCTCCCCATCATATGTATATATTCTCTCCCCACCGTTCTCTTGGTGTAAAAAGTTTAAGACCAGGGTGAGGCCAGGCTATGGATGGCTTTGAAGGTGAGTAGTGTTTTGAAGTTAATGCGTTCCTTGATCGGGAGCCAGTGGAGGGAGTGGAGGACAGGAGTGATGTGTTCGCGGGACCGGGTGTTAGTGAGGAGGCGGGCAACTGAGTTTTGGACCATCTGCAGTTTATGGAGGGAGCGGGAGGTGATGCCAGTGAGGAGGGAGTTACAGTAGTCCAGGAGGGAAAAGATGAAGGCGTGTATGAGGGATTCAGCAGCAGGGGGTAGAGGCAGTGACGGATTTTGGCAATGTTGCGGAGGTGAAAATATGAAGTTTTGACAATGGAGCGGACATGGGGTCAAATGAGAGGGTGGGGTCGAGGATGACACAGAGGTTGCGGACTAGGGGGGAGGGGGTGATGGTGGAGTCATTGATGGTGAGTGTGATGTAATACAATAATTTATACTGTAGCATTACAAACCATTTGACAGCCAGGTCCTGCACCTCCGTTCTTGTCCTCTAGGAGCCATCGCAGCATGGCCAAGACCTTCCTCATCCAGCATACTGTCCGGGTGTAACTTATTGCCAGCGGAAGAGTGCAAGAATGCTTCCGCATTCGTCACCGCACGCCAGTACGGTAATGCGCCTTTCCTTTCGCCCCGCTCAGACAAATGCATGTAGTACATTGCAACACAACGCAGCATTTCCGCGGCTGTCTTTAACTAGCAGGACGCTAGTGGGCTAGTCGCTAAAATATATAATTGTACCAACACAGATATTAGGCAGTACACACATTGTCCTGCAATACATGTACAGTGAATGCACAGCTACATTCGCCATATATTTCTATCGCTGCTGCGGTCTATAGTGAAATGCAATATTATTATTATTATTGTAAAGATTATCATTACAATCGCAGCCTGGAGGCAATGTTACAAGTGTACGAGGGTTGTGTGCAAAGAGCACAGCCTCTCAATTTGCACAACGTGCACAAAATAATAATTGTAATGATCTTTACAATAATAATAATATTGCATTTCACTGTAGACCGCATCAGCGATAGAAATATATGGCGAATGTAGCTGTGCATTCACTGTACATGTATTGCAGGACAATGTGTGTACTGCCTAATATCTGTGTTGGTACAATTATATATAAAACGATATATATATATTTGAGCGACTAGCCCACTAGCGAGGCAACCTCCTGCACCATCGCAGCAGCGCCGAGCGTGGTGATACAAGCGGGCTGCTCTGAGGAAAGGAGCCCCTTCACGCTAGTGGGCTAGTCGCTCAAATATATATCGTTTTATATATAATTGTACCAACACAGATATTAGGCAGTACACACATTGTCCTGCAATACATGTACAGTGAATGCACAGCTACATTCACCATATATTTCTATCGCTGCTGCGGTCTACAGTGAAATGCAATATTATTATTATTGTGAAGATCATTACAATTATTATTTTGTGCACGTTGTGCAAATTGAGAGGCTGTGCTCTTTGCACACAACCCTTGTACACTTGTAACATTGCCTCTCCAGGCTGCGATTGTAATGATAATCTTTACAATAATAATAATAATAATAATAATATTGCATTTCACTGTAGACCGCAGCAGCGATAGAAATATATGGCGAATGTAGCTGTGCATTCACTGTATGTATTGCAGGACATTGTGTGTACTGCCTAATATCTGTGTTGGTACAATTATATATAAAACGATATATATTTTAGCGACTAGCCCACTAGCGTCCTGCTAGTTAAAGACAGCCGAGGTTGAGTAGTTTCTTCTGATATCACTTTCAAACTCCAAGTGATTCATTGCAATGTACGCGGAAATGCTGCGTTGTGTTGCAATGTACTACATGCATTTGTCTGAGCGGGGCGAAAGGAAAGGCGCATTACCGTACTGGCGTGCGGTGACGAATGCGGAAGCATTCTTGCACTCTTCCGCTGGCAATAAGCTACACGCATACTGTCCTTCTGAAGCTCTGAAGTCATTAGTGGCCATGAACCTAAAGAGAGAGAGCGAGAATACGTTAGTAGATAGTCTAAGGCCAGTGATTCTCAATATTATTTTGCATATCTAGGACCTCTAATTTAGTCCATGTCATGCACATCTACATAAAATATACTGTAGCATTACAAACCATTTGACAGCCAGGTCCAGCACCTTTCCGTTCTTGTCTTCTAGGAGCCATCGCAGCATGGCCAAGACCTTCCTCATCCAGCATACTGTCCTTCTGAAGGTCTGAAGTCATTAGTGGCCATGAACCTAGAGAGAGCGAGAATACGTTAGTAGATAGTCTAAGGCCAGTGATTCTCAATATTATTTTGCATATCTAGGACCTCTAATTTAGTCCATGTCATGCACATCTACATAAAATATACTCTAGCATTACAAACCATTTGACAGCCAGGTCCAGCACCTCTCCGTTCTTGTCTTCTAGGAGCCATCGCAGCATGGCCAAGACCTTCCTCATCCAGCATACTGTCCTTCTGAAGGTCTGAAGTCATTAGTGGCCATGAACCTAGAGAGAGCGAGAATACGTTAGTAGATAGTCTAAGGCCAGTGATTCTCAATATTATTTTGCATATCTAGGACCTCTAATTTAGTCCATGTCATGCACATCTACATAAAATATACTGTAGCATTACAAACCATTTGACAGCCAGGTCCAGCACCTCTCCGTTCTTGTCTTCTAGGAGCCATCGCAGCATGGCCAAGACCTTCCTCATCCAGCATACTGTCCTTCTGAAGGTCTGAAGTCATTAGTGGCCATGAACCTAGAGAGAGCGAGAATACGTTAGTAGATAGTCTAAGGCCAGTGATTCTCAATATTATTTTGCATATCTAGGACCTCTAATTTAGTCCATGTCATGCACATCTACATAAAATATACTCTAGCATTACAAACCATTTGACAGCCAGGTCCAGCACCTCTCCGTTCTTGTCTTCTAGGAGCCATCGCAGCATGGCCAAGACCTTCCTCATCCAGCATACTGTCCTTCTGAAGGTCTGAAGTCATTAGTGGCCATGAACCTAGAGAGAGCGAGAATACGTTAGTAGATAGTCTAAGGCCAGTGATTCTCAATATTATTTTGCATATCTAGGACCTCTAATTTAGTCCATGTCATGCACATCTACATAAAATATACTGTAGCATTACAAACCATTTGACAGCCAGGTCCAGCACCTCTCCGTTCTTGTCTTCTAGGAGCCATCGCAGCATGGCCAAGACCTTCCTCATCCAGCATACTGTCCTTCTGAAGGTCTGAAGTCATTAGTGGCCATGAACCTAGAGAGAGCGAGAATACGTTAGTAGATAGTCTAAGGCCAGTGATTCTCAATATTATTTTGCATATCTAGGACCTCTAATTTAGTCCATGTCATGCACATCTACATAAAATATACTCTAGCATTACAAACCATTTGACAGCCAGGTCCAGCACCTCTCCGTTCTTGTCTTCTAGGAGCCATCGCAGCATGGCCAAGACCTTCCTCATCCAGCATACTGTCCTTCTGAAGGTCTGAAGTCATTAGTGGCCATGAACCTAGAGAGAGCGAGAATACGTTAGTAGATAGTCTAAGGCCAGTGATTCTCAATATTATTTTGCATATCTAGGACCTCTAATTTAGTCCATGTCATGCACATCTACATAAAATATACTCTAGCATTACAAACCATTTGACAGCCAGGTCCAGCACCTCTCCGTTCTTGTCTTCTAGGAGCCATCGCAGCATGGCCAAGACCTTCCTCATCCAGCATACTGTCCTTCTGAAGGTCTGAAGTCATTAGTGGCCATGCACCTAGAGAGAGCGAGAATACGTTAGTAGATAGTCTAAGGCCAGTGATTCTCAATATTATTTTGCATATCTAGGACCTCTAATTTAGTCCATGTCATGCACATCTACATACTGTAGCATCCATCAACACAGGATGACCCTTTCCAGCTGTTGAAATGAAAGTCCCAGATTGAAAAGTATATATATACACAGTCACACACACAATAAAACATTGTATACATCACTTACAAGCATGACCACTTGAAGATCTTGAAGACTTGGTAGATCTTGACCGTCTTGGGAGAGAGAGAGAGAAGGCATTACAGGATGACTCTTTGAAAATGATGTCTCAGATTCAAAAGTATATATTATATATACACAGTCACACACACAATAAAAACCACAACCACTTGAAGTATACGGGTAGTTGTTATTGAGCTGTCTTCTGCTTTCATGTCGTTGTTGAGAGACAGCACTGTAACAGTATTTGCTACATTAACAATGAAATTATATATTTTATAATTAAATTAAACCATGAAAGATCTGCGTGATATGCATTGGTTAGCTAACGTCAGTATTCTACAGTCTAGGCCTGCTAGCAGTAGTGCTTGTATTACAGATCCCGCCAGTTTCATAATATCGAGCAAATAACGTTACAGTAGACTAGTCACTGAAACACAGACTAAACAGAATTTATATCAGCAGCACGCATTACTTATAAATAATAAAATATATGTGTTGCACAATTACCCGAGATGAGAACAGTTGGTGACAACGTGAGGCTCTGCCTGTAGCAGTGTATGTAGCCTATATATGTGTTGCACAATTACCTGAGATGAGAACAGTTGGTGACAACGTGAGGCTCTGCCTGTAGCAGTGTATGTAGCCTATATAGCTAACGTGAGCTCGCGCTACACTCAGTGTATGTAGCATAGATATCTATAGATATCTGTGTTCTATAGATATCTATGGTATGTAGCCTATATAGCTAACGTGAGCTCGCGGCCTCGCGCTACACTCAGTGTATGTAGAGCTAGTAGCTAACGTGAGCTCGCGCTACACTCAGTGTATGTAGCCTATATAGCTAACGTGAGCTCGCGGCCTCGCGCTACACTCAGTGTATGTAGAGCTAGTAGCTAACGTGAGCTCGCGCTACACTCACTGAAACACAGACTAAACAGCACTCATTTATATTAGCGGTATTACTTATAAATAATCAAAAATATCTGCATAAATTACCTGAGATGAGAAGAAATGCAACCGTGTCATACTGGTCTGGTCTGACTCTGCCGCGCGCGACGCGCGTCAATTCAAAATTTCAAAAACCACAATGCATTGTGGGGATCCCCCCCCCCCACAATGCAACGCAGCTGTTAGTCAGTGTTGCCAAATGACAATTATTATTTATATTATTTTATATAACAGTTACTCAATCAACTTGCTTTATACCTACAATCTCTCTGACAAATCTCAATGGCACAAGAATAACTTAAAATAATACTAATAATAATAATAATAATAATAATAATAATAATAATAATAATAATAATAATAATAATAATAATAATAATAATAATAATAATAATAGCTCTCTTTTCAAGTAAAATAATATGAAATAATGTTCGAATTAATACATCTTTAACAAATTATAGGCAGTATAGTATTTGTTTCAAGTTTAAAGTTCAATAACTTCGTTTTTATATACTTTACAGTGAAAATGTTGGTTTTGATTGATTGATTGATTGATTGATTGATTGATTGATTGATTGAAAACTTTATTAACAGATTGCAGAATGGGTACAATACAGTACAGCTCAATACATACAATTGTTAAGGGCATGCAGACCAGAGAAAGACGTTCGTCTTGTTTACATCAGGCACCCCCATTTTCAATTCATCATAACATGACATGTGACATACAGATAGACACTTCTATACATTTATGACATACCAGATTTGCAAATACAGTAGGCCTACTGTTTGTGATACAAAAAGAGTTTAGAAAAGAGAGTATATATTTGACGTAGAACCGTACATTATAGGTGGGGGGGGGTAGGAGGGGTGGGGGGGGGGCACTGTACAACTGCACAAGCACAACTGTACATTGGAATATTGACAAAACCATGTTTGGTACTTTACTGTACATTGGAGGGGGTTGGGTTAGGACATTTACAGGGGCCAGTTTCGAATTGCAGTCTCCCGTAGGTGTTCTTTGAGAGTGTTTTGAAAGTGGGTAGTGATTCACATTCCTTTACATCTTTGGGTAGGGCGTTCCACATTGATGTGGCATAATTGCGAAATGTGTATAGTCCCTGTTTGAGCCGAATCTGGGTTTAACATGATTTGTGGAGCTCCCATGGTGTTGTGGTCGTGGTATTCACTGACCTTTGGGAAGTATTTTGACATGTACACATATACCTTGGTCGTGTATGTATCTTGTAGACAGGCCCATTGCAAGTTGCTGTACTCTGTCGTCTACTCTAAGCCATCCTAGGTTGTCACGTGGGCAGGGGCGAGGTGGGTTCTAGAAGTAAGGTCAAGCAGTAGTCTGACCAGTTTGTTTTGAGATGTTTGTGTAGCAGGGTGGATTATCCCTACTTTATGAGATGTACACTGTCACCAGGTAGGGGGGAACGCAGCAGATCTGAGTCCAACTGAATCCCCGACTTTAGTGCAGGAGTGGAGCTTTAGCAGAGGGTCACAGCCTCTTCACCCTGCTCCCCTCTGGGAGAAGGCTGAGGATCCCAAAGGCTGTGAAAGCTCGACACAGACTGAACTTCTTCCCCTCAGCCGCCAGGCTGATCAATGCCTCAGGTCCCCCCCCCCCCCCCCCCCCCTCCCCCCTCTGCCCCCAAGTGACACTGGCACAATGACACTGACTGCACTGCACTAGTCCGTACTGGATCCCTGCACTCTTCACTTTATATATATATATGTATTTATTGATTAATCCCCCACTGCACTGTTTCGTTTCTTGTCTGTGTTGGTGTTGTTTTCTGTGAAAAAAGAAAGGAAATGCATACACTGTATTGCTGCAACAATTACCAATGTGTTTTACACAAATGGCTAAATAAAGGAATCTGAATCTGGGGCCTAGGATTTACTAACCTAGTGTGCTGGTCCAGCTTTAACAAATTATCTCTGTATCTTTTCAATGTAAATAATAAATCAGTAACCAGTATTGTTATGTTAGCGTACTGAGCTGCGGTTAAAGGCCTTAACCACAGGTTAAAGGCCTTAACCACAGTTGTTATGTTAGCTACTGAGCTGCTGCAGGCCTTAACCACAGTATTATGTTAGCTATGAGCTGCTAACTATAGAGGCCATAACCACAGTATTACATATACTCTTGTTAGCTTTATGAGGCTACATCAACACACTCCTATGAGTGCAGCATATGCAGCTTTATGAGGCTACATCAACATCCTATGAGTGCAGCTATAATATTAGCTTTATGAGGCTACATCAACATGCAGGCTCCTATGAGTGCAGCTATTTAAAGGCCTTAACCACAGTTGTTATGTTAGCTACTGAGCTGCTGGTTAAAGGCCTTAACTACAGTGTTGTTATGTTAGCTACTGAGCTGCTGGTTAAAGGCCTTAACTACAGTGTTGTTATGTTAGCTACTGAGCTGCTGCAGGCCTTAACCACAGTATTATGTTAGCTATGAGCTGCTAACTATAGAGGCCATAACCACAGTATTACATATACTCTTGTTAGCTTTATGAGGCTACATCAACACGCTCCTATGAGTGCAGCATATGCAGCTTTATGAGGCTACATCAACATCCTATGAGTGCAGCTATAATATTAGCTTTATGAGGCTACATCAACATGCAGGCTCCTATGAGTGCAGCTATTTAAAGGCCTTAACCACAGTTGTTATGTTAGCTACTGAGCTGCTGGTTAAAGGCCTTAACTAAAGTGTTGTTATGTTAGCTACTGAGCTGCTGGTTAAAGGCCTTAACTACAGTGTTGTTATGTTAGCTACTGAGCTGCTGCAGGCCTTAACCACAGTATTATGTTAGCTATGAGCTGCTAACTATAGAGGCCATAACCACAGTATTACATATACTCTTGTTAGCTTTATGAGGCTACATCAACACGCTCCTATGAGTGCAGCATATGCAGCTTTATGAGGCTACATCAACATCCTATGAGTGCAGCTATAATATTAGCTTTATG
This sequence comes from Notolepis coatsorum, assembly GCF_963971535.1. NCBI lineage: Eukaryota > Metazoa > Chordata > Actinopteri > Aulopiformes > Paralepididae > Notolepis > Notolepis coatsorum. The sequence continues at coordinate 22,766,166 of NC_140169.1, forward strand.
AGGCTACATCAACATGCAGGCTCCTATGAGTGCAGCTATTTAAAGGCCTTAACCACAGTTGTTATGTTAGCTACTGAGCTGCTGGTTAAAGGCCTTAACTACAGTGTTGTTATGTTAGCTACTGAGCTGCTGCAGGCCTTAACCACAGTATTATGTTAGCTATGAGCTGCTAACTATAGAGGCCATAACCACAGTATTACATATACTCTTGTTAGCTTTATGAGGCTACATCAACACGCTCCTATGAGTGCAGCATATGCAGCTTTATGAGGCTACATCAACATCCTATGAGTGCAGCTATAATATTAGCTTTATGAGGCTACATCAACATGCAGGCTCCTATGAGTGCAGCTATTTAAAGGCCTTAACCACAGTTGTTATGTTAGCTACTGAGCTGCTGGTTAAAGGCCTTAACTAAAGTGTTGTTATGTTAGCTACTGAGCTGCTGGTTAAAGGCCTTAACTACAGTGTTGTTATGTTAGCTACTGAGCTGCTGCAGGCCTTAACCACAGTATTATGTTAGCTATATGAGCTGCTAACTATAGAGGCCATAACCACAGTATTACATATACTCTTGTTAGCTTTATGAGGCTACATCAACACGCTCCTATGAGTGCAGCATATGCAGCTTTATGAGGCTACATCAACATCCTATGAGTGCAGCTATAATGTTAGCTTTATGAGGCTACATCAACACGCTCCTATGAGTGCAGCATATGCAGCTTTATGAGGCTACATCAACATCCTATGAGTGCAGCTAATGTTAGCTTTATGAGGCTCTGCCCCCCCCCCCTCCACTCCTATAACACCCACCTCGCTCTGCCCCCCCCCTCCACTCCTCTAACATTTTATTTATTAATTGTATTATTATTATTTTATTTGTTGCCATTAAAATAATAGGCAAGCATAGGGCTAAAACATTTTCATAAACAATAATATAATCTTTTGTTATTTGGTTATAATAAGGGCTTTTCTATGCATTTGTCTGATTGATTGATTGATTGATTGATTGATTGAAAGCTTTATTTACAGACTGCAGAGTGGGTACAGTACAGCTGTATTCACTTGTTGCGGTGGTCTCAACGGAACAATTTTGATTGACAGTCGATTCTGCCAATCACACCGCTGTTGTGTGTGGGGGCGGCGTCGCTTGACTGAAACTTCGGCTCTGCCCCGGCAACCATTGCCGGGCCAGAGCCGGTTTATCTTTGGCGAGCCCGAGTCGGCTCTGCCCCGGCAACCATTGCCGTGCCAGAGCCGGTTTATCTTTGGCGAGCCCGAGTCGGCTCTGGCACGGCAAGCCGAGCCGGGCCAGAGCCGGTTTATCTTTGGCGAGCCTGAGTCGGCTCTGCCCCGGCAAGCAGAGCCGGGCCAGAGCCGGTTTATCTTTGGCGAGCCCGAGTCGGCTCGGGCATGGCAACCATTGCCGGGCCAGAGCCGGTTTAGCTTTGGCGAGCCCGAGTCGGCTCTGCCCCGGCAACCAGAGCCGGGCCAGAGCCGGTTTATCTTTGGCGAGCCCGAGTCGGCTCTGCCCCGGCAACCATTACCGAGCCAGATCCGGCTCATCGTTGGCGTGCCGTGCCGGACATATGCCGAGTGTGCCGACCGGTAGCCGGAATTGGGCCGAGTATGCTGGCCACCTGGGCAGGAACAAGACGTGGAGCCCTGAGACCGTGCTAGGCGGAGAACACTGCAGTGAGGTAGACAATAGAAAATAAGGGAGAATCATTTACAAGATTTCAAAGAGGATTTCAAAGGATTTAATCAAGGGTAAAAAAATAAGAAAATAGTACCAAACTGTTGGCACTCAAAGTGCAGGAACTAACACTAAAAATTGTAGATACCCCTACCCGGGGTAGAACTAATTGTGACCATTTCCATTGCAAAATAGCAGATCCGGTTTGAGGAAGAATAGCCACTGCAGTCGGCACGGTTTGCCACATCAAGGACCAGCGCAGGGATCCGAGTGTAATATTTAACTTTGTGTGTAATGAATCTATAATCTATGAGAGTTTCGCGTTTTGAATTGAATTAAGATAAGATAAGATAAGATATTCCTTTATTGATCCCCCTTTATTGATCCCCTTGGGGAAATTCAGGCATCATAGCAGCATCGGGGAAGGGGGGGGGGGGGTACAGGCAGTGTAAACAATTAGGTCAATTTGGTCAATATAATTTACTATCTAACTAGCTGAAAAAATAATTCACATTATTCACAGTGTCACATAAGGTGCAGTATGCATGAGGTAGTGTTATAATTTAATATCTACTGAGTATACATTATTCACAGTATCACAGTATCCACTGAATATACATTATTCACAGTATCACAGTATCACAGTATCCACATAAGGTGCAGTATGCCTAAGGTAGTGTAGGTTGTCCTCCTTGGGTTCCTATAAGTCCCAGGTCAATGTCTGGTAGCAGTCGCTGCCCCCTGTTGTGGAGCCTGGAGGCTGCTAGTCGCTGCCCACTGTTGTGGAGCCTGATGGCCGCTGGTATGAAGGACTGTCCGAGGCGGTTAGTTGAGTGTCAGGGGGGAATGAGTCTGTCGCTGAACGAGCTTTTCATCTTGACTAGCTCGTCGTAGAGGGGGTGGTAGGGGTTCTCCATGATGGCAGCCAGCTTCCTTATCATCCCCCTCTCTGCCATCACCTCAAGTCTAGGTAGCTCGACTCCCACCACGGAGCTAGCCTTCCTCACCAGCTTGTTGAGCTTGTTGGTGTCCCTTGAGTTGATGTAGCCTCCCCAGCATGCCACAGCATAGAAGAGGATGCTGGCCACTACAGACTGGTAAAATGATTGCAGCAGTCTGTTGCACACATTGAAGGACCTGAGTCTCCTCAGGAAGAACAGCCTGCTCTGTCCCTTCCTGTAGAGGGCCTCTTTGTTATCCGACCAGTCCAGTTTATTGTTCAGGTGTACCCCAAGGAACTTATATGAGTCCACCACCTCCACATCCACCCCTCGGATGGTGATGGGATTGATTGATTGATTGATTGAAAACTTTATTAACAGATTGCAGAATGGGTACAATACAGTACAGCTCAATACACACAATTGTTAAGGGGATGCAGACCAGAGAAAGACTTTCGTCTTGTTTACATCAGGGTCCCCCATTTTCAATTCATCAGGACATATATGACATACATGACATACAGATAGTCAGTACTGCTACATCTATACATTTATGACATACCAGATTTGCAAATACAGTACTGTTTGTGATACAGAAGGAGTCAAGAAAAGGGAGTATATACATTTGACGTAGAAACTGTACATTGGAGGAGGTTGGGTGGGGGGGGGTTGGGTACATTGGGATATTGACAACCATACTGGGTAATTTACATTGGAGGTGGTTGGGGGGGGGGGGGGGCAACACTGTATAAACAAGCAAAACTGTACATTGAGGGGGGGGGGGGGAGACACTGTACAAACAAACAAAATTGTACATTGGACTATTGACAAAACCATACTAGGTAAATGACTGTACATTGGAGGGGGTTGGGTTAAGATATTTACAGGGGCCAGTGTTGAATTGCAGTCTCCCGTAGGTGTCCCTTGAGAGAGGTTTTGAAAGTGGGTAGTGATCCACATTCCTTTACAGCTTTGGGTAGGGCGTTCCACATTGTTCCACTACACACATGAGTGCATGCTTACCAACTGTCCGTCTGCAACACTACTATCACCAACATCTAAGAAGGGAGATCCCCCCTTGAATGGCCCTTCTAAGGTTTCTCTCCTCCACACTGCCTGTGGAGCTTTTTTCCCTATTGTTAGGTTTTAGTGAGTTTTTCCTTACCTTCGCGTGGGGTATGTCTGGGAGTGCTTGCATTCTTTCATTTATCTGCATCCATCTAAAAATGTTTGCACCTTATGGTGTTCTTGTTCTGTTCTTGACTTATTGTTATGTTTTCTTCTTGACTTGTTTAAAGAAGATCTGTACGGCCCATGGGGACATTAACATGTGTTGTCGGGCCCTATAAATAAATTTGATTTGATTTGATTTGATGTGGCATAATTGCGAAACGTGTTTAGTCCCTTATTTGAGCCGAATCTGGGTTTAACATGATTTGTGGAGCTCCCTCTGGTGTTGTGATCGTGGTATTCACTGACCTTTGGGAAGTATTTTGACATGTACATGGGTACCTTGGTCGTGTAGTGTATCTTGTAGACCAGGCCCATTGCTAGTTGCTGTACTCTGTCGTCTACTCTAAGCCATCCTAGGTTGTCAAAGTGGGCAGGGGTGAGGTGGGTTCTAGGAGTAAGGTCAAGCAGTAGTCTGACCAGTTTGTTTTGAGATGTTTGTAATTTTGTTTTTAGCGCCTTTGAGGTGCTTTGGTACCATGAGGTGCAAGCATAGTCGTAGTACCCCTGAATGAGTGCTCCTGCCAGAGTCTTCAGGGTATTCTTGTTTACCAGAGAGGAGATCCGGTACAAGAATCGAGTTTGTTGGTTGACTTTTTTTATTACATTGGATGCCATTTTGTCACAGGAGAGATTAGCCTCTAGGATGGAACCCAGGTAGGTAATTTCATCTTTCCTTGTGACAATATTGTCACCCACTGTAACTGAGAAGCCGTCGGTCTTGCTGAGTTTGTTATTTGAACCGAAGAGAATGGACTCTGTTTTGCCCATGTGTAATGATAGTTTGTTATCAGCGAGCCATATGCAGATTCTGCCTAGTTCCGAGCTGAGGGTTTTTTCAACCTGTAACTTGTTCTTGTCAGAGACCAGCAGGGCTGAGTCGTCCGCAAACAGGAACAAGTTGCAGTCACAAGCTGACGACATGTCATTTGCATAAATTAGGAACAGTAGCGGTCCTAGTATGCTTCCTTGTGGAACACCACAGCTCACTGTGAGGGGGGGGGATAGGGTACCGGGGTGGGGCCTCTTCTTGCCCCTCCAGAAGTCCACCACCAGCTCCTTGGTCTTACTGGTGTTGAGTTGGAGGTGGTTGCTGTCGCTCCACCCCACGAAGCTCTCCACCAGGGCTCTGTACTCCTCCTCATCATCGTCGGTGATGTAGCTTACGATGGAGGAGTCGTCTGAGAACTTCTGCAGGTGGCACCCGCTTGAGTTGCGGCAGAAGTCTGAGGTGTAGAGGGTGAAGAGGAAGGGTGACAGCACAGTTCCTTGGGGGGCGCCGGTGTTGCTCACCAGTACGTCAGACTGACTGTCCTTTAGTCTGACGTACTGCGGCCTCTCAGTGAGGTAGTCCTTGATCCAGGCCACCAAGCCGTGCTCCAGCTGCATCGCGGAGAGCTTCTCCGCTAGCAGTGACGGCTGGATGGTGTTGAAGGTGCAGGAGAAATCAAAGAACATAATCCTCACTGAGCTGCGCGGCTTCTCCAGGTGCGTATACGCTCTGTGGATCATGTAGATGATGGCATCCTCCACCCCGATGTTTGCCTGGTATGCAAACTGCAGGGGGTCGAGGGAGTCACGCACCAGGGGCTTGAAATGTTGCAGGACCAGTCTCTCAAACGTCTTCATGACGTGCAACGTCAGATCGACTGGCCTGTAGTCGTTGAGGGTGCTGGGTCGTCCCTTCTTGGGCACCGGGACAATGCAGGAGGTCTTCCAGAGCTGGGGCACCCTCTCCAGCCTCAGGGAGAGGTTGAAAAGATGTTGGAGCGGTGCTGCCAGCTGCTCCGCACATACTTTGAGCACCCTGGGATTGGTGTTGTCCGGTCCTCTGGCCTTGTTTACACTAATCCTGGAGAGCTGCCTACTGACCTAACTGTTAGTGATCGTCAGGGTTGGGGGTGGTAGGCAGTCTGCTGCTGTTGGGGGTGGGGTGCCGGTGCTGATGGGTGTGGGTGGGTGGGTGGGGGTTTGGGGTGCTTTGTAGGTGTGATCTGGTGCTGGTGTCGATGGGTGGGGGGAGAGGTGTGGGGAGGCCACTCTGGTCAAAGCGGTTGAAGAACGAGTTGAACTCGTTTGCACGCTCTGGGGGGCCCTCAACAGCTGTGCCCTGCTGTTTGAACTCAGTGATCTTCCTGACCCCCGCCCACACCTCCCTGGTGTTGTTGGCCTGTAGTCTGCCCTCCAGCCTGTCCTTGTAGCTGACCTTGGCTGCCCTTAGCTCTTTTTTGATCTCCCTTTGGACAGCCCTGGCCTGCTCAGTGTCCCCTGCCATGAAGGCCCTCTTTTTCCTGTTTAGCAGGTGTTTAATGTCCTTGCTAATCCAGGGTTTATTGTTTGAAAAGATTACTGAAATAAAATTACTTTTCCACGATATTCTAATTTATTGAGCTGCACCTGTATATGCATACATAGTAGCAATAGAACCAAAGTATATAAGAACATTTGAAAGTTTAAAGTAATGATTAGAACTAGAACAAAGAAGCATGGGAATAGAAGGGCTGGTATACAGGATGGAATACAAGATGATGGCTCAGGGCCATCTCCCCAGAGGGGCAGGAGAATCACTCAGAATCTAGTCTAGGATGGAACCTACCTGGGTTCCATCCTAGAGGCTAATCTTTCCTGTGACAAAATGGCATCCAATGTAATAAAAAAAGTCAACCAACGAATTCTGATTCTTGTATCGGATCTCCTCTCTGGTAAACAAGAATACCCTGAAGACTCTAAGGGCGCTTTCACATATAGACTCTGGCAGGAGCACTCATTCAAGGGTACTACGACTATGCTTGAACCTCATGGTACCAAAGCACCTCAAAGGCACTAAAAACAAAATTACAAACATCTCAAAACAAACTGGTCATCTCAAAACAAACGTCGGCCGTCTAATGAAGTTAGATTTATACAGTACACTTTGACTGCTGAATTGACACGTTTAACTTATTCATTCTTTAATTCAGCAACATTAATGCTTCTTACTGTTACTGTTAGAGACTGTGCTAGGCGCGACAATGCTGCTGCGGCGTTGAAGTGGGAAAGCGGCAGTGAAACACAGCAGCCTCTGGCGTTGCCGCCTCGGCCGCTGCCGCAGGGCGGGGCCGCGGCGTGTCACGTGGCCGTCGCGGCCAATCAGGCCAACCCCGGAAATCAAATCCGTTGCGGAAGTGATACACGCGTTTGGGATCCCTTACATGAAATCCTGAAATGAAAAAGGCAAAGATTTAACCACAAAGCACCTAAAATCAAGCTAAACCTAATGTGCACTACAGTGTACAAAAATTCATTGCTCGGTCTTGTAGTATCTTAATAAAAGAGGCCGTGGTAGTGCTCAGTTGTGCTTTATTCACAGTTGGGTATTCATACAGGTAAACAGTGAAACCGCAGCCAGTCCCTGTGGCTGCTACCTTATTCTGACCCAGAGCGCTCCGAGGCGCCTCTGGTTCACGTAACAGTAACCAATGATAAGCAAGACATGTGACACCTTAACATCAGGGGAGTTGTAGTCCTACACTACACTACACTCCTCCCCTCCCCTGATTCCTGAGATTACAGATCTAATCTGTCAGGGGGGTTTTGCATTTCGTTTTGGTCTACTACTTCCCCTGACCTGAGGACCATCTGGCCCTAGTATTACTCGCTCTTCCGTTTCAGACTGTGGTAACTTAGTTGACACCATTTGATTCACATGTCTTTTACATACTTTGTTCTGAACCTCAACCATGTATGTAACCGGGCCTAATGGCCTCACAATCCTCCCATGAACCCACTTTTCTCCTTCCCCTCCCCCATAGTTTTTCACCAACACCCGCTGGTGAGGTTGAAATGATCGGACCCTCTTCTGCGGTCCCTCCGGACTCCGCTGTGTGCTCTGTTGTCCCGTCTCTGCACCGCTAGGCTGTATCAGCGACAGTCTCGTTCTCAGTTTCCGTCCCAAGAACAGTTATGCCGGTGTTTTACCCGTCACACAATGGGGGGTGCTCCTGTAACAAAACAGAAAATTTTGAATAGAGTGCTGCGTTGTGATACTCTGACTCTTTGCTTTTTCCAGCGCCTTTTTCAGATTCTGCACCAGGCGCTCTGCAGCCCCATTAGAGGCAGGGTGTTACGGCGGCGACCGTGTGTGTTTCACCCCATTGTTCCTGAGAAAGTCCTGGAATGTCCGTGACTGAAATGGGGGGCCATTGTCTGACACCAGTTCCTCTGGCAGTCCATAGTTTGCGAAGAACCCCCTCAGAACCTCCACTGTTTTCTCCGCTGTCGTTGTCATCATCAATGACACTTCCGGCCACTTAGAGAAACTGTCTGTTAACACCATGAACTTATGTTTGCCTTTGTCTGCAAAATCCACATGGACCCTCTGCCACGGTCTCACTGCACCAGTCCATGCATGCACCAGAGCCGTCGGTGGTGTGTTTCTAGTCAGTTGACAAGGGTTACATGTGGCCACCAGGTTTTCAATGTCTCTGTCCAGGTTTGGCCACCAAAAATGGCTACGTGCTCTGGTCTTCATTCTCACTATACCCAGGTGATCGTCATGTAACTCTTTTAACATTTGTGACCTCAGTACGGGAGGAATGACCACTCTAAAACCCCACATCACACAATCACTCTCTACAGACAGTTCTGTACGTCTCACCCAGTATGGTTTTAGTTCCTCCTCCGTGACATGCTTAGGCCACCCTTTCTGTGTGAAATCTTTCACTGATCTCATTACTGCATCACTCTTGGTGTGCTCTGCTATCTCTCTAGGAGAGATAGGGATCTCATCTAAGAACGAGACTCTGAAGTCCGGGCTACACTCTTGTGCCTCTGCCTGCATCGGTAACCTAGATAATGCATCCGCATTCCCATGTGTCAGGGCGGCCTTATACTGAATATCGTACTGGTAGGCTGCTAGAATTAGGGCCCATCTCTGCAGTCTTGCTGCTGCTAATGTGGGAACACCTGTCTTAGGTCCTAAGATCTTGACCAGTGGCTGATGGTCTGTACAGAGGGTACATTTTCGACCATACAAATATTCATGGAACTTTTTTACTCCAAAAATTATACTGAGGGCCTCTGTAGTAAATTCCCAAACATAGACTCATGATTAACTAATGTGTGGAAATATTTAGGCCTCAAAACAATAAGAAATATGAATGTGTGTGTGGTTACATAGACGTGATTGCCATTGTAGGCCACACAGGTCGATTTACACATGACGTGAGTGGTCAAATGATTCTATCTATGACCGCAACCCAAGGACCATCTGCTATGGCCTGGGACAATGGGCTCTGTAAAGATCAAACGAAGAACAAAAGGTCACGTAGACATGTTATCTAGCTGGAGTTTCCTGTCACACACACATTTTCAAATACACATCCACACACACACACACACTCACACACACCTAGTCACACACTCACACACACACACACATACTCACACACACATAGACACACACACACACACACATTCACACACACACACACACAGACACACACACACACATTCACACACACACACATTCACACACACACACACATAGAACATCTCCAAACAAGCTAACTATTTCCTGGTATATTGTTAAAATAGTAATTTGTATCTTGAATTAAGTCATAAAAGTAAGGTAAAATATAATTAGGTTTGGTCATACTAAAATGTCTACAATTAGTTAATGTGTCTGTGCTATTTTCATTTAGATTCAATATGATTAATTGATTGTTCTATATGGTATTGAAATGTATTCTATTAAGCTAACAGAATGATAAGATTTGTTAGATATATGTTCTGAAAGTCAAACAGACTTAGTAATAAAGAAATATATCTGTGTTTAGGTAATCAATATAAACTTTGATTCATCAAAGTATTAACAAGTCAAGTAATGTTTAAATGAAAATGATGCAATGTTTAAATGAAAATGATGCAATGTTTATATTATTGACTAAGGACAAAGCCTGTTTGCAGTTATGGGAAGGGGGTTGGGCTATTAAGCCAAACCCCTATTTTTCAAATACCAGCTTAAGCAGGCTTGTGATTGGGACAATAATGTGATGATGTCATCAACTCGGGGACACTGGCCTGGGCTATAAGAATGGGGTGTAATGGTGGGAGAGGAACTGAACAACAACCAAAGAACACTCTGAACCAACCAAACCCACAAGGACAGGACCTCACCTACCATCTCACCCATCTAAAGCAGGCAGCAGAAGACAAAGGACTTTTTGGAGGGAAAACAGACTGCTTTGTTTTGTCAGCCAAGACAACACAAAGACCAGCAACAACTTATCAATTATCATTCTTTATACTGTAATATTAGTCTGGTTGTTATCATCTTACGGCATAGTGTTTGTGATCAACAACCATAGCATCTTCTTATTGTAATTTGTATTCACTCTTAACTTTGATTAAACAACTGTTATACCACTTTCCTCCTAATTCCTGCTGCCTTTCTGCCTGCAACCACTGCAGTGTTTAAAGAGAAGTGATTCCCAGCTTTAAAGTATTGAGACACAACGCCGAGTACTAGCCAACAGGTTCTGGCAGAGCAGAACAGAACAGCTGGGGAATCCACTTCATTTTGGTGCCGTTTGACCCGTGAACAAGTGGCGGCCCTGGACGAGATTTTTTCCCTTCACTCATCAACCTCATCGGCGGACGACAGAGGACGCAACTGCGTGAGCTTCGTTCCTGTGAGAGAGGTGAGTGTGGAAGAAGAATGGGCTGCTCAGTTCGAACAACAAGGGGTTGGGGAAAGAAACTAAAGAATTTAACCTCATGTAATCATGATGTAAGGGACAATTAGATTGAGTGTTCTGGCTGGGGAGGGCGGCTCTGTAATCACCGAGCGTAGTATATTTTATTGTAAAATGTTAGCACTATGAACGGGGCGCCGTTGCCAGTCGGAACAAGTAAGGGGATAGGAACATGTCTTAGATTCGTGCTCAGAGTTAAGCCGAGATAGACACCGTGCGTAGTATGTCTTAAGAGTAGTGACTGAAGCACGCCGTTGCATAGTATTTTCTACAGTAGAGAGTTAGCACAAGTAGGTCTGGTTTTAGCCTTGGGCACGGGCGGGCGTGTTGTAACAAAAATAGTGCTTAATGAAAGGTTTACCGGTCGCGCCGCGTGCGGCGTTCGAAGAGACGGTAATGTGCGTGAATGCTGATTTTGTACTTTTTAATTGTGTACTTTTTAATTGTGTTAGGAAGCGTGTATGAATGTATGGTTGGCGAATGTTTATGGTTAGGAGTGATTGGTGGGAAGTATGAGAATATTGTTGTGTTATTATGTAATTTAAGTCACCGATTGGCCGTGGGGGAATTTAATGGTGAACGCCGGTTTTCCGAGGCCCGTCGAACGCAGCAGCCGTTAGCTGTGGTATTAGCCTCTGGACACCGGAGCATGCGGAGCGAAAAGTAGACGTAATTCAAATGTGTAAGGTCGATCGATAGTGTCTTGAGATTACGGGGATATGTAGGGCACTTAAAAGTTTTCATATTCGTGGCGGATAAAACCAGTTATGTAATGTTTAAGGTGATCGGGATTTTCTAGACCCGACCCGGAAGTCGTTCTAAGCTCGCCGGATATGACGACGGAGGGGTCAAACTAGTGTTTTGATATTATGTTTTTATATTTCTAATTAGATCACTACACTGGCGTTTTGAGAGAAATAGGATTCTGTTGTGGGGAATGTGGTATTGTATTAACGTTGCGAGGGGACGGCCCGCGCGGCGGAACGGGTCGTTGGGAACGTTTTTATGGGATCATGGGGTAAGCTAAGCTAATGCTACTTAGCCGCGCTAATGGCTAAAGCGATCGCCGGTTGTGACGTCACAAGGGTGCGCGGTCTGACGGCTTACGCGCGCTAGGTTGAAGCTAACGAAGCTAATATGCTAAGCTAACATGCTAAGCTAACATGCTAAGCTAACTGTGCTGACGTCATGACATGACTGGACTCTCGGTATGTCTCGCGAGGGGGCGTCCATCTTGACGGGGCTCCGAGCGTCCATCTTGACGGGGCTCCGAGCGTCCATCTTGGGAGGGTGCCGAGCGTCCATCTTGGTAGGGGTGGCGAGCGTCCATTGTTAAGGGGAAGGTGGAGTTTATTGGGAATACGGTAGGGGGCAGAAGTGTACAGGATGAATATGTTTGGATTCTGCTCACAGAACGTTTTCATTGTACACTCTCTCTCCCCCTCTCTTCCTCTCTCACTCCCCCTCTTCTCTTTCTCCCCCTCTCTTTCTCCCCCTCTCTTTCTCCCCCTCTCTCTCTCCCCCTCTCTTTCTCTCTCTCTCTTACTCTCTCTCCCCCTCTCTTCTCTTTCTCCCCCTCTCTTTCTCCCCCTCTCTTTCTCCCCCTCTCTCTCTCCCCCTCTCTCTCTTTCTCTCTCTTTCTCTCTCTCTCTCTCTTCCTCTCTCTCTCTCACTCTCTCTCTTTCTCTTTCTCTTTCTCCCTTTCCCTCTTGCCTCCCCTCCCTCTCTCACCCTCCTCCCTCCCTCTCCCTCTCCCTTTCCGCCTCTCTCCCTCTCCCTCTCGCCTCCCCTCCCTCTCTCACCCTCCCTCTCCCTCTCCCTTTCCGCCTCTCTCCCTCTCCCTCTCGCCTCCCCTCCCTCTCTCACCCTCCTCCCTCCCTCTCCCTTTCGCCCCTCTCCCTCTCACCTCCCCCCTCTTTCACTCTCTCTCTCTCTTACCCCCCCATCTCGCTCGCTCCCCTCATTTCAACACCGCCTCTCTTCCATGTACTTCCCCCCCCTCGGCCCCCCCCCGAAACGCTTCTCTTTCTCTCCTAGGTTAGGGCCTGTATATAGAGTTTTTTATGGGTTTCAAACGCGGTGTAGTGCTAGGTATATTGTTTATTGTTGTTTACTGTAAGGTTTCAAAGGCGGTAGGTTGAGTTTGGGACTTATTATGCATATGTTGTTGTTCCAAATTCAGTTTTATTGTTACTCTTAGGGAATTTCTAGTGCTGGCAGTGGTATTGCCTGCGTTGGCGCTACGCTTTGTTCGACAAGGCGCTCGTACTTCTTTCCTTACATTTGGACGGGCCCCGGCTGGGGCTCAGTACCAGTTCATGTTGGTGGGCCGTAAGTCGGAGCATAAATACTCTATTCGGCTGCGCCTGCGATGGGGGTGTGGGTAGACAGTTCGTCGTGGCTCACTGTCTGCCTCCACGCCTTGTGCGCTGTGTGTGACTCGTCGGTGCTCGCTGCCACACTGCGCACATTTTTCATTTTACCAGGGGTACGGGGACTGCTAAACGTCGTGGCGGGGGTGGGCTCGCTGTCTGCCACCGCGCATTGACAGGGGTGCGCTATGCGTGCACTCGTCAAAGGCTCGCTGCCACACTACGCGCGTCGAATTATATTGTGTGTGGATATTTGGGTGACTGGTTACGAGTGATTGAAGAAAGGTGAGAATGGAAAATACACAGATGGGGGCAACCGGAGGGTTAGATGCACTGACCATAGGAAGGGTGGACAATCTGTCTATTTCAACGACTGGAGATGTCACAATAAAAGTGACGAAAAGATGGCCAAAGATATTCAGGCCATTACAGAACCTTGTAGTTAAAGGAGGCCGGTGTAGAATGCGTACCCAAATCAAGATAATGCCGATAACCTCTGCAGACATTACATTGACCGAATTGGACGTTGACTTGATTGACTGGAATTTGATCGACTCCCCTTTAGTGTCCAGTGAGACGGAGGGACTGGAAATAATGTCTTTTACTCCGCCACAGGGAGTCGTTGCAGCAAGCGACCCAGAGACAGCTGTATTACCCGAGTCAATCCAAGCTGAAGTGTCCGTTGCAGATGACTGCCAGTTACAGACGTGCCTCCCTCTCGAAGAACAGCTAGCCGAGGCTAGACGGGTAGTGGACTATCTCCAAGGCCTACTCCAGCCCACACAGCCCGGAGGGGAGACAGGTTCCAATCGCCTCTCTCCCTCTCCCTCTGGAGAACCAGATGGCCAGAGACAGGCCCAGTTGGGGCCACAAGGGGGTCCCGTGCCGGGACAACAACTAACCCCAATAGGACCACCCACGAGGTGGCAACCACGAGGAAAAGGTGTAGGCAAAGGCAGGAATCCGATTGGCTACAGTGTGCGGCAGGTGCACTGTTGGACGTGTGGGACCCTCGGACACATTGCTCGGAACTGTGCAGAGCAGGACCATCTATCCCCAACAGGGCGTGTTTGTGCAGGAACAGGTGGCGGGCCCCTCCCAACCACGGGCCCCTCTCAAGGAACTGTGACTGGACCAAATAGGTACGTGGCTTTTTCCTCCGAACAGGCTCCAGGGAACCATGGCGATGGTGGCATACCACCAGGACATGCTCTGGGCCCGATGACCCCAGGGTCATCCGGTCACAGGCAACTGACCCACCGGGTCTCACAACCCGGGGGAGACCGCCAGTGTTGTTGGGGCTGTGGAGTGAAAGGTCATTTTCAAGGGTCATGTCTGCAGAGGCCACCGGCAGAATAAAAATATATGCAACTGACTAGGGTAGAGGTGGGATATATTGAATGATAAAATATGCTCCTAATTAGATTAGAATGAAAAGTAAATAGAGGTGTTAGGTGATTAGATTATGAATGAAAGTTACTAAAAACGGATGTATGGGTGACTGACAAATGCATGAACTAATCAGACTGACAAGAGGTCAAATTATGTTAAACAGTTAATCGATATTAGACAGTGTGATGATGTGACACTGCGGCAACTAGTGATCAGTAAATTATCCATGCTCGGTCAACATTCAGATTGATCAAGAGGTGGACTGCATGATTAAGAAATTAAAAGGACTCATAGTTGTTTCTAGTATTTTATAGTATTGATAGAAGCATATTAACAGTTATGAGCAATAGGATAGGTGTTTGTTTACTTTTATTTTTACTTCTCTTTTCTAGTGTGATATGAGCAATTCCTGACTTAGGCCGGGAGCGTACATTTCGTTTATTCATTTGATTTCCCTTTTTGTTTCTTAGTTAAAAATGAGCTAGAAAGCTCACAAGTTTGGTTTATTTTTTCATTTATTGGTTTGGCAGCGTTTTCTTTGTGTTTTGTTTTCTGTTTTCTTTCTTTCTGTGTGTTTTTTGTTTTTTCTTAGGGTACCTGGCAAGCTGGGAGTGATCTCGACACATCGGGACGGGGTAGTATATGTCTGTAAGATGGACTGGGAACAAAGTGAAGGAACATGAGCTAGTTATGGATTTTTGTTCTCCGCCCATTGAATACCCAGTTTTAGGGGCTGGGGGTGTGTCGTGGTTGGTGATAGTGTTGGGGAGCATGATTCTCTGTACATTAATGAAGCTCAATAGATTTGGTCGCTATTGGCCAAATTAGTATTGTGTAGGGTGTGAACATGTGCAATTGATAATTGGCTTGTGATGTGGAAGGTGTGTGTTTAAGGCGGACTGTGATTTGTTGCAATACACACAGGTTACTGGGAGAATGGATGTGTCAGTGCGGACCGTCCGGGCCGGGGTGCAGCTGTCCAAAAGCAGAGGAAGACGGTAACGATGTTTTCATGTGTATTTCACATCGAGAGGTGGAGAGTATACTGTTTTGACAGCATAATATAATGAGAGCCATGTGAATTTTTCAGAATTTTGAAATTTAATGATCTAGAAGCCATGAAACATATAGATAAATGATTTGGAAAAGAAAGTTGTCAAAAGCTCAGACCAGTAAAGAGAGTCTGAGGGATGGAAATTATGGATTCTCAATCAATTGTTGTGGTAGAAGTGATCCCCACTGTGCCCCGGAGCGATATATATTCACTACAGGATACGGATGGGAGAGGACACTGGCTAGTGTCTACCCAGCGGTTCCATGGGGAACCACAACACTGCGGAGAACCAGGAGACGCCTACATCTCGGGCCGGGAGAGTCTTGGCCAACGCAGTGACCGAGTCTTGAGGCTTCAGAGGGAAACGACAGACAACCAACGAGGAGACAGGCAGCTAGGCCTCAGCAACAACTCCGGCTGTCAACAGAAGCAAGGCCTCAACTATTGACCAGGGGGTCAACAAGCGAAGGGGGGGAGCTGCTATCGCCCCTATCGACCACCAGGTCGTCTAAGGAGGGGAGGAGAAACAAACCTCTTCCACTGATCCGAGGGTCAACCAGCGAAGGGGTCGAGCAGCCAGCAACGACCTCCCCATCGCTGTGAAGAATAGAAGATACTACAGCAGGGGGCTCTACCCCCTAAGAGAGGATCTCCACGAGTCAAGATGTGCTTGACAGAAGATGGGGTGTATTAGAAAGGCAATTTGCTTTCTGAGTTGCACCCAGCAGTCGTGATATTGCACCAGCTCTGAGCAATAAAGAGGAGGCAGGGTCAAATCTAGAAAACATGGACCCCCCTCCTCAAATGCTCCATTGATCTTGGTACGAGAACAAGTTATTAAAGACCGTGCACATGATCACAAAAACTGAAATGGCTAATTTGAATTTTAGGATCTGAGTGTGACAAATCAGATATATATTTTATCCTAATATGATTTAAAATGTTTTAAGTGTTATCTAGATAGTAGTGTGTAGAGATTGATATCTATGTTTGACATATTGAGGATAGGTAAACTATCCGAGTGGGGAACTGTAGTAAATTCCCAAACATAGACTCATGATTAACTAATGTGTGGAAATATTTAGGCCTCAAAACAATAAGAAATATGAATGTGTGTGTGGTTACATAGACGTGATTGCCATTGTAGGCCACACAGGTCGATTTACACATGACGTGAGTGGTCAAATGATTCTATCTATGACCGCAACCCAAGGACCATCTGCTATGGCCTGGGACAATGGGCTCTGTAAAGATCAAACGAAGAACAAAAGGTCACGTAGACATGTTATCTAGCTGGAGTTTCCTGTCACACACACATTTTCAAATACACATCCACACACACACACACACTCACACACACCTAGTCACACACTCACACACACACACACATACTCACACACACATAGACACACACACACACACACATTCACACACACACACACACAGACACACACACACACATTCACACACACACACATTCACACACACACACACATAGAACATCTCCAAACAAGCTAACTATTTCCTGGTATATTGTTAAAATAGTAATTTGTATCTTGAATTAAGTCATAAAAGTAAGGTAAAATATAATTAGGTTTGGTCATACTAAAATGTCTACAATTAGTTAATGTGTCTGTGCTATTTTCATTTAGATTCAATATGATTAATTGATTGTTCTATATGGTATTGAAATGTATTCTATTAAGCTAACAGAATGATAAGATTTGTTAGATATATGTTCTGAAAGTCAAACAGACTTAGTAATAAAGAAATATATCTGTGTTTAGGTAATCAATATAAACTTTGATTCATCAAAGTATTAACAAGTCAAGTAATGTTTAAATGAAAATGATGCAATGTTTAAATGAAAATGATGCAATGTTTATATTATTGACTAAGGACAAAGCCTGTTTGCAGTTATGGGAAGGGGGTTGGGCTATTAAGCCAAACCCCTATTTTTCAAATACCAGCTTAAGCAGGCTTGTGATTGGGACAATAATGTGATGATGTCATCAACTCGGGGACACTGGCCTGGGCTATAAGAATGGGGTGTAATGGTGGGAGAGGAACTGAACAACAACCAAAGAACACTCTGAACCAACCAAACCCACAAGGACAGGACCTCACCTACCATCTCACCCATCTAAAGCAGGCAGCAGAAGACAAAGGACTTTTTGGAGGGAAAACAGACTGCTTTGTTTTGTCAGCCAAGACAACACAAAGACCAGCAACAACTTATCAATTATCATTCTTTATACTGTAATATTAGTCTGGTTGTTATCATCTTACGGCATAGTGTTTGTGATCAACAACCATAGCATCTTCTTATTGTAATTTGTATTCACTCTTAACTTTGATTAAACAACTGTTATACCACTTTCCTCCTAATTCCTGCTGCCTTTCTGCCTGCAACCACTGCAGTGTTTAAAGAGAAGTGATTCCCAGCTTTAAAGTATTGAGACACAACGCCGAGTACTAGCCAACAGGTTCTGGCAGAGCAGAACAGAACAGCTGGGGAATCCACTTCATTTTGGTGCCGTTTGACCCGTGAACAAGTGGCGGCCCTGGACGAGATTTTTTCCCTTCACTCATCAACCTCATCGGCGGACGACAGAGGACGCAACTGCGTGTATGTTCAAATTATGTTAACCAAGTGACTGTTTGATGTGCAGTATTTAGGTTTGAGATGCAAACCTGATTGTGATATTTCTGTACAACAGACAGCTGTTAATATTCTCTGATCATCTGTTGTATGTAGAAGTCAACCTTCTATTCACCTTGGACTCCTGGCTCTGATCAAATAAATCAGCTGAGTTGAACTACAATTCTGGTTTGTCTGGCGTACACGTTTTATTCTTCATCTGCATTAAGCCAGATGAGGAGACCAACCATTCTATCAAGTATGAATCTTTCCTCCTCCTTCCAGATAATCAATCTCATTGTATTGTACTACAATAACCTCAAATTATTGTAGGAAGTCTGTGGGAATTTACTACACCTCCTTCTCTATTTGCGCATAATTTACCTCTGCCTTGGACAGGGTCCGAGAGGCATATGCTATTGGCTGCTCACTGCCATCTGGTAGCTTGTGTGATATCACCGCCCCTATCCCGTATGGGGAAGCGCCACAGGCCATTATCACTGGTAACTGGGGGTCAAAATGCGCTAGCACTGGTGCTGCTGTCAGCATCTTCTTGGTTCTCTCAAAAGCCTCTTGACGCTGCTTTGACCAGACCCATTCCTGTCCTTTCTGTAGTAGTTCTGTCATAGGTTTTATCTGAGTAGATAAAGAAGGCATGAATTTCCCATAGTAGGTTAACAAAGACAGAAACGCCCTCAACTCTGTGGTGTTTTTGGGCACCGGGGCCTTTTCGATGGCCTCCGTTTTCTCCTGAAGGGGGTGTAACCCCTGTGCATCTATGCGATGGCCCAAATAGCACACACTGTCCTGAAAGAAAGCACACTTTCCCTTGTTTACTCTCAGCCCATATTGATCCAACGTCTGCAGTACCCTTTCTAGGTTTTTCATATGACTGTCTGTGTCATTGCCTGTCACCAATATGTCGTCTAGAAAACAGACTACCCCATCTAACCCTTGCAGCACTTGATCCATTGTTCGTTGAAATATGGCTGGAGCGCTGGCTACCCCATAAGGCAAGCGATTGTATCTGTACAACCCTTTTGGTGTGTTGATTGTTAAGTATTTCTTGCTCTCCTCTTCTAATTCCATCTGCTGATATGCCTGTGTCAAATCTAGCTTTGTAAAATGTTTCCCTCCTGCCAACTTGGCAAATAAGTCTTGTGTTCTGGGAAGAGGATACTGATCTACTGTACATCCAGAAATGGATTTACTGTTTCTTTGTAGTCCCCACATATGCAAACCGTGTTGTCTCTCTTTGGAATATTCACTATGGGTGCTGCCCACTCACTGTGTGGCACTGGAGAAATAACCCCTTGCTTCTCCAAGTCATCTATCTGTTTGTTTACAGCTTCCCTCAAAGCATAAGGAACAGACCTGGCTTTGCAAAACCTAGGTTTTGCATGTGGGGACACATACATTTTAGCCTTAACCCCTGTCACTTTACCCAAACCATTGCCAAATACCTGCGTATATGTCTGACACAGGGACTCCACCGGATCCCCTATCCTGTTGACCTTAGACCAGTCTAGGTTTAATGGTCTTATCCAATTACGACCCATGAGTGCAGGACTCGCCCCCTGGCTACCACTAAGGGTAACTGCAACTTCTGTTCCCCACTCTCAACTGTGACCATTATCTTCCCCATTAACTCCAATGGCTCATCTGTGTACGTTTTCAACTTAGTCATACATGGAAGTAATGTTACATTTTTGAACTTGGCATGGTACATACTCTCTGAAATGACTGACAACGCGGCACCTGTATCCACCTCCATACATATTTTCTGATCATTACATTTCACAAACACATTGTATGGTTTCTCATACTCACAATCCATATTAGGTCGGACTGTATACAGTCCCATTTGAGTCTGTTCCTCTGAACCGGACCCATACTCTGCCTGTTCATGTTCAGTCTCTGAGATCATGTTGACTCCTCCTCCTCGCCCGCCTCTGTGCTGGGCCGCGCGCGTTGCTCTCCCTCGCTGATCTTGTCCGTTGAATTGGCCCCTCTTCCTGCAAGCCCTCTCCAGATGCCCCGTCGTCTTGCAAAACCCGACACTGGAAATCCTTGTAGCGACAATCTCCCGCCGAATGTCCTCTCCCGTTGCAGCGGTTACATTCCGACGCATTGCCGCTCCTCTGCTCTGTTCCTGCTCCCGGTGTTCGCTGTCCTCCCGTAGCGCCTTCCCGTTGTCCTCCCGTCATCTCCACTCTGTCGGCTCTGAACTGCGGCTCTGGCACAAACCTTTTCATGCTGACCACGGTGCATTCATAGTTGTTGGTGATCTCCAGAGTCTTGGTCCACGCTAGGACCCCGTCACAAGCTGCATTCAGCAGCTTACTGCGCAGATCGTTACTTGTGATACCGCAGATAAACTGGTCACAAAGCTGCTCTTCCATTGATGTTCCAAACGCACACCAAGAAGCCAATCCTTTCAATGCCGCCACATATTCCGTGAGCGATTCACCAGAGAGCTGTTTGCGATTTCTGAACGTATACCTCTCTGCTAGCACATTCTTCTTCGGTGAAAAATAGGCTCTCACTGCCGTTAACAAGTCCTTCAAGTCCACGTCGCCTGGCCTGTCCGGCGCCACCAAATCCTTGAGCAATGTAAACGTTTTAGCTCCTACCACAGAGAGAAACACAGCCCTTTGCCGGCCTGCCGCGATGTTGTTTGCGATGAAAAACTGCTGAAGTCTCTCTTCATAGGCTTCAAATGTCTCTATCGTCTCATCAAACACCAGTCCCGTTTCTAGACTGTACAGCGCCATTCCTTTTTGCACTTCCCCGCCACGAGTTTCAAGAGAAGAAAAAAACGTGGAAGCTAGCTTGACTATTATTCTTTCTTCGGCTACAAGCCTACAACCTCTATTTCCGAGGTGGACACAAACGTGTGTTTTCCTTTATCCTCGTCGCCACTGTAGTATCTTAATAGAAGAGACCGTGGTAGTGCTCAGTTGTGCTTTATTCACAGTTGGGTATTCATACAGGTAAACAGTGAACCCGCAGCCAGTCCCTGTGGCTGCTACCTTATTCTGACCCAGAGCGCTCCGAGGCGCCTCTGGTTCACGTAACAGTAACCAATGATAAGCAAGACACGTGACACCTTAACATCACGGGAGTTGTAGTCCTATACTACACTACAGGTCTCAGGAGGATAAACTACCATAGCATCACTGGTTGATGGCGTCACAACGTTATGTTGATTGATTGATAACTTTATTAACAGATTGCAGAATGGGTACAATACAGTACGGCTCAATACACACAATTGTTAAGGGGATGCAGACCAGAGAAAGACCTTCGTCTTGTTTACATCAGGGTCCCCCATTTTCAATTCATAATGACATTTATGACATACGTACATACAGATAAACATGTTTGCTACTGTGTACAGGCCTACATCTCGTTCATTACATATGTATTACACTGACTGAATTCGTTTTTCGATCGACTGATTTATTAGTATTATTTAGTAATTTTGGTAATTATAAAATGTAGAATAGACGTAACGTTACCAGTGATGAAGTGTCGGCCGCAGACATACACCTGTTTGCTGTCAGGATCCCAAAGTTTCCCCTCTGTGTCCTCTCTTTTAATAGCCAGGAGCCATAATCGCCTTTCTTCCTCCTTCTGCCTACTAGGGATTACAGAAAAGCGAATCTCCGGATTGTCTTTTCTGTTGGCCGAACAATTAACAACACAGCAACTTTTAGGCATGGCTGCTTGTTGTTCTGTTGTTAGTAGTTGATGCTCCGATTGCCGCTCACATTCTCACAACACAACACCCCCTCTAATGGAACATTCCAGGGTGGATGTGCGTTGCGTCACACTCCGTGGCCAATCTGCGCATGTGCATGGGGAATCGATGCTTAAAATGGTCTTTTTCGCGGCCGATTTAGTTCTGATCGATTAGGAATGTCTCGCGCTGTGTTCAGGAGATTCAGGCGCATACAAGTCTATTCGATCATGTCTCTAGCACCCCCACAGCCGTATCTGCAATCACTTAATGTCAAGGCTCTCATCCACATTCATTCATTTGCCCCCCCCCCCGCAATCTCCTCCCTGATTTCAGAATCCCGGAAGTGTTGCGGTGGTCTATAGAGGCCCTCCACAAAATGGCTGCAAAAAAACTACAATTCCCATGGTTAAAATTTCAAAATGGTCGCCGTCCTCCCGGTAGACTTCAGTAAATCGAAAACTTCAAACGATCTAATGGCACTTTTAACCTATTGCTAAACTAACGTATTGATGATAATATACATTCTACATGCTTTTGTGACATGTTAGTGATGTTAATACTTGAAAACGTTTGATTTTAAAATCGCAAATTCTTTGCATCACTCTGAAAAATATGGATATATGTATGGTTTGGAGACAATCCAGGTATATTCCTGAGTCCACCTGTAGGAGAGGAATGGGGTTGTCACAGTAGTGCATAATGTTAGGGTTAGTATGTAGTGCATACTGTTAGGGTTAGTATGTAGTGCATAATGTTAGTGTTAGTATGTAGTGCATACTGTTATGGTTAGTAGTGCATAGAGTTAGGGTTAGTATGTAGTGCATAGAGTTGATTGATTGATTGAAAAGTTTATTAACAGATTGCAGAATGGGTACAGTACAGTACAGCTCAATACATACAATTGTTAAGGGGATGCAGACCAGAGAAAGACTTTCGTCTTGTTTACATCAGGGTCCCCCATTTTCAATTCATCATAACATATATGACATACATGACATACAGATAGACAGTACTGCTACATCTATACATTTATGACATATCAGATTTGCAAATACAGTACTGTTTGTGATACAAAAAGTGTCCAGAAAAAGAGTGTATATACATTTGACGTAGAAACTGTACATTGGAGGAGGTTGGGTGGGTTGGGTGGGTTGTTGGTGGCTGGGGGCTGTACATTGGAGGGGGGGGGGGGGTTGGGGTAGGGGGGGGGGACACACTGTACACTGTACATTGGAATACTGACAAAGCCATACTTGGTAATTTATTGTACAACTGGGTTAAGACATTTGTAGGGGCCAGTTTCGAATTGCAGTCTCCCATATGTGTTCTTTGAGAGTGCTTTTGAAAGTGGGTAGTGATTCACATTCCTTTACAGCTTTGGGTAGGGCGTTCCACATTGATGTGGCATAATTGCGAAACGTGTTTAGTCCCTTGTTTGAGCCGAATCTGGGTTTAACATGATTTGTGGAGCTCCCTCTGGTGTTGTGATCGTGGTATTCACTGGCCTTTGGGAAGTATTTTGACATGTACATGGGTACCTTGGTCGCGTAGTGTATCTTGTAGACCAGGCCCATTGCAAGTTGCTGTACTCTGTCGTCTACTCTAAGCCATCCTAGTTTGTCAAAGTGGGCCGGGGTGAGGTGGGTTCTAGGAGTCAGGTCAAGCAGTAGTCTGACTAGCTTGTTTTGAGATGTTTGTAATTTGTTTTTTAGTGCCTTTGAGGTGCTTTGGTACCATGAGGTGCAAGCATAGTCGTAGTACCCTTGAATGAGTGCTCCTGCCAGAGTCTTCAGGGTATTCTTGTTTACCAGAGAGGAGATCCGGTACAAGAATCGAGTTTGTTGGTTGACTTTTTTTATTACATTGGATGCCATTTTGTCACAGGAAATATTAGCCTCTAGGATGGAACCTAGGTAGGTAATTTCATCTTTCCTTGTGACAATATTGTCACCCACTGTAACCGAGAAGCCGTCGGTCTTGCTGAGTTTGCTATTTGAACCGAAGAGTATGGACTCTGTTTTGCCCATGTGTAATGATAGTTTGTTGTCGGCGAGCCATATGCAGATTTTGCCTAGTTAGGGTTAGTATGTAGTGCATATAGTTAGGGTTAGTATGTAGTGCATTGAGTTAGGGTTATTATGTAGTGCATAATGTTAGGGTTATTATGTAGTGGTGCATAATGTTAGGGTTACGATGTAGTGCATAATGTTAGGGTTAGTATGTAGTGCATAATGTTAAGGTTAGTATGTAGGGCATCACAAAAAATATTGTTTGTTTCCTGTTGGTTGTCAGTTAAGGCCATGGGTAGGTAGGGAATTTATTTAATTTAATTTTTTTATTTTATTCTTTCCCACGGCGACTATGGATAGGGAATTTCTTTATTTAATTAAAATGTTCACAACAACATGGATGCATGTACTCTGCCAGCATGTTTAATATCCATAATACTAAAGGTTTGACTAAGATTTCTATGAAACGGTATAAAAAAAAATATATATATATATATATATATTTTTTTTTAACTCATATATATATTGGGTCGCACCTACATCGGCAGGGTCGGTCGGCAACCGGAAACAAACCATTATTTTTTTTAGGCCTAGTGCATAGAGTTAGGGTTAGTATGTAGTGCATAGAGTTAGGGTTAGTATGTAGTGCATAGAGTTAGGGTTAGTATGTAGTGCATACTGTATCTGGGTAGCAGCCTACAGCCTTCCTCCAACCTCTACTTTGTGATGCCAGTGGAAAAGTCCCTCCTGGCATGAAGTCCTGGCACACACACACACACTCTCACTCTCTCTCATACAGACACACACTCACTCTCACACACTCATGTTCTCTCACTCACGCACACACACACACACACACACACACACACACACACACACACACACACACACACACACACACACACACACACACACACACACACACACACACACACACACACACACACACACACACACACACACACACACACACACACACACACACACACACACACACACACACACACACACACACACACACACACACACACACACACACACACACACACACACAGGTTGGCTCCAGTAAGCTTGAACACCTTGTTAGGGTTAAACACTGACGTTTCTTCTGTTTTATTGCTGTTTGCTGCGTCACTCTCCATGGCTTCTCATGACCTCGCTGTTCCCTTGTTAAACCTTTGAGTGTGAGTAAGAGAGAGAGATAGAGATGGAGAGTTGTGTGTGAGAATTAGTTTTCAGACATAATGGTGATTAGGAATGCTGAACTTGAGCTACTGTTGCTTCTAATACATGTGTTATATTGACTACTGTTAGTTCTAATACAGGTGTTATATTGACTATATATTGACTACTGTTGCTTCTAATACAGGTGTTATATTGACTATATATTGATTACTGTTAGTTCTAATACAGGTGTTATATTGACTACTGTTAGTTCTAATACAGGTGTTATATTGACTACTCTTAGCTCTAATACAGGTGTTATATTGACTACTGTTAGTTCTAATACAGGTGTTATATTGACTACTGTTAGTTCTAATACAGGTGTTATATTGACTACTCTTAGCTCTAATACAGGTGTTATATTGACTACTGTTAGTTCTAATACAGGTGTTATATTGACTACTCTTAGCTCTAATACAGGTGTTATATTGACTACTCTTAGCTCTAATACAGGTGTTATATTGACTACTGTTAGCTCTAATACAGGTGTTATATTGACTACTGTTAGTTCTAATACAGGTGTTATATTGACTACTCTTAGCTCTAATACAGGTGTTATATTGACTACTGTTAGTTCTAATACAGGTGTTATATTGACTACTGTTAGCTCTAATACAGGTGTTATATTGACTACTGTTAGTTCTAATACAGGTGTTATATTGACTACTGTTAGCTCTAATACAGGTGTTATATTGACTACTCTTAGCTCTAATACAGGTGTTATATTGACTACTGTTAGTTCTAATACAGGTGTTATATTGACTACTGTTAGTTCTAATACAGGTGCTATATTGACTACTGTTAGCTCTAATACAGGTGGTATATTGACTACTGTTAGCTCTAATACAGGTGTTATATTGACTACTGTTGGTTCTAATACAGGTGTTATATTGACTACTGTAATTGTATCTCATACTGGCTTCAGTGTCTTGCTTCGCCTATTGGACTGCTCTTGGCGCCTATAGAATTTCACTCAGTGCACCTATCACTGACTAGGACCACGCCCCTCTGTTTTGCATATAAGCAGGTGTGGTATTCGCTAATCTCTCTCTTGCTTTTTTATGCTGAGTGATGTCACTAGCATCTAGACCAGGGGTCTCAAACTCAATTTACCTGGGGGCCGCTGGAGGTAGAGTCTGGGTGAGGCTGGGCCGCATCAAATATTCCACAAAAAAAGGGTTTCAAGTATTCAAAAAAAAAGTACAACTGATCCAATCTTCTCAATCTTTAGCAATAACATTTCAGAACATGAACAGTTCTTCAGAACATGAACAGTTCTTCAGAACATGAACGGTTCTTCAGGCTTCTCAGTGGTGTCAGTGGACTCATCCACAGCTATGGAAATGCACTGTGCATTTTTTAAGCTGTTTAATCAAATCACCAGCCAGTATTTCAGTTATTCTGGTTGCTGTGCGATCTGAGGGGGATTTGCTTTTGTTTGCCTTCAAACATGGTCTCCATCACTTCAGTCATACATTATTTTCAAATAGCTACCGGCATCTTGGCATATAGTCACATAATTGGTTTGGTGCTGGGACCAGGGGGAGTAGCTGGGGGGGGGGGGAGGTTAGGATGATTCCAAGGGCCCAGCACTGGGGGGGGGGGGGGCCAGAGAACGCTATTATTATCTTTTTTATTAATATGGTTTTATTATTATCCTAAAGTAAGTTAATGTAGATGACTCAAAAGTATAATTGCCTGTATTATAAAAAAAAATAGGTAAAAACCATATTATGCATTTTCATCAATAAATAAATGCCCCAGATTGGGGGCCCCACATTTTTTAATAGATTGGGGGCCCACAAATTGATTCTTTCATGGGGCCCAGAATCTCCAGCTACGCCCCTGGCTGGGACTCAGGATGAACGCATATTTTTCCGTCCATTCACCTTTGAATTGCAGTCGACTTTTCTTTTACTGACCATCTTTGAAAATGCCATTTTTTCTGCTGGCTGCCTGCTGGCGAAAATACGCTAATAGCTACATTTATCTCACAGAGATAAAACTGGGAGCGAGTTTACTGTAGATGCGCTGCCAACTCTGCTCTGACTTGAACTGAAAGAGAGAGACGACATGCAGTCCGTGAAGACCCGCCCTACTCCCCTACTCTGCCTCTGATTCGCAGACTGTGGGTGAGGGGGAAAAACGCTGACGGGACGCGTATGTGATTGGACCAGACTCGTACACAGACACAGACAGTGGCAGTGCAGCCGGACAGAGCACAGTGCTCGCAGAGGAGAGAGATAGCGAGGATGCATTCTTCCAACTCTTGCGCAACGACTCTGCAAACAGTTGCGCCGCATTAACACTAAACTTTGATGTCCAGTAGGGGGCCGCAAAATATCATCCCGCGGGCCGCAATTGGCCCGCGGGCCGCGAGTTTGAGACCCCTGATCTAGACGCTGTATAAGAAGATGCTTCTAGTCATCGATCAACGCAGAGATGGACTCCGCTCCACCAACCGAACGGTGGTCTAGCATGGTATACAGTAGCATGGTATGGTATGTTAACAAAGTATGGCGCAAAATAAGCAAAAAGATCTGCAAAGGAACTGTTCTGATACCCCAAAACAAACTGAGGTTTAAAAAAAAAAACAGAACAAAACTACACGACAGACAAGTGTAGTCAGATTTGTAAGGACAGCAGCTTGGGTAGAGTAGTTAGGTATAAATATGTGGTACCAACCTGACATCCCAAGGAAAGACTTCAGCTGGGTCTTTGTTGTTGGAAGAGGACAGGCTCAGTGGCTTGGACCTGAGGTCTGATAACTCCATTTCCAATGATGTAACCCAGGTACTCAGACTTGGCGAAGGCACACTTAAGACGGGTCTATTTAGACTCCTGGATATCTGGTTACATAATTTGTAATGACCAACCTGAAGCGGTTTCCTGCCCTGTTCCTTTCTATAGGGCCAATCACGGATAATGGTTGGAGAGGAACTCTAGATGACACTGAGGGAAACTTCTACAAAACTGTGACATCAGTACATAGACCAGACCAACCAAGAAAGTAGTGCCTAATATGAGCAGTCTTGTGTTTCCCCGGGGAATTGAGTGAGCCAGGGTACTGTCAAAGTACTGTCTCTCTGGCTGCTTTAGGAATCACAAGCTGCCTCACTGACCCTTATTGTCGATACAACACTCCCTTTTGTAGGGGAATAACCCTCCTCAGTGTTACTCTCAAGCTCTGCCTCTTCTCTCCTTCCCATGTTTGACAGTAGGGAGCCAGGGTTGGGTATTTTCTTTGCATCTGGATTATATTGCTTGGAATCTAGAAACCCAATGGCAATTTGGGCCTTGGCTCGGTGAGAGGGTCTACCACTGTGTGCTGGAACTTATCCTGCCTTCTCCGACTGTGGGATTTGTATGACTCCCTGGGCTCAGCTTCAATCTCAGCAGCAAAGAAAGGCAATGCACAAAGGGTCTCTGCTTGAAAATCTGCTTGCTTTGCCTTGGCTCTGGTAAGAACTACATTACAGGCCTGTCATGGGTGAATCAGATCAAAAAGGATTGGCAAATCATGACCCCCAGCACTACAGGGAATGGCAAGTAGTCAGCAACTGTAACATTGAGAAGGTTTCCTTGGCCCTGACATACACATCTGCTGAGGGGTACATTTCTCATCACCATGGACACAGCAGACAGAGACAGTTTCTTGAATTTGTCAACTGAAATCTCCTGCGCTATTAGTTTGGGCGAGACTATTAGTTGGAGGAGATTAAACTGCTGTTGTAGAGCATTGAAACGTTGATCCTGGTCCAGCCGAGCCCCTCTGGCCTCTTGTTGCCCCGCGTGAGTCCGCAAAATGGCTGCCAGGTTTGTGAGAGTTGGTTCCTTGCCTTCCTCCGGCTCAGGTCCAGGAAAAGCACCAGTTCCTCGTTGACATGCAGATCCTCAAGCTCCTGTTCTCCTGGGACTTCACCTCCTCTTCTGCTCATCTTTTGAGTTTGTAAAAAGGGGAAAACATGACGAAGGAGGGAGAAACATTTGACCAGCGCCCACTACTGGCTGATCCCACCGCTGAAACCATAATGTGAGGGATCGATTAAGCAAGACAACAAGACAAGAGAAGCTATGGTGCCAAAAATAAAGAATTTTTATTTGCACCCAAGGTAATAAAATTCATGGGCAACAGAAAAATAAACGGAACTATAAAGGTGTGTTAAATAAGCAAAGAGATCTGTAAAGGAACTGTTCTAATACCCCAAAACAAACTGAGGTGTGTTTTACAGGACAGACATAGTGTTGCTCTAATCTGATTACTTTTTTCAGTAAATAGTAATCTAACTTGTTACTTTTTACAGCCAGTAATCTGATTACAGTTACTTTTCCAAGTGGCTGTGCGTTACTATTTAGTTACTATCTCATAATGCTGATGATAAGAGAGCCAGGGGTACAGTCAGCTAGACCGGAGATGGGACGTGCGCTCGCCCACGCACTCACACAGCCACACACACATGAGAATAACAAACTATAATACCATGTTTTATATTACACAATGGTTTTACAATTATATTATATTATATATAAAATTATATTATATACATTTTCTATTTTATTTCGTTTGGGAACCACTGTCCTAGAGTGCCTGAGCAGTGGACAGCTGTGACCAATTGCAAATCTGGTATGTCATAAATGTATAGATGTAGCAGTACTGTCTATCTGTATGTCGTGTATGTCATGTTATGATGAATTGAAAATGGGGGACCCTGATGTAAACAAGACGAAAGTCTTTCTCTGGTCTGCATCCCCTTAACAATTGTATGTATTGAGCTGTACTGTACTGTACCCATTCTGCAATCTGTTAATACAGTTTTCAATCAATCAATCAAAAGACCTTATATGGCCTGATGGCTGATGACGTCTCATGATGACCTGTCTGAGCAGCCAATCATGATTTATGACATTATGCACTTTCAATAAAGCATTATTAAAAAAAGAAAAAAAAAGTGTCATTCTTATGTTGTCGCAGCAGCAGGGGGGACGACGACGACTTCGTAACCTAGTTACTTTCAAAGTAACTAAGTTACTTTGATAATCAAGTAATCAGTAAAGTAACTAACTAGATTACTTTTTAATCAGTAATCAGATTATTTTTACAAGTAATCTGTGGCATGGACATGACCTTAACCAAAAATATATCTGCCAAAGGGACAAACAGGGGGAACATTTATACTATCCTGTCTAAACCATTTTTAATGGGGATAAGAAAACCAGTCACATTCAACATTCAACATTTTCACACAAATGATCATCTACATTATAGTTCAGTTCACTAACCAATAGTCAACACTTAGCAAATACACAAACTGCCACTAGCCTTAGCATAGTCTGTAGTCTATTACCTAGCACACCAACCCTTTTTTAACCTTTATTTACCATGGGTAGGATCTGTTTTTAACTTTTATTTACCCAGGGTAGGTTCTGTTTTTAACCTTTATTTACCAAAGGTAGGTTCTGTTTTTAACCTTTATTTACCCAGGGTAAGTTCGCTGAGCATGGATGCTCTTTTTAAGCAACGCCCTGCTTCACATTCACACAATACTGGGAGCCGCCCAGTACAACCACAGTCTGACACTGTTGACCACTAGGAGCTGCCCAGTACAACCAGTCTGACACTGTTGGCTACTAGGAGCTGCCCAGTACAACCAGTCTGACACTGTTGGCTACTAGGAGCTGCCCAGTACAACCACAGTCTGACACTGTTGACTACTAGGAGCTGCCCAGTACAACCACAGTCTGACACTGTTGACCACTAGGAGCTGCCCAGTACAACTACAGTCTGACACTGTTGACCACTAGGAGCTGCCCAGTACAACCACAGTCTGACACTGTTGACCACTAGGAGCTGCCCAGTACAACCACAGTCTGACACTGTTGACCACTAGGAGCTGCCCAGTACAACCACAGTCTGACACTGTTGATCACTAGGAGCTGCACAGTAGAACTACAGTCTGACACTGTTGACCACTAGGAGCTGCACAGTAGAACCACAGTCTGACACTGTTGACCACTAGGAGCTGCCCAGTACAACCACAGTCTGACACTGTTGACCACTAGGAGCTGCCCAGTACAACCACAGTCTGACACTGTTGACCACTAGGAGCTGCCCAGTACAACCACAGTCTGACACTGTTGACCACTAGGAGCTGCACAGTAGAACTACAGTCTGACACTGTTGACCACTAGGAGCTGCACAGTAGAACCACAGTCTGACACTGTTGACCACTAGGAGCTGCCCAGTACAACCACAGTCTGACACTGTTGACCACTAGGAGCTGCCCAGTACAACCACAGTCTGACACTGTTGACCACTAGGAGCTGCCCAGTACAACCACAGTCTGACACTGTTGACCACTAGGAACTGCCCAGTACAACCACAGTCTGACACTGTTGACCACTAGGAGTTCCATTGGAGCAGTTTGGGGGTTAGATGCCTTGCTCAAGGGCTCTTCAGAGGTTGGTGTTGAGGTCCCACCACAGGCAGGACAGCCGAAACCTGACAAATGTTCCGCCGTTGACTAAAAACACTTCTTCAATTAATATCTTTATTTTTTTTAACTTAAATTTTTTATTAACATTTATAGACAAACAACACTTACAGAATACCTACAATGACATCAACAACACAACAGTACATCCACATGGGCCCCTTGAATTTGGCCGCGCTCAGCCTCCTAGACCTCCATGAGAGGGACCCCCCCCTCCCGCCATCCACCCCCAGAAACAGGGCTCCCCCACATCCCAGGGCCGTCCCACACGGGGGCCGAGCACTCAGCGACACGGGTACCTTGAATTTGATTGGGCCAGGCCCAGTAGAGGTTCGAGGGGTGGCACTCCCCCCACGGAGCCAAGCCTGCCACCTCCCATGTCACCAAGCACCCCACCCCACGGCCGACGACCCCACAACATCCAAGACCCCACTCTCCCGGGCCAAACCGCGGAAAAAAGATGGTCCCCCTCCCCCGACATCCCCCCCCCTGAGTTAAGCCCATAGGAGCCCCCCATATCCCACGCCGATGCACGCGCAGCCGGGCCCCCAGCGACACGGGGCCCTTGAATCCATTGGGCCAGGCCCAGTAGAGGAGAGGATAGGGGACCCCTCCCCCACCGAGCCAAGCCCGCTATTTCCCATGCCACCGAGAGCCCCACCCCACGCTCACCGACCCGCCAACACACAGGACCCCGCCGGGCAAAGCCCAGCCGCTCTGATCCCCCTGAGAGAGACCCCTCCCTCCCGCCCTCCTCCCCAAGAAACAGAACACCCCCATATCCTGGTCCACCATGCGCGGAGCCGAGCACCCAGAGCCCCCACCTGCCCCCGCCCGACCGCCAGGCCCCCGGCCCACGAGAACCCCAAGCCCAGGCCCGCTGAAGGCCAAAGCACCACGCCTCAATGGTCCCCCGACCCCCCGCGACCCCAAGCCCGGTGCCCCCCCGGCCCGATGACCAGACCGCCCAGGCCACGTCGGCCGAGGGCCCCAGGATACCCCACCCCCCACACCAATCCCACAACACGCAAGGCCCCCCCTCTCCCGGGTCGAAACGCCGGAACGATGGCCCCTCCCCCCGACACCCCCTCCACTGAACCCAGCCTGCCCACTTCTGTACCTCCCATGTCACCGACATCACCGCATATATTTATGAAAAAATAAAACAACACAATAAGAAAAATGAAGTGAACATAAATGGTTATATGGTTAGCACTCTTTCCCCGGTTGGCGGTTTGGAGGGGGATCAGCCCTCCCACTGGAGAAGCCCCCCCCTAGAGACGGAGATACCCCCCTAAAGAGATTCTCCAAGCCTCTCTTCATGTCCAAAATGTTTTATTCTTGTCCTTCATATTTGTCCATGTGCACATTTAAAGCAACTGCTATTCTAACATAACTCAGAAGAAAATGATATAAAAGAAGACTAAAGACAATTGGTACTTCCCAGGTAATTCTTTTTAACCCCGTTTAACCTCCGTTGGCGGGTTGGAGGGGTAAGGCTCTCCTGGAGAGGGCCCCTCCTATAACGACGGAGATATCCCCAATGGGGATTCTCCAATGTCCCTATTATTGTCCAACATTTTATTTGAATTTTTATCTTTCATATGTTAGTACATTTCCAGAGCTCCCGGTCCGGTCTCCGAATGTGATTCCCCATGTTCCCCGTCATCTTATTTGTGTGTCATGTGTGCTAGTGTCTACAGTTTAGTCTAGTACGTGTTATTTGTATTATATGTCCCGAATCAAGTCCCAATTTCCCCAACTAATGCGTTTACCTTGTCTGTATTCCCAGTGGTCTGTGTGTTATCTGCAGTGTGTCTCGAACCATAACCTCCATTCACTATCAAATTATATGCATATGTGGTATTGAATCTTGGTCGGTGTGTATGACCTCAGTGCTCCTGCTTGGTGTGTGAGACTTCATTATTCGAGTTCTGTCTGGTCCGGTTGATCTCGGTGCTCGGATCCTGGTTGGTGTGTGTGACCCCCGTGTTCGCATCTTGGCCGGCCCGGGCGACCTCTGCGCCTGCATCTCGTGTGCGGATGGTCCGGCCGACCTCGGTGCCCGAGTCCTGGTTGATCCAGTTGTTGTCATGGTCCCAGCCAGGGATCATGCTTGAACAATATGAACAACAATATGTCGTTTTCTGCCGTCCTCTGGTGGCCAAACACAGCAGCTCCAGTTACTGAACCTCCTAGGTTTGCTGAATAATATTAATACTGTGATTAATGCTGTGTTCTCTCTGTTCATGTTGTGTGGTGCGTTTTAGCTTGTGTTTTTAAAAAGGTTTATCTTTTCATGTTCCTTTAGAGCAGCGGTTCCCAAACTTTTTTGGCCGCGCACCCCCTGTCACCTCCCGACCTAGCTCGCGCACCCCCCAATGCAAACATAAAAAAATAATAAATAAATAAGTCCCGAGTCTCTGTGCTGACTTTAAATCAAATAGGTGTCCGTGGGCAGTCGGCCGACATTAATAAACAGCAGTGTGTTATAATCACATTTTTATGAGCTAACGAATTCCGTTATATTGGACATTTGTATTAATTATATCAAGCGAATAACTGAGAAATTTAGCAGAGAGACCATAGCTGTCAACCCTACCGTTTTTCCCGGGATTCTCCTGTTTTTTCAACCTTCTTCACGCCCTGTTCACGGTTCACGTATTGGCACGTATTTTGTACATTTTTACAAAATGGCTGCAATTCCCCTCCGTGACGACAGGTGGCAGCAGTGTAGATTAGAACGTTATCACAGGAAGTCAGACCGGGAGACGGTTGCGACCCGAAGAATAATAAGAACAGCGAGCGGATTTGCTCAGAGCTCAGGGGAGAGACTGATGCACCGAGGGTGTCAAATCAACTTAGCCATTGTTTGATTGCCCACTCTGTATCTTTTTTTTTTTTTTTTTTTTAACTTTGACCAGTCAGCTGGTTCTTTTAGCGTTTATCGCTTTTTCTGGTCAAGCATGACCGACAGAAACAGGTTGAATGGGGTTTAGATCGGGGGAAAGACACTCTGAGAAAATACGGCGAGTCCGGGAGTCGAACTCGTGTACCCCAGATCCGTGACGCGCACGGTTGTCCCCGACGCTGAAATAGCGTTCGAGGTACGCGGTGAGCTACTGGAGCTCCCCCACTCTGTGGCTTTTGTCTCTGGAACAAAGGGTTTGCAAATCTTCTGTGGATAAAACAATACAAAGTTACTGTATGTGATGCAGGAATGTGTAAATGTATTGGTGAACAGCCGTTTGCTCTGCGCCTCCCCTGTCGTCCCCTAAGGTTCACGCGTCCCCTCCTCCCATTCCTCCACGGAGAGCATGCCTTCACTGGCCCAATTTCCTGAATGCGATTTATAAATATAAATTGATCCGTTTTAAAAGTTGTCGTGAATTGTCATGGTATGACAAATACAGTTACTGGTAACTCGCAGGCATTGCAGAGATATTGAGGAAAAACACAAAATCGCATTGGCTTTTTTTCTATCTCACTTTTCTCTGTAGACACACACACTGTTCCAAAAAAGATATTCCCATTGCTAAATTAATGACCATAGGTATTTTTTATAGCTTTAACGAGTTGTAGTATTAATATGTAGCCTACAGTGATGAAGGTATAAAGACACTATGGTAATACATTGATTGATTGATTGATTGCTAATTTTAACAGATTGCAGAATGGGCACAATACAGTATGGCACAATACACAATTGTTAAGGGGATGCAGACCAGAGAAGGACTTCTTCCCCCATTTTCAATTCATAACATTTACAGTAAAATCAAATACATTTACAGATTACAACCTTTATTTAATGGTTAATATTTTGATCAAATGTAATTTACTGTATTTTTATAGCATTTACACTTAAAGTAGGAACACAAAAGTAATCTGTAAAATAATACAGTGCATTTCCTGTATGGCTGGGTACATACAGGTTTTGACCAGCAGATGGCAAGCGACGAGGCAGCTCCATTGGGAGGGGGCGGGGCCGAGGGGGCGGGGCCGGGAGAAGGGGCGGGGCTAAAATGTACACGTTTTGTCTCCTGCCTATGTTGACAGCTACGAGAGAGACGGCAACATTATCGTGAAATATAAACGTTGCGTGATGACTATTATATCTCCCCTCCCAGTCCCAACGAAGCACATACCAATAGTATGCAACTGCAGAGCCGCAGAGCCAGCGGCGCTCTCAGTCCGGTCTTGGGACCGCTCAGCAGCGCCACCCACCCACCCAACAGCTGAATTGCCACTGTGCGCGCACAACTGTCTGCTCTGCGGCTCTGCAGCTGCATGCTTTTCGCAAATCTAGCTCTCGCTGCCAAACCAAATGAATCGCGACATCGCTTCACCAATAGTCGTTATCAGAACACTACACACATATCATAATTATAGAACACACATCGTTGTCATTATTAGACCTGTGCTTAGAGGGAATTATTTTCAAAAATGTACCGAATGTACACCAACAGATTGGCCAGATTTGCCACATCAGTGGACTCATCTACTTGGAGAGAATAAAACTCACTGTTATTCACGCGACTGACTAATGTAGCCAGGATGTTTTCGGACATCATATTGATGCGTCGCGACACCGTGTTGTTGGACACCGGGATCATATCCAATGTTTTTGCTTCTTTCTCTCCAATCATACATTCAACCATATCTTTGGCAATTGGCAGGCACACGTCTTCCACAAGTGTGTGAGGTAGTCCCTTTTTAGCAATTCTGTAACTTGCGAGATAAGAAGACTTGCATGCCTTTGTGTTAGCTCCACCACATGAATGAAACTGGAGTTTATTTTGTCTGCCTTTCAAGTCCTCCAATTTTGATTTGAAAAATGCAAGGGGTTCTTTAGTAACTTCGGCATGCTTAGTCGTTAAGTGGCGACGTAGATATGAGGGCTTCATGCTGCTGTTAGATAGGATGTCACCGCACATCACACACTGGGGATCTGGGTGATCCACATCACCAATCCAAGTGAAGCCCAGACACAGATAATTTTCATCATATTTCCCTTTGCTTTTTCCAGTCTGTCACCCAGTCTCGTTGTCTTTTTTACCCTGTTTTCTTGGTGGAGGGCCGGGCTGTTGTGTCATCATCACTCTCTGTCTCCACTCTAACGCTGCTCTCCGCTTCTCTCGCCTCCTGTCCTCTTTCATTACTTTTATTAACTTTAGATTCACCTGACAGTTTCCATGTTTTTAGCCAGCTCTGCATGTTGTAAGTGCCACAATCGCGCGCTGGTCCCGCGCTTTTGGCAGGAAGTTATTACACAGTAAAATTCGCAGTGTCAAATATGCAGTGTCAAAGTACATTGACTCTTTCAGAGTTATTACAACAACAGTTTGAGTAAAATGCAGACAGTGTTGGTGAAATATTTCGTAGTTAATTGGCTGGTGTCATCACTACTCTGGGAAGCTCCGCCCATCTCCTTCTCTTGAAGAATGTCCAAGACACGCCATTTTCTTCACGTCGCGGCAGAGGTAACTCAGCAGGTAAGTTTATCCCCCTAATCACATATTAATTAATTAATTCGGTAGCTATTGGCTTCCAGCAACTTGCAAGAGGTAATGTTAATGTTGTTAAATACAATGTGGAGGGGTGATTGTGAATTGTATCGTTTGGAAAAAAAGATCGAAAAAAACACAGGGCGATACATTGGCTTAGTAACAAACATTTGCACGCCATGTTCTGAGGTAAATGTGTCCTACAGTATGAAATCAAGTAACAGTTATTTGGCATTTGACCAACGTTATTATTTTGTTAAGTCCACAGATTTCGGCGACAGCCAAGAAGACTGCACGTGCGCCATTTCACGTTGAGGGAGGCCTTGAACGTGAGCCAGCCTAGCCCTTCGTGAGTTTTTTCAAATGTGTCTTGCTAGCTAATGTTAATGCGGGGAAATACCCTTGAATGATATAAGTAATCTGTACTATGAAATGGTGTGTTATGAGAGTGAGTGCATTAGAATGCATACAATATGGTTGATTGAGTTTAATGGAAGAAACACAGGGAAAATGCAAGGAAGGCCCTGTTACCAAGCTGCTAACATTGGCTTAGTAACAAACATTTGCATGCCATGTTCTGAGGTAAATGTGTCCTACAGTATGAAATCAAGTAACAGTTATTTGGCATTTGACCAACGTTATTATTTTGTTAAGTCCACAGATTTCGGCGACAGCCAAGAAGACTGCACGTGCGCCATTTCACGTTGAGGGAGGCCTTGAACGTGAGCCAGCCTAGCCCTTCGTGAGTTTTTTCAAATGTGTCTTGCTAGCTAATGTTAATGCGGGGAAATACCCTTGAATGATATAAGTAATCTGTACTATGAAATGGTGTGTTATGAGAGTGAGTGCATTAGAATGCATACAATATGGTTGATTGAGTTTAATGGAAGAAACACAGGGAAAATGCAAGGAAGGCCCTGTTACCAAGCTGCTAACATTGGCTTAGTAACAAACATTTGCATGCCATGTTCTGAGGTAAATGTGTCCTACAGTATGAAATCAAGTAACAGTTATTTGGCATTTGACCAACGTTATTATTTTGTTAAGTCCACAGATTTCGGCGACAGCCAAGAAGACTGCACGTGCGCCATTTCACGTTGAGGGAGGCCTTGAACGTGAGCCAGCCTAGCCCTTCGTGAGTTTTTTCAAATGTGTCTTGCTAGCTAATGTTAATGCGGGGAAATACCCTTGAATGATATAAGTAATCTGTACTATGAAATGGTGTGTTATGAGAGTGAGTGCATTAGAATGCATACAATATGGTTGATTGAGTTTAATGGAAGAAACACAGGGAAAATGCAAGGAAGGCCCTGTTACCAAGCTGCTAACATTGGCTTAGTAACAAACATTTGCATGCCATGTTCTGAGGTAAATGTGTCCTACAGTATGAAATCAAGTAACAGTTATTTGGCATTTGACCAACGTTATTATTTTGTTAAGTCCACAGATTTCGGCGACAGCCAAGAAGACTGCACGTGCGCCATTTCACGTTGAGGGAGGCCTTGAACGTGAGCCAGCCTAGCCCTTCGTGAGTTTTTTCAAATGTGTCTTGCTAGCTAATGTTAATGCGGGGAAATACCCTTGAATGATATAAGTAATCTGTACTATGAAATGGTGTGTTATGAGAGTGAGTGCATTAGAATGCATACAATATGGTTGATTGAGTTTAATGGAAGAAACACAGGGAAAATGCAAGGAAGGCCCTGTTACCAAGCTGCTAACATTGGCTTAGTAACAAACATTTGCATGCCATGTTCTGAGGTAAATGTGTCCTACAATATGAAATCAAGTAACAGTTATTTGGCATTTGACCAACGTTATTATTTTGTTAAGTCCACAGATTTCGGCGACAGCCAAGAAGACTGCACGTGCGCCATTTCACGTTGAGGGAGGCCTTGAACGTGAGCCAGCCTAGCCCTTCGTGAGTTTTTTCAAATGTGTCTTGCTAGCTAATGTTAATGCGGGGAAATACCCTTGAATGATATAAGTAATCTGTACTATGAAATGGTGTGTTATGAGAGTGAGTGCATTAGAATGCATACAATATGGTTGATTGAGTTTAATGGAAGAAACACAGGGAAAATGCAAGGAAGGCCCTGTTACCAAGCTGCTAACATTGGCTTAGTAACAAACATTTGCATGCCATGTTCTGAGGTAAATGTGTCCTACAGTATGAAATCAAGTAACAGTTATTTGGCATTTGACCAACGTTATTATTTTGTTAAGTCCACAGATTTCGGCGACAGCCAAGAAGACTGCACGTGCGCCATTTCACGTTGAGGGAGGCCTTGAACGTGAGCCAGCCTAGTCCTTCGTGAGTTTTTTCAAATGTGTCTTGCTAGCTAATGTTAATGCGGGGAAATACCCTTGAATGATATAAGTAATCTGTACTATGAAATGGTGTGTTATGAGAGTGAGTGCATTAGAATGCATACAATATGGTTGATTGAGTTTAATGGAAGAAACACAGGGAAAATGCAAGGAAGGCCCTGTTACCAAGCTGCTAACATTGGCTTAGTAACAAACATTTGCATGCCATGTTCTGAGGTAAATGTGTCCTACAGTATGAAATCAAGTAACAGTTATTTGGCATTTGACCAACGTTATTATTTTGTTAAGTCCACAGATTTCGGCGACAGCCAAGAAGACTGCACGTGCGCCATTTCACGTTGAGGGAGGCCTTGAACGTGAGCCAGCCTTGCCCTTCGTGAGTTTTTTCAAATGTGTCTTGCTAGCTAATGTTAATGCGGGGAAATACCCTTGAATGATATAAGTAATCTGTACTATGAAATGGTGTGTTATGAGAGTGAGTGCATTAGAATGCATACAATATGGTTGATTGAGTTTAATGGAAGAAACACAGGGAAAATGCAAGGAAGGCCCTGTTACCAAGCTGCTAACATTGGCTTAGTAACAAACATTTGCATGCCATGTTCTGAGGTAAATGTGTCCTACAGTATGAAATCAAGTAACAGTTATTTGGCATTTGACCAACGTTATTATTTTGTTAAGTCCACAGATTTCGGCGACAGCCAAGAAGACTGCACGTGCGCCATTTCACGTTGAGGGAGGCCTTGAACGTGAGCCAGCCTAGTCCTTCGTGAGTTTTTTCAAATGTGTCTTGCTAGCTAATGTTAATGCGGGGAAATACCCTTGAATGATATAAGTAATCTGTACTATGAAATGGTGTGTTATGAGAGTGAGTGCATTAGAATGCATACAATATGGTTGATTGAGTTTAATGGAAGAAACACAGGGAAAATGCAAGGAAGGCCCTGTTACCAAGCTGCTAACATTGGCTTAGTAACAAACATTTGCATGCCATGTTCTGAGGTAAATGTGTCCTACAGTATGAAATCAAGTAACAGTTATTTGGCATTTGACCAACGTTATTATTTTGTTAAGTCCACAGATTTCGGCGACAGCCAAGAAGACTGCACGTGCGCCATTTCACGTTGAGGGAGGCCTTGAACGTGAGCCAGCCTAGCCCTTCGTGAGTTTTTTCAAATGTGTCTTGCTAGCTAATGTTAATGCGGGGAAATACCCTTGAATGATATAAGTAATCTGTACTATGAAATGGTGTGTTATGAGAGTGAGTGCATTAGAATGCATACAATATGGTTGATTGAGTTTAATGGAAGAAACACAGGGAAAATGCAAGGAAGGCCCTGTTACCAAGCTGCTAACATTGGCTTAGTAACAAACATTTGCATGCCATGTTCTGAGGTAAATGTGTCCTACAGTATGAAATCAAGTAACAGTTATTTGGCATTTGACCAACGTTATTATTTTGTTAAGTCCACAGATTTCGGCGACAGCCAAGAAGACTGCACGTGCGCCATTTCACGTTGAGGGAGGGCTTGAACGTGAGCCAGCCTAGCCCTTCGTGAGTTTTTTCAAATGTGTCTTGCTAGCTAATGTTAATGCGGGGAAATACCCTTGAATGATATAAGTAATCTGTACTATGAAATGGTGTGTTATGAGAGTGAGTGCATTAGAATGCATACAATATGGTTGATTGAGTTTAATGGAAGAAACACAGGGAAAATGCAAGGAAAAGCCCTGGGTTATATAGCTCTCCTTTTTTTGTCTGTTTGCATCTGTGGGAAATTAGTGTCAGGCTTGAATATTCAGTGACTTTGTACTTATTATTTACCTTATTGGGGACATTGATCTAAGTAAAACATTTAATAATAACTTAACTTAGATCAATGTCCCCAATAAGGTAAATAATAAGTACAAAGTCACTGAATATTCCAGCCTGACACTAATTTCCCACACTTCCCTGTGTTCAAGTTGCCCATAACTCTCTTGCAGGCTTGCTGCAAGCATGCTGTTTAAAGTACAACTGGGAGATGTCCAAAAGTTTGTTCGGATTACAGAAATAAATCTGATCGAGTTTCTGAGTGCAGGTAAGAAATTGGGATCATTGGGAAATTGTCCTCAATGTGATACTCAATGGTTATCCACTGGGTGGATCTGTGGCTTCATCTATTGTATTGCAGACAGCAATTATTCAAGATTAAGTGAATATTTAGTGAGTAGATTTAGAAATCACTGGATACATCCAATGACATTTCTGTTTACAAAAGCTTTTGTGCCCGTTTCTAGCATTTGCAAAGTTTGGTGTCCCAGCTGTAACGGAAGGTGTGAACGTTTTTGACAGTTCGGGGACCGAATTGGATGACGATGTTTTTGAGGAGGTAGCAAGAGATGCATCCACTGGGGTGCTAATCATCAAATATGACACAGGTTTGATTACATTTGTAATATATATTTAATGAATAAGTTATTTGTCATGTGAAGCTTACATTCGATTAGATAAGGGACATCTTTATGAGGAAACTGTGTATAATCTTTTTATTTATTTATCCTGTCTCCACGCTAGCCTCATCTGAGCAGTCTGTCTCCACGCTAGCCTCATCTGAGTGGTCCCAACCATCATCCCTGGATTCGTCAGGGTCCCAGCCATCATCCCTGGATTCGTCAGGATCACAGGATACTGTCATCATTTCAGAGGACCCTTCACGAAAAAACGCCATAGGCTGGATACAGAGGCCAAGCAAGTAAGAGTTGACACACATGTAATATGTATGCATCACCCTGTGAGTCACAACTCAGAAATGCATGTTTTTTACTGTCAATGTTATGCCCCCATCTTTTCCATTGTACTGGTCGCGTGCCTGTAAGAATATTGTAGCTCACTTGAGATTGGATGGATCTCTCAAATTATCATCTCCACGAGTCAGAAGCATGCTAGACAGACCTCAGATAGGGTTAAAACTGATATTAAGGATACTTATCCTTTACCTTAACTTTGAATTGCAGTCTACAGTATATTCCTAACACTGAATTGTTTTTTGTGCATGTGCTTTTGTGCTTCAAGTTGGTGGAATCCATTCTTCGTGAGAAATCTGGTGGAGAACGCATAATAAATGAATACAATCGAACCAAGTCCTTGCACGATGACAACAGAAGGAAAATGGTGAACCTATTGGCAGCTGACTTGACAGAGAAGAATGGGTAATTAGCTCCTTGTTTTTAGTTTGTTCTCAATCTAGCTTTCCGATTAATTTGAAATCTAAATGAAATCCAGGGAATATGACTGAGAAATACATTCTTCTTTAATCTTAATCTTCCAGTACTTCACCACCCAGACATCTGAAAGAAAAGTATGCCAGAGGAATCGTGACCTTATTCCCCTACCTCAGTGACCCACACTCTAAGAATGGCTATGTGAGTTGCACACAGTAATGGTTGTGGCAATATTGATACATTTTTAATCCTACCAGAGCATGCTGTTTTTCACTTTTAAATGTGAAGTGTCTGTTTTTATTGCACCCTCCAAGGAGCATTATTATGATGGCCAGAGTGGCAGTGGATACTTGGCCTGGAGGATTAAAACTATTCAGAGAACCGCTGCTAAAGACAAACGATCATCATTTGGAGGTAACACTAATAATGCATATCTTGAGTACAATGAGTTGATTAACAAAACAAGCGGCATTATTGATTACTGTATACAGGGCCGTAGCCAGGGTTTAGAAATTAGGGAGGTCCATTTATTTTTTTGGCCCAGACCGGCCCACTATAATCGGTTGGACACCACCCAGCCAGGGTTTAGAAATTAGGGAGGTACATTTTTTTTTATACAAACTTTATTATCTAGAGATCAACTTAAGGTCAGTCACTCACAAAGTAATTTACAGGACGTGGGGGCACTTACAGGTGAGTGGCCTAAAGAGTGCACCAAAGCCCTGTGGTCTCTTATGCATTTATAATTTGGTGAATGGGCTAAATGCATACCAAAATGAGTTATACAACCCAACCTATTCATTCAAAATGCATTATCTATAATAAAGTCACCTGTTGTTGGTAAAAAAAATAATTTTACTGAAGTATTAATATATTTCTCCACTTCTTGGCTCACTGAAAGTACACAAAATAAGGACAGACAAAGACAGAGACACAAAAAGCTGTACAATTTAAACAATACCATACTGGTAATGAGCAAATATGAGCAATTAATGCATGGAGCTGTTCCATCTTATTTCATTTGATACTAACTACTCAGTTCATACAGATTTCAAGTATCCAAATATCCATGATGAATAAATATTGCATAAGGTTTACACAGTAAATAGATCACCTGTTTTATATTCATGCTCAGAGAGGAGTAATAGTTAGATCTTTATGTGTGATTTATATGTCAATTAAATCAATGGTGTGCTTGTTTGGTTGGGGAGTTTGACCTCGGTGGCCTCATAGCTGGCTACGGCCATGACTGTGTACCTGCAGAACTCCATCAATCAGGCCTTTGGTAGATTCTTTTTTTGTGTGTTTTTCCCCATATTCTGTAGAATCCTGTGGAGAACCATCTCGTGGAGGAGGACCAACTGCCAGACGAGATTCCCATGTTGTTGCAGAGACTGCCCTGAGCGAAGAGTAGTGCAAGGAAGCGATCTCACTAATGAAACATTCAGCTGATGAGGACACAGTGAAGAACAAGATGAAACTGACATTTGACTATAGGCACAACAAGGTCCTCGACCCCCAGCAGTCAAGCAACATACTGTCTGACTTTCCACGTTTCCAAGACGTCAAGGGCTTGGTAATTATCTATAGTTAGTAGAAAAGACTCACGCACATCCCAAGTGTATAGTCACGGGTGCTAGACTCAAAATAGATCTGTAATGTTGTGGAAAAAAAGTCTGCACACCGTCTGTAGTGTTCCCAAGTTTTAATATACTTGAACACAACGTTTCGGCCTGTGGTAATTATCTGCCATTATTTTGACCATTTTGTGACACTTGAATGATAGACGGTAGATGTATTGTACCTCAACTAGCACCCACTAACTTTGGTTGGCTGTGAAATCCTGAAATTGTCCCCCAATCACCCCTCTCCAGGTTGAACAGGATTTCGTTCTGATGTTTGGAGAAGGTGTATCGGGCAAGCTTCTGGAAAAGTGGCCGACCACATACAAGAAAAAGATCATCCAACAATGCAGACGGCTTCCATCCACCAGTGAGCTTCAAGAGCTCCTGCTGATAGCTGATCCTCCTGAGGATGACACTGAAGTGGATGCTGACGTTGGTAAGCTGCTTTTGAGCATACCATTCTTGTTGTTTTTCACTGAACTTCTGTGAAAAATGTACGAGGCATTTTGTATTATCAACCAGTCAAAAGTGTCTTCCC
This sequence comes from Notolepis coatsorum, assembly GCF_963971535.1. NCBI lineage: Eukaryota > Metazoa > Chordata > Actinopteri > Aulopiformes > Paralepididae > Notolepis > Notolepis coatsorum. Next base: position 22,810,897 of record NC_140169.1, read on the forward strand.
ATTCACTTGAATGAGTGCATCCAAGCTTTTTACTGGTACTGTATATTCATATTTTGAGTGGCAGAGCTTCTTGTGATGAACTGCTGTCTTTTATCTTATTTTGTAAAAATACTGCTAACATTGCAGATGGACTGAATTTTGTTTATGGTCTACATAATTCAAGTGTCTTAACATCCAACTTGTATCGTTACAGGTTGGGACAGTGACCTCTCATCGATTCTACTGCTGTTGCACTTGATCCCACCCTCTGCTCAGGGGCGGAAGAGACCAGGGAAGGTGTCGGCGTCCAACGCGGAGCAGCATCTTGTGATCTTCAAGAAGGTTGGTATTTTCTCCTAATGTACAAATTTATAATTATAATGCTACAATCATGTAATTATTATTATTATTATTTTTTATATTCCCCCCCTCCTTTTTCTCTGTTTTTCTCCCATTCCAATGTTAGTCGTTATGCCAATTCTTAGCCCCTTTCGTGACTGCGATGCAAGCCAGGGGCTCGAATACGCAGTCACTGGCTCCCACGTTACTAGCCATGTTAATGTGCACATCAAGCACTGCTTAAAAGCGAGCGGTGGGTCAAATATATCACGTAGACATTTCAAAGGTACCCAGCGTTCCATTAGGGTTTCACACACACACGCGGCAGGGTTTGAAAGCTCGGCGTTGCTAATAAACATTTTAAATATTTTTTATAAACTGGTCAACACTGCTCAAAACGGCTGTATTTCCGTATTTGGCTGCCTGGTGCGCCTGTGCTGTGATCACAGCGCATGCGCATCATGCACCCAACGCCGGAAATAATGCACTGCCAATTGTGTTAGTATGACGGCCGGCCAAGTCGGAAGCAACGCAGAGAGCTGGGCTCGATACCAGTATCTCCTGTGTTGCTGACGAGCGCCTTGCCCGCTGCGCCACCCAGCCGCCACAATCATGTAATTCTAATTGTTTCTCCATGTGTGTTTGTCTTCTCAGACTGGAACAAGCATCCAAGAGCATCTTGATGCCATCACTACCAGCAATCAACCCTATCTCCTGGCTGTTGGAGTGAAGAAGAATGCGATCCACCGGTTCTACATCATTCTTGACAAGAAGGCCATACCTTGCAAGTCAATCTCTTCTCTTGGTGCTTTAGATGAACTCTTTAAGGCACATTATGTGTTTGGCACAGCATACAACAACATGCTGCGCAACATGTACACGTTCCTCCAGACCACTGTGTACAGTATTGATGTTGGGAAAGTCAAGGAGAGTCCTCGTGTTGCTGAAGTTAGGGCGAGGTTGCTTCATTAGTGCATGAGGCTTCTCCTCCGCCATGAAGTGTTTTGATTGTCGGAAGGAGTTAGGTTGTACAAATAGGCTTGTTAGGCATTTGCGAATAGTTCACGGTTACGTTCAAGGAAAAAAGCTTCGCCTTAAATGTGCTCAGACTGGATGTGGCTATAGGTTTGGTACGTTTTCAGGTTTTAGGAAACATTTAGACAACAAACACACTGAGTATATTGACCAAGAGGTTGACACTGATGTTAATGTAAACAGTGTAGGAGAGGCGGTGATCGCTAATGTAGATGAGACCGCCACAACATCTGATGTCGATGCGACGGCCACATGTGGACTGTTCAGAAACTCTAATAGGAGCACTCTCGATATGTGTGCAACTGCTGTTGCACAACTCAAGGCTGCTGGAACCAGTCAGTCTACTGTAAAAAGTTTTGTCTCAACCATGGAAGAAGTGATTTCTGAGATTCATAGTCACGCTAAAGATGCAGCTCTACAGTGCTTATCTCCACAGGACACAGAAAATAAGAACAGCATAGAACAGTCATTCCAAAAGTTGGAAAACCCATTCACACACTTAAATTCTGAGGCAAAAATAAACAAACACTTCAAAGAGAAATGGGGAAAAGTTGAACCCGTTGAAAAGGTGCTTGGCACAAGATTTGACAGCAGAAGAAACAAAACTACTGGGACATATGACCAGGTCATTGTAACTGATAAGTTTGCATATGTTCCCATTTTGGAAACGCTGAAGAGCATTTTTCAAAACCCAGAACTTGCAGACATGTTAAAGCCCAGGCACATGACTAAGGAAGGTGTGTATGCAGACTTGAGAGATGCCACCTATTTGAAAGAAAGTCCCCTGTTTTCAGTAGAAAAAGATTCCTTTCAAATTCAACTTTTTTATGATGACTTTGAAACTGCAAATCCATTGGGCTCTAAAAAGGGTATACATAAATTAGGTGGTGTATACTTTACATTAAGAAATTTCCCCCCAATCTATAATTCCTCTTTGATTAATATTCATTTGTGTGCTCTTTTCCATGCACAGGACATTAAGCGTTATGATTTCAATTTGATACTTGAGCCACTTGTCAATGATCTGAAAGTACTGGAGACAGAGGGACTTAAAATTCCCATGTTTAGACACGTAATTCGTGGTACCATAGTTCAGGTCACTGGGGATAACCTTGGCTTGCATGGTCTGTTTGGGTTTGTGGAGTCATTTGGGGCTCGGTATTGCTGTCGTTTCTGTCTCCTTGAGAAAGCTCGTTTTCAGACTGTATTCTGTGAAGATGATCCGGCTGTTGTACTAAGAACTGTTGAGATGCACGCACAACACTGTCAAACTATACAGACAGATCCTACGCTACCTCATATATATGGCGTGAAACGCAGTTGTCTGTTGAATTCACTTGAGTATTTCAACACAGCCATAAACTTCTCTGTAGATATCATGCATGATATTTTAGAGGGGGTTGCTCAGTTTGAGGTGAAACTTATTCTCAAGTACATTCTTCAGGAGAAACTTCTAAATGCTGAACAACTGGCTGGCAGAATACATGCTTTTGACTATGGTTACAATCAGCAGCGAAACCGTCCGCCAAGAGTCAAGTTGTTGGATGAAAGTAAGGATTTGGGGTTGAATGCCACACAGTCTTGGTGCTTGTTGCGCAATATGCCTCTGATATTTGGTGATTTAATACAGACTGATGATAAGTACTGGCATCTTCTGCTTTTGCTTCTACAGATTGTTAACATTGTATTTTCACCAGTCCTGTCATATGGCATGACCATTTATCTCAAACATGTAATCACTGATCATCATCGGCTCTTCAAGCAGTTATTTCCTAGAAGCAACCTATTGCCAAAGCATCACTTCATGATACATTACCCTCGTAATATAAGGAACATTGGCCCAATTCTGCACATGTGGTGCATGCGTTATGAAGCTAAACATAACTTCTTTAAGAGACAATTAAAAAGCTTTAAAAACATTACAAAGACATTAGCCCAAAAGCACCAAAGTTGTATGGCAATGTATCAGGAGTCCTTTACCAAAGAAAGATTAACCATAGGTCCAGGAAAGATGGTGGCACTTGTTGAGCTCAAAGAAGGTCCAGAGATTGCTTCCTTATTTGGAGATGTAACCAGTGTTTTTTCTGCCAAGTGGATAAAACATCATGGTACAGAGTACCGCTGTGACTTGATTATCTGTACTGAGGTAGCATTTGAGATGCCTGTGTTTTGTAAGATCAAGACTATTGCTGTGAAAGATGACAGTGTATTGCTCTGTGGAAAACTGATGGAAACCATGTGTTTTGATGACCATTACCATGCCTTTAAGGTCAGACTGCATCCAGACGGAGTTGTAAAGGTCTTGGATATAAATCAGCTGTGTTACTTCAAACCATTTGATATTCAAATGAATTATCGAACGACAGATTGCTCAAAGTATATTGTTCCATATTGCCACTTTATGCAGACCTGCTAATGTTTTATTACTGCATCCAGACGGAGTTGTAAATAGGGTTGGGTACCGAAAACCGGTTCTAATAGCAACCGGTTCCTAACTTCCGGTTCTGGAACCGGAAGTAACATATTTGCATTTCGATTCTTAATTTTTAATTTTTTTTACTTTGTTAATTAATACCATAGTTACAGTACAGCAACCAAATTAAACTGTATCAAGTCAACTGAAAATGTGAATAGTATGAAAAAATTTACACATTTTCAAAAAAAATCTGAACCGGAATCGTTCAAATCCAAACGATGCCCAACCCTATATAGTTGTAAAGGTGTTGTATAAATCAGCTGTGAAGTATTGTTCCATATTGCACTTTATGCAGACCTGCTGAGGTCAATGTATATTTATGTTTTATTTTTTTATAAGCCTGCCTGACCCTGCCTGACCAACAATAAAATTGTTGAAATCATTATTTTGTGGTAACTTGTCATATACACTCTGGAATAGTGTTAAATTCGACTCTTTAAGTGTTAATTTGACACTGCGAATTTTACTGTGTAAGTGCACTGGCTCGCGCTCGCTACTGTCATCGGCCCGCTGTTAGACCGCATATGAGGAGACAGACTCCAGGCAGAGCGGAGCGCATCAGCACAGACCAGCACCTCGCCCGAGACATTGTTTATTATTATTATTATTAAAACGTACGTTTTTTATTAAAACGTTTCTTGAATTTCATGATTTACACAGTGAAAATCCCCATTTGAAATAATCAGTGATGGGCAAGCTACTTGGAAAATGTAGCAAGCTACACTACAAGTTACTCTCGATTAAATATAGCTCAACTACAATGGAAGCTATCCCCAGATAAATGTAGCAAGCTACACTACAAGAACATGGCAAAAATAGCTAGCTACATCTGCACTACTTTTTTTTTTTTTTTTTACTTCATGATCAAGTTCAAACAGGCAAAAAAAATTCTCAGTTTCTTTTCTATTCTATCTTTATGTATTATTTATCCCTAAACTCTGCATCTTCTGGCTGCCTGATACCCTCTCCTAGCTGAAACCTGCCCACTTTATCAACCAAAAACACACTTCTTCAATATCTGAATTTGAACTAATAATAACTGTCTTACTGCATTTTACTATTATGCTACCATGTCTATACTACCACCAACTATGCTAATATGTCTATACTACTACAGTATAGTATGTACTCAGAGTATAACACTCAAGCTTGACACTGCTAGACAAACAATACTATTTATCCTTGTCTGCTAGATATGTACCACTCCTGAATGAATTAATGAAAACTTTATTTAACAGATTGCAGAATGGGTACAATACAGTATGGCTCAATATACACACAATTGTTAAGGGGATGCAGACCTGAGAAAGACGTTTGTCTTGTTTCCATCATGGTCCCCTGCTGACTTGTTGTACACAATTTGTAAGTTGCTTTGACTGAAAGCGTCAGCTAAATGACCAAATGTATTTAAATATGTAACTCACAAAACATTCCATGGCCCCAAAATCATGTGGGGACCCCAGACCACAGATCAGATCAATCACCATGGTAAGTTAACAGACGAAGAAAGTGCCAACACAGCCCAATGCTGCAGTGCACGGCGGCAGTTTAACAACATTATTATTATCCCTTACCTTAGATACGCCGCGCCTGCATCCCACAACTTCATCTTTTCCATTAATTCATTCCATGGAGAGACATTGTTGTTATTGACATCATCTTCATCAATGCCATCACAAGCCCTGGAAACATCGAATCCCTCTGCCATTTCGCGCGGACTGGTTCATTCATCATTGGTCTGTTTTGATTTTCACTTCCTGATTTGCGGTTGGAGTCCCGCCCTATCCTGCCTCTGATTGGCCTACCCGTAATGTTTTGGCCTAACCATACCCAATCGTGAGTCGTCATACTCATATCTAAACCAACCAACCAATCATAGTGGGTTTTCTACGGGGAGTTTTTTTTTATCCTCGCAAATCTTTATAGTCTAGACTGTTTCTCCCGATATAGTAGCGTTGTAGCGTTTCCTCGTCGCTACGTCACTACTTCGTTCTATAAATAGCTGCGCTACAGAAAACGCTACATGATTCAAAAGTAGCGACGCTACCATCACGCTACTGAGAAATGTAGTTAAGCTATGTAGCGTCGCTACTTGTAGCTAGCTACTGCCCATCACTGGAAATAATGTATATTAGTTATATATTTATTAGTCAAATAACGCCATTAGCCTTTTCATGTCACGCACCACCTAGAGGTCGCTCGCGCACCACAGTTTGGGAACCACTGCTTTAGAGGTTCATCTCCCTTTACATATGGTTTTTGTAAGTGTTTAACTTTACATGTGTTCCTTTAAGGTTCACCCATTTTCACATGTCTTTTAGTGTTAAACATCTTTACATATGTTTCCTTAAGGGTTGTTCTTTTTATATATGTGTTCCTTTAAAAGGTTCATTCCCTTTACATATGTTTTTTGTAAGTGTTTAACTTTACATGCGTTCCTTTAAGGTTCACCCCTTTTCACATGTCTTTTAGTGTTAAACATCTTTACATATGTTTCCTTAAGGGTTGTTCTTTTTATATATGTGTTCCTTTAAAAGGTTCATTCCCTTTACATATGTTCTTTGTAAGTGTTTAACTTTACATGCGTTCCTTTAAGGTTCACCCCTTTTCACATGTCTTTTAGTGTTAAACATCTTTACATACAGTATGTTTCCTTAAGGGTTGTTCTTTTTATATATGTGTTCCTTTAAAGATATTCCTTTACACTTGTTTTTATCAATGATGTGAGTTGTTTTGCTATCCTGTGTTCCTCAGCCTTGGCCATGCAGGCCTGTTACCAGCTGGCACTTGTTAGTAATCACAGGGTAGCATATAGACCAGGGCCCCGTTCCCCGTACCTGGATAACTGAGTTAGCCGGATAACTTTCGGGTAAATCTGACTTAAGCCGGGCTTTCCGATTCCCCGTACCTGGATTTTCCAAATCACCATGACAACAGATCCAAAAGTTTGAGCCTGGTCGAAAGCAGAGTTTAAGTTCAAGTTAGCCGGATCAAGCAAAGCCATGCCCCCGCAAAGAAAGTGACAGCTCGTTTCCTGAAATTATTCCCACAGCCTAGGATCTGCGTTATACCATTCTGAATTACGTTTTTGTGCTCCATCCTTCCAGAGGGGTCTTTTGAAATGTAAAATAGACCCAAAATGCTGATACTAAATTCACTTTGTCCTAAATAATGCACGTTATATACCGTGGCGCTCGCTCGGTGCAACAACAACAAAATAAAGAATATTCTAAACACGGGTCTCTCGTTCATTAATGTATAAACAATGAATTTATCCCATCTGGCACAGTGGCGTAGCGGTAGTGCTCAAGCCTGGCAACCCGGCGACCGGTGTTCGAAACCCCGTGTTTCCAATATAACTTTTTGGAATATAATATTAATGATTATACGCAAAGGTAGCCTAGTTTTAAGTCAAAATATTATAAATCTGTCATTCTTTATATAGCTCTCAACGTGCACCAAATTGAATTATTCCTATATTGCAAAAAGAAGGAGACTGCGTGAAAGTCAAAAGAAGAACCCGTTACACCACAGAGAAGATAAGTAAAAGATCGACCATACATCAATCAATGGGTAAGGGAGCCGTATCGTTATTCTGTATAACAGTTTTACTAATTATTTTCGCTAGCAAGATCTCATTTGATTATTCAATCCAGCAGGCAAGTTTAAAGAAATATAATCTGATTGATTGAGGTAATGAGGGACTTGAAATTAGCCTATAGATAACGCATTTAACTTGTCGGCGAGGCGATTGAGCCGTACTGCAATATGTTACTAAAGTTTTAAATCAATTAATCAATCAATGCCGCTAGAGAATCAGGATCTCTGCTCTCGACACTTGCTGCCTTCTCGGCTGAGGCGGGCACGCGCACTTATCCTGGGTCGCAAGTCTGGCTTGAGTTAACGAGACTGAATCCACCTTCGAGGAACAGGAAAATCCCGGCTTCAAACATCGGGTTAACTGAATCTGGATAATGACATCTTGATCGACTTAGTTGAACCAGGTATGGGGAATAGGGCCCTGCTCGTTCCCCTCATCATTGTCGCACCATTGCCTTGTTTCAGTGTATTGTATCACAGTTGGTTTCGGTCACTTACTCACCTCTTGTCTCTTATATTCCCCGTGAGTCCGTTCCTATTTAGTTCTTATTTTTCCAGCATTGCTGAGTATTGTTTTCGGGTTTGCAGTTCGCTTTTGTTTAGTAACCTTTGATACTGTTTGTATTCATTGTTGCTTGCTGACTGCTTAGTAAAAGCCTGTTCACTTCAGTACGTCGTCTCAGTCTCTTCTCTCTCTGCTCGTGTTACCTGCAAGTGGGGTCTCCTCTTCAATACCACACCGAAACCATCACAGTTGTATCCAGCGCCTCCCCGTCCCTCCCCTGGGGGCCGTCCGTTTCACCTCTCCCGAACCAGTCTCCATGCTCCTCTGAATACTCTGCATTGCATCAAGTCCAGTCCGCATGTTGGTTTGCATGTTATCATCGTTAGCATCCTGCATTGCTTCTAGCCTGATCCGAATGCTAACTTGCATATTCATCGTATTAACTTCCATGTTAGCTTGCAGCTCCTTCTCCAGCCAGGCCTCGCTGCGGTCCAACGCCCCGCTAGCTTGTAACCCTTGCTGCGTCATATTCATCGTGTTAACTTCCATGTTAGCTTGCAGCTCCTTCTCCAGCCAGGCCTCGCTGCGGTCCAACTCCACGCTAGCTTTTTTGTGTATTTAATTTTTTTATTATTTTTTAAACAAACAAACAAACATGACAACACACGATTAGATATACAAGCATTGTAAAACAGTGTACATCAGTTAACTCATCGTTTGGATAAATGTCTTATACAAGATATACCCCTAATACCTGCTATCTATTCCCCTACACACATATGCTCTTGCTCGCACCCCCCGCCCTGGACCCCCCAATGGATAATCCATCCATTATCCTTCGCTCCTAACCAGACACTACCATTAAATGCTAGCTTTTATTCTCTCCACCACTTCTAACCACATTGTCAATTTGGATTCATTGAGACCCAAAATTCTTGCTGTAGATATTTCTAGATAAATCACATCGAGATATGTAAGAATCCAGACCTTTCGGCAAATTTTTTCCGGTTGAAACCATCGTGATGCTATCAGTTTTTTAGCCACTGTAATACCAGATAAAACCAATCTCTTTTGTTGTATAGGTACTGCATATTCAAAAACATCATTCAGCAGTAATATAGAGGGGTGTACAGGTATATTCAGAATTAAGAGATTTGATAATTGCTGGGTCACTTCTTCCCAGAATATCTTAACTGGTGGGCAGTCCCAATACATGTGCATAAATGTCCCCTCGTCCCCATTTGTACATAAGGAGCATTTGGAGTCTTGTTTAAGACCCATTCTGTTCAGTCTTATAGGAGTCAAGTATGTCCTATGAATATAGTTAAGATTGATTTGTTGATGGTCCGGGTTCCTTGATGCAAGTCGAACATTTGCCCAGGCTTCTTGCCAATCAAAATCTTTTTCTAGGTCTGGTATATCCCTCCTCCAAACAGAGTCTAGGTGGAGGGTTTCATACGAAGCCGTTAGTAATTGATGATAAAAATCTGATACAAAACCTCTCGATGTCTCTCTTTCATAGAAACATTTGTGGTATCTGTGGTGTGCAATTGGTATCCTTAATGGAACACCGTGAGTCTTCAAACATAACAATAATTGTGCGTAAAAAAGATATGTGGAACCGGTGATATTACATTTTTTTTCTATTTCATCATAGCTACAAATACCGTGTTTGTTGAAAACATCTCCTAATGTATGTATGCCTTGCTTTTCCCATCTAGGGAATCTTATATGTCGTTGTCTAATCAGGAGTGCATTGTTATTGAATAAGGGAGTATGATTATGCCATTTATGTGGATTAGAATATTCTTTTTGTGTTTCACGCCATATCCGGATCGCATGTGTAATTATGGGGTCAAATTTCAGTTCGCATTGCTTAATTGATATTTTGGTGTATACTATGTCCTGCAGTCTCTGAGGTGCTACTATATTTACTTCTAAATTTCTCCAGGATACTGATGCTTGGGGTTCAAACCAGGTTGTCAGTGGTCTTAAAGTGTACGCCTTAAAATAGTGGAACAAATTTGGGATTGCCATCCCTCCGTCGGCTTTGTTTCTCTGTGCGGTGGATCTTTTTATACGTGGTGGTTTGTTATTCCAAATAAATTTATATGCGGAAGAGTGTAATTTTTTCCAGTAACCATCTGGAGGGGGTAACGGAAGCATTGAGCTGATGAAGTTGATTCTAGGTAAGACATCCATCTTAACTATTGAAACCCGTGCCTGTACTGAGTTTTTAAGTTTTGACCACCTGTCAAGGTCGCATTTTATTTTATTTTGGATTTCTATGTAATTGTGTTTCACCGTTTGACTTATGGTAGGGAATACTTCAACTCCCAAGCATCTAAAGTGTTTAACCATTGGTATTTCTTCTGGAAGACTTGTATTCTTTGCAGGGGCGTTCAGTGGAAGGAAAGCCGACTTTGGCCAGTTTATTTTAAATCCTGATAGGTCGCCAAAGTCATTAATCAACTTGAGAAGATAAGGCATTGCGGTGTTAGGGTTTTGCATGAACAGTATTACGTCGTCCGCATATAGACTAATTTTGTGTTGTGTGCCCTTGATTACGATTGGTTCTATGAGTTGGGATTGTCTTATATATTGTGCTAAAGGTTCTAGTGATAAATCGAATAGTCCGGGACTAAGAGGGCAACCCTGTCTAGAAGAGCGTTGTTACATCCCAATGTATATATTCCCCAGTGTGTCTCCATGTGTGTGTGTTCTCCATTTTGTTTCCTCCCTCCAGCCATTGTTCCCTTCCCCATTGGTCCCTGCCAGGCCAATCCTTCCATTATTGCAACACAGCAGTGATTGGTGGATGGCTTTCCAGACTCCAACACTCAATCCACACCACCCAATCATGGATCACCCCACACCTGTTAAAACATGGCTTCTCACTTCAGTCTTTCTCTCTCTCTGGCATGAGGCTAGGCTTGTTGTGATTTTGGTAAACCTATAACTTTGACAGCATTGCATTTCGTTTATTGGCCTTTGGTGCTTAGTAGTAATTTCCTTGTGTGTGTATGGCCACAGAGAGAGCATTGTTAGTTATAGTTTGTTTTTGTATATATTCTGCCTTTGTTTCTGTATAATTAATGTGTTTTTCTCTCTTTCTCAGGAAGCACAGATGGGGTGAGCTGCCATTTCCTTTGGACATTGTTTTCTCCTGTTTTGGTTAGGTAAGAGTAGTTTAGGTAATGTAATCTCTTTTACCATAGATTAGATTGTGTTTATTTGGAGTATAGTGGTGTTTGTTTGTTGTTTTGGCCTGGGCTCACCCCTGAGCTACATGTGCTTCCTTTGCATCTACCAATAAATATCATTGTTGTTTACAAACGTGGTCCATCTTTTCTGTCAACCAACTGTTATGTTACAGCCCTTTACCCTTAGACTCACAGGGGTCGTAACATAAATGGGGGCTCTGCCTGGATTTTGTAACCCGTGTTCAATTGTTGGTTGATGGATTTGGTGAACTGTGTTTGTTTACACTTGTATAGTTATTAATTACTTTGTGTAAAAATGGCATTTGTGTAAGAAAAAATAATGGCAGTTAGTACTTTTGATCTGGGGAAATTCTTGAGCAATCCTACTTGGGAAGCGCTAGATAGCTGCCGCAAGGCAGACTTAGTGGAGATTGCCACACATTTTCAACTCTCGGTTCAACAGAAGCATCTTAAGCAGGATATCAGGTGTCTTGTGGTAGATAAGCTGTTGGAGCAGGGGACGCTTGTTTTACCTGCGGTCTCTGATGAACATGCAAGTCCTCCTGGTGAACCTACGGAAGCACAGCCTTCTGAGGAGCAAGCCCATGGTGCTGAAAAGGCAGGTGTGAACGTCACATTGCCACATTTTCACTTGACCTCTCATGTGTCAACTGGGTCTCGAGAAGGGGCCCAGGTCAAGGTTAGAATAGCCCGTCTCCAGATGGAGGCTCAGGAGAAGGCACAAGCACGTGAGGCGGAGTATCGGCTTCGTAGAATGGAGCTAGAGGCAGAAAATGAAAGGGCTGTTAACATTCGTAGGTTGGAGCTTGAGCATGAAGTGGAAAAAGAGCTCAGACTGCGGAGGTTGGAGCTGGAAGTCCTAAGGAGTGAATCCAACTCTGCTACACCGACTCCTCCACAAGGCCCGGGTATGTCCTCCTCCACAGCTTATTCATCACACACTTTTGATATAAGTAAACACATTGCTTTGGTGCCTCCGTTCCGAGAGACAGAAGTTGATACTTATTTTAATGTGTTTGAGCGTATTGCTGCTTCATTGCGCTGGCCAAGAGAGGTCTGGCCTTTGTTGCTTCAATGCAAATTGACTGGTAAAGCCCAAGAGGTTTGTTCAACACTTTCCCTAAAAGATAGTCTATTGTATGATACTGTGAAGGCTGCCATCCTTCGTGCATATGAGCTTGTGCCCGAAGCTTATAGGCAGAGGTTTCGCAGTCACAAGAGAGCTGTCAACCAGACCTTTGTAGAGTTTGCTAGAGAGAAGGGAACTCTCTTTGATAAATGGTGTGCAGCAAGCAAGGCCTCAGATCTTAACTCTCTCAGAGAACTCATTCTATTAGAAGAGTTTAAGAATCGTTTGCCAGAGCGTATTGTAATTTACCTGAGTGAGCAGAAAGTGTCCACTCTGCAGCAAGCTGCTGTATTAGCTGATGAGTTTGCGCTAACCCATAAAACTGTGTTTGTAGATAGGCGTGACTCGTTTCTCCCCCATGATTTCTCTCAGAAACATTCTGTCCCCAACCATTCAGAATTCACACACCCCCGACCAAGAATGTCACCTCCACGCTCAAAAGAGGAGCGGGCATGTTACTACTGTCATAAATCTGGTCATGTTATTTCTGACTGTTTAACATTGAAACGTAAGCAGCAACCGTCCTCTCAGAACTTTAGGCAACCCAAAGGGGTTGGTCTGATTAAAATGGCACCTGATTCCGATCAACAGATGCACAATGATCAGGATGTTCTCGATCCTTGTTTCAGGCCATTTACTTCCAAGGGTTTAGTTTCCTTGACAGGGGATCCAAAAGATCAGTGTACAGTTCAGATCTTACGAGATACTGGAGCCTCACAATCCTTTATCCTCTCTGATGTACTACCTCTGTCTGAGAAATCTTCCTGTGGTTCTAGTGTCCTAGTTCAAGGTATTGAGATGGGTTTCGTGCCAGCCCCGTTACACTGTATTCATGTACAATCTGATTTGGTCACTGGTTTCTTTAAAATAGGGGTGAGACCTTCCTTGCCAGTTAAAGGCATTTCCTTTATCATGGGAAATGATTTAGCTGGAGGACAGGTGAACGCTGTGCTGGAAGTGTTGGATCACCCAGACACAGATTCTCTGCCTGATGACTTGTCACAGAACTTCCCTGAAGTTTTTTCTGCAAGTGTTGTCACTCGGGCTCAATTGAAAAAGAGAGGTGATGAAATTAATTTGTCTGACTCTGTTTTTGCTTCAGCCTTTGTCAGGGAGGAGTTGCTGGCCCCAACTTCTGATACCGCTGACAAACCACCGACTCATAGTAAGGTACCCCCACAGACAACTGTAACTAGTTCCGACGCTTTGAAGTTACCCGTTACTCGTGAAATGCTAATTACTGCCCAGAAGGCTGACCCTTCTCTTGCAAAATGTTTCTCTTCTCTTGAAACAGAACAGAGGAGAGAGTTGCATTCTTATTTTGTGGATGAAGGAGTTTTGATGCGTACATGGAGGTCCCATGGTACTAGACTGGCAGAGCATGCACAATCGGAGATAGGGCTACCAGATCAGGTACCAGACTGGAGCACTGTTTATCAGATTGTTGTCCCTGCAGTTTATCGTCAGCATGTACTGTTCTTGGCCCATGACCACCCTTGGTCTGGACACTTGGGAGTCACTAAAACATACAACAGAATACTTCAACATTTCTTTTGGCCCGGTTTGAAGTCCGATGTAGCACAATACTGTCGTACCTGTAGTACTTGTCAGATCACCGGAAAGCCAAACCAGGTAATTCCACCTGCTCCCCTCTGTCCTATACCAGCGGTCGGTGAACCATTTGAACATGTCATAGTTGACTGTGTTGGTCCGTTGCCAAGGACCAAAGCCGGCAATCAGTTTTTGTTGACAATAATGTGTACCGCCACCCGTTTCCCTGAGGCTATCCCTCTTCGCAGAATTACAGCGCCTGTAATAATTAAGGCTTTGACGAAGTTCTTCTCCACGTTTGGACTGCCTAAGGTAGTACAAACGGACCAAGGCACCAACTTCCTGTCTAGGTTATTTGAGCAAGTGTTACAGTCCCTGGGTATCCGACATATAGTGTCCAGTGCCTACCACCCTGAAACTCAGGGGGCTCTAGAACGTTGGCATCAGACCTTAAAGTCCATGCTGCGTAAATATTGCTTAGACACAGAGAAAGATTGGGATGAGGGTGTCCCCCTTGTTCTATTTGCTGCGCGAGAGACCATACAGGAGTCTCTTGGTTTCAGTCCTGCTGAGCTCGTTTTTGGGCACACTGTTAGAGGGCCTCTGAAAGTTCTTAAAGAACGGTTCATGTCAAAGGGTGCCAGCACACCCACTAATGTGCTAGATTTTGTTAGCCAGTTTCGAAAGCGACTGCATCAGGCGTGCTCTCTCGCAAAAGAAGCGCTCTCTTCTTCCCAGAGAACTATGAAACGGCGCTATGACGAGAAAGCTGTTTCTCGATCTTTCCAGCCAGGTGATAAGGTTCTAGTCCTGTTACCTATCCTTGGTTCTGCTCTTTCTGCTCGTTTTTCCGGACCGTATGCAATAGACAAGAAGATAAGTGATACAGACTATGTGGTTCGCACCCCTGATCGTAAACGTCACTCTCGTGTTTGCCACATCAATATGCTTAAACCATATTTTTCCAGAGATAGTGTGCAGGTGAAGACCTCAGACCAGACAGCCGGACTGGCCGTCTCTGCTGTTGCCTCAACTCCAATAGTTCCGGACTCTCCTGACGTTAGTGGTGAGGACGTAGATGGTTTGGAGTTGCGCAATGCAGCCCATCAGGGTGCTAGATTGTCCAACACTGAGATGTTATTGAACCTGCCCACTCACTTAGCACACTTACCTGAGGAGCAGCGAGAGGACATCACAAATTTGATTCAGGCCTACATGGCTCTGTTTGGTGATGTTCCCTCCTGTACTTCTGTATTGGCCCATGATATTAATGTTAACAATGCTGTGCCTATCAAGCAACATGCATACCGTGTTAACATCACCAAGAGGGCCATGATGCAACAGGAGGTTGACTATTTGTTAAAACATGGTTTAGCCAAGCCAAGTTGCAGTCCCTGGAGTTCACCTTGCTTGTTAGCTCCCAAATCGGATGGAACTCCTAGATTTTGTACTGATTTCCGAAAGGTAAATGCTGTCACCGTGCCTGATTCCTTCCCACTGCCCCGCATGGAAGATTGTATTGACAACCTTGGATCTGCCACCTATGTTAGCAAACTAGATTTGTTAAAGGGTTACTGGCAGGTCCCTTTGACCCCCCGTGCCTCGGAAATCTCTGCGTTTGTTACTCCTGACAATTTTTTGCAATATACTGTAATGCCTTTTGGAATGCGTAATGCCCCGGCCACTTTCCAGCGACTGGTGACCCTAGTCCTGGCTGGTGTTCCAAATTGTAATGCCTATCTCGATGACCTGGTTGTCTATTCGACCAACTGGCGTGACCACATGACAACCTTGCAAACTGTCTTTGACCGCTTAGCTGGAGCCTCCCTGACCCTTAACCTTGCCAAGTGTGAGTTCGGCAAGGCTACGGTTACCTATCTTGGTAAGCAGGTAGGACAAGGCCAAGTGCGTCCGGTGGATGCAAAAATATCTGCAATCACAACTTTTCCAGTGCCTACTACTAGGCGGGAATTGCGTAGATTCCTTGGGATGGCTGGGTATTACCGTGGTTTTTGCCGGAACTTTTCTTCTGTCGTCACTTCTCTCACTAGCCTGTGTAGCCCGTCCAAACCATTCATTTGGACAGCTGATTGTCAAAATGCATTTGATAGTGTTAAAGCTCTCTTATGCAGTTCCCCTGTTCTCTCTGCTCCAGATTTCTCCCTGCCGTTCCAGCTGGAGGTGGATGCCAGCGGGGTGGGAGCTGGAGGGGTGTTATTACAGGAAGATCACGATGGTGTCAGTCACCCGGTTTGTTATTTCTCCCGGAACTAACAAACATCAACTAAACTATTCCACTATTGAAAAGGAGACTTTGGCTATGTTGTATGCGTTGCAACATTTTGAGGTGTATGTCGGTTCGAGCGTATTACCAGTGGTAGTATACACCGACCACAACCCATTGGTTTTTCTGTCGCGGATGTACAACCACAATCAGCGCCTCATGCGTTGGGCGCTCATAGTGCAAAATTATAACCTCAGCATAAAGCATAAGAAGGGGTCTGATAATGTGTTGGCGGATGCTCTGTCTCGTAGTTGAAATCTCTGTTGCTGTCGACTCGTTGTCTGTTGCTGTCGACTCGTTCTGCTGTATATTGCTGTCGACTTGTTCTATTTTGCTGTCTACTCGGTCTATGTTGCTGTGGACTCGTTTTATGTTGCTGTCGACTCAGTCTCTCTTGCCGTCAAGTGTGGTTGTTGTACCAACTGCTAGTTTTTTTTATAGCTCTTTGTTTTGGAGTGCATGTTAACTCGGAGATGTTGAAAAACATGTTTAGTTGGTGTTAAGTGTCAAACATGTTTTTGTCTTATGTATGGGGGTGTTACATCCCAATGTATATATTCCCCAGTGTGTCTCCATGTGTGTGTGTTCTCCATTTTGTTTCCTCCCTCCAGCCATTGTTCCCTTCCCCATTGGTCCCTGCCAGGCCAATCCTTCCATTATTGCAACACAGCAGTGATTGGTGGATGGCTTTCCAGACTCCAACACTCAATCCACACCACCCAATCATGGATCACCCCACACCTGTTAAAACATGGCTTCTCACTTCAGTCTTTCTCTCTCTCTGGCATGAGGCTAGGCTTGTTGTGATTTTGGTAAACCTATAACTTTGACAGCATTGCATTTCGTTTATTGGCCTTTGGTGCTTAGTAGTAATTTCCTTGTGTGTGTATGGCCACAGAGAGAGCATTGTTAGTTATAGTTTGTTTTTGTATATATTCTGCCTTTGTTTCTGTATAATTAATGTGTTTTTCTCTCTTTCTCAGGAAGCACAGATGGGGTGAGCTGCCATTTCCTTTGGACATTGTTTTCTCCTGTTTTGGTTAGGTAAGAGTAGTTTAGGTAATGTAATCTCTTTTACCATAGATTAGATTGTGTTTATTTGGAGTATAGTGGTGTTTGTTTGTTGTTTTGGCCTGGGCTCACCCCTGAGCTACATGTGCTTCCTTTGCATCTACCAATAAATATCATTGTTGTTTACAAACGTGGTCCATCTTTTCTGTCAACCAACTGTTATGTTACAGCCCTTTACCCTTAGACTCACAGGGGTCGTAACAAGCGTGATACCGGAAATATTCCGGAGGTGATTATACCTGTTGTAATCATGGCCGATGGGTCTTTGTATAATACTTTAATCATATCAATGAATCCTTTTCCTAACCCCATCCTTTCTAATACTGCCCATAGATACGACCATTCCAGCCTATCAAAAGCTTTCATTGCATCCAGGGACAGCATCGCCTTGGGTGTGGTGTCGTCCTTGCTGGCATCTAGTACGTATAGTAATCGTCTTATGTTGTCAGTGATCAAACGGTTTCTTATGAAGCCAGTTTGATCCGGATGAACTAAAGACATCATATGCTTTTGAAGTCTGATGGCTAATACCTTAGAGAACAGTTTGATATCGGTTCCGATGAGGCTTACGGGTCTATAACTACCGCACTCGGTGGGGTCTTTGTCTTTTTTAAGGAGGACTGTTATGAGTGCAATATTGTCGTTCTTATGAAAGTTCCCCTCCTTGACTGAGTATAAAATCATATTAAGTAATAGGGGTCCAATTATGTCCCAACATGAGAGGTACATTTCTGGTGGGATACCGTCTCTTCCAGAAGCCCTACCACTTTGCATTTCGGATATGGCCTTCCTGAGTTCCTCTAGTGTGATTGGTGTTTCTAACTGTTTAGCATCATCCTCTGAAAGTTTGGGGAGGTTAATTTGATTAAGATATGTGTCCATTTTGTTTTGATCGAAGGTCGTTTCTGATTTATACAAGTTGGAGTAGAATTCTTTGAATGTCGTGTTTATTTCTTTGGTGTCTGTTACAAGTCCTTGTTGTGCTTTAATGGAGGTTATATCTGCAAATTTTGCGTTAACTCTTAATCGCGTAGCTAGTAGGTGACTTGGTTTGGAACCTTGAGAGTAATGCTGTTGTCTTGTGCTACGTATTTGTACTTCAGATTGGCGTTAATCTCTATTTTTAGTAAATTAACTTGAGATTCCAGTCGAGCCGAGTCGTTATATTGTAAAGAAGTAAATATTGTAGAGTAGAGCGTTTCTAATTCCGGCAGTTTTGAGCATCGATTCTTGCGTATTTTGGATGAAAAGCTATCCGTGAAATCCTTGATCATTCCCTTTACCGACATCCATAATATTCTAGGGTCCGGCACCGAGTTCACATTCTCTGAATACTGAAAGAGCTTCTTTGAGTTGTGTAATGAATTCCTTGTTATTCAGCGGTGTTGTGTTAAAGCGCCATCTTGGGGCTCGGGATGATAGTACACCAAATTATCCTTTTAGGAGTAAATAACAATGATCTGATAATGCATTGGGTACCATCTCCACTTCATAGTTATCCAATAATCTCGGTGTTGCGAAAACATAATCTATTCTGGAGAGTGTTTTATGTCTTGCTGATCGACAAGAGTACTTCCGGGTCGTGGGGTTGAGTGATCGCCATAGATCATTTACACCTGTATTCTTTGCCCAATCCTTTAACGCATTAGATTACTTTTTTTGTTCGTTGGAAAAGTTGGGATAAGATTTATCCAACCCACGGTCCCAAATGGCATTAAAATCCGCACCAATTATAAATGAGTATTCTGGAAGGTTTAACATTTCCCTAGTGAGTGCAGTGTAGAAATGATTTTCGTATAGATTTGGGGCATATACCGCTACCAACGCTATTTTCCTATTCTTGTGTATAATCTTAGCTATGGTTATCCGACCATCTGCATCAGACCATACTCCCTTCAATTCTATATTCAATTTCCGTTTCACGACTATAGCAACTCCACGGGTTCTCGTTCCAAAGGAAGAGTGACTAATGTTATGGTATGTGTTGTCCGCTAACGTAGCTTTGTCTCCCACTAAAATGTGTGTTTCGCTTAAGAGAGCCACATCAACCTGTTTGTTTTTCATCAATGTGAGCACGCTTTTGCGTTTATGTTGATTATTTATTCCCCCAGTGTTCCAGATCATTATATTCAAACAGGCCATAATCTATACATATTGATTTGTATTTGTTGGTAATATTTCTGGAGTGCGAATTCACAATGGATTTATATCCCACTGTTGAGGTCCTGTTGAGAGCCGAGCATAAAAACATACATATATACAAAAAAAAACCTGAACCCCCCTCCCTTACAGAGTCGTACAAGGTACCTATTTGATACCTCCTTCGCGTACAACCTCTTCCTTTCCTGCACCTCCGGTCTGCCCACTCCACGCTAGCTTGTATCACTTGCTGCGTCATATTCATCGTTTTAACTTCCATGTTAGCTTGCAGCTACTTCTCCAGCCAGGCCTCGCTGCGGTCCAACGTCCCGCTAGCTTGTATCACTTGCTGCGTCATATTCATCGTGTTAGCTTCCATGTTAGCTTACAGCTCCTTCTCCGGCCAGGCCTCGCCGTGGTCCAACGCCACGCTAGCCCCGAGTCCATCGATGTCGCTCTGGATGTTCTGCGTGCTAGCTTGTATGACATGGTTAGCTAACTCCATAGCCTGTGTGCTAGCCCGTATGTCCTGGACCCACTGCATTTTAGCTTGTGTAGCATCCTGAATATGTCTGCTATTATTCAGAAGTGCTAACTAACCTTTTGCATCCCCGGTGTTCACAAGGACGTTGTAACCAGGGGTTCTCTTTGATATCCCGCCCGGACAAATAACGCAAGGTTCTCTTTGATTCCTCCGGCTGGAATATGGATTATTAACGTGCAACTGGATCCTCCTTTTCTTTCATTGAGTGTCTCATAACGGGACAGGATTGCAGTCGCTGGCAGGGGGCGGTGGTAGCAGGCGGATCAGAGAGGAAAGGAGGCGAAGAAGACGCAGTTCACCGGGGGAGTGGACCGGAGAGGAAGTCTCTTCAACGTGGAACGCAGACATGAGCAGACGTTCGTCTTCGGAGAGCCCCGTGAAAGCAAGCGGGAGAGATATAGACTCTGCTACAATCCGGGTTATTATAGAAATACAGGCGATAGTGGAGTGTTTGACTAATGCCACGGAGAAAGGAATAAACTTCAGTAATACCACGGGTTATACTAGAAGTGTATGCGGTAGCTTAGCTTGTAGATAAGGAGCTATAGACACTGTGAGTGAACCAACAGGCGAGCGTCGCCGAAGAACAGGTGGTAGATATTGTCCACCTTGCGTAGCTGTGTATAGGCGATAGCAGGAGGGTTCACCAAGACCCACAGTTTAGCTGTGTTTAGGTTAGCACCTCAGCTTAGCCTGCGTGTCGGCTTGCCTCTTCAGCCCAGCAGAGGACGTCTCTTCAGCCCAGCAGAGGATGTCTCTTCAGCCCAGCAGAGGACGCCACAACACTGCACGCTCCTCCAGCCCCACGCCATTGCCCCAGCAGCTTGCCCCGGCCCGCTGGCTGTTATCGCGGGATCGCCCGACGGCCATCTTACCACCCGGACGAGTGGTGGTGAGAGTGGGCCCGCCAGCTCGGATAAGTACAGCGGCGCTTTGAGTGCTGAAACGGTATCGTTATACAATTCACTGTGGGTCGCAGGCTCTCTAAGGGCGAAGATAAACATTGCTTTGAACGAACGCTGGCAGCAGCAACCATTTTAAGCCGGCTTTAGCTAGGACTTTTATTTGGTAATGTGGGCCCACTGTTCATTTCTTTTGAGTGTCATAACGTGTGTTCCTTTATAAAATTCCCATTCAGTGAACCCTTTAATCCCTTCCCCTTTTCCTCCCCTTTCCCCCCATGTTTGGAGTAGTGGAACAGTGTATGTAAACCCTTAGGGGAAGGTATTGGTACTGTGCCTAGCCCAGACGTGGGGAGCACTTTAGTCTGTGTTATGGAGCGAGAGCACCTGGTGCCTAAGGCGTAATTACATTGAATCAGACTGTAATAATTTTGTAACTTGAATCAGACTTGAGATACTAAACAAATACTGGATGGGAGCACTGTGTGTGTGTCTATTACTGAGTCCGTGTCTTAACCCTTCTTGCCCGGGTAATGCTATTATTATTTAACCCTTTCCCCACCTACACCCATATTTCATTGTTAAAGGTCTCTAGTTCAAGTTTCTTTAATAGTTGTCATACAGAAGTACAGAATACTTTCATACAAAATGCTTCTTACTGTTACGCTCCAGAGACTGTGCTAGACAAGATAGTATCAAATAACATAGTATAGCATGTAATTTAGAAGAAGAAAATGAGGTCATTAAGGAAGGGTACTGCTTTGGGGAGCGAAAACCATTATCCATCTTACTGCCATCAGGTGTGGGAGGGCTAAAGGAAATACTGGGGGAAGTGAGGGTGTGTGGGGAGCTACTGCTGATCGCCCTGGAGGGCAAGAAGGACCAGAGTGCCACCTCTAGGTCAGTGAATCCTAGGCCCCATCCGCTCCTGCTGCTCGACCTCCAGTTTGACGTTCCTGGCCTAAAGATGGGGGTCCAGTTAGACTCAGCTCTACTGCATCCCGCTACCCGGTGGCCATGTACAACCACTCCCATAAAGCAGGGATAATCCACCCTGCTACACTTGGATGGTAGCTTGGATGGTAGCCTGCATGCTAGCTTCCCACTGCGTCATGGTAGCCTGAATCATCTCCTGAATCATCTCCTGTGCCCTCATTTGTACTTCTTCTGGGGTCTATTTTTCTCCCATCCCAATTTCGTATTATCCAATTCTACCCTCCCCTGTCTCGAACGTTGTTAGACCATGCCTCCCACTGGTCGGCTGCAATGTGGACGAAGCCTTGCATCACGTGTCCCCTCCGGTACACGAGGAGGCAGCCGTCGCGGGAGCATGTCTATGTTCCCCGGGTCCTATGTTCCCCGGGTTCTATGTTCCCCGCTTTGATTGATTGATTGATTGAACATTTTAGACCACCAGCCCTGATTCCAAACTCTAACCTTAACCAGTTCGAAAGAGGGGCGGCTAGGTGGTGTAGTGGGCAAGGCACTCGCCACCAGTGTGGAGACGCTAGGATTCGCGTGTTCGAATCCAGCTCTCCACATTGTTTTCAGTTTAGCTGGTCGTCCGCAGTAATACACATTGGCCGTATTACGGGGAGGGAAAACTGAAGGGTGGGGATCGAACGTTGTGAACAAGCGACTCCTACAAGTCGGTTGGTGCGCCTGCGCAGTAGAATCAGGAAGTGTCGGGGGCAGCGTGAGCCTCCCACGCGTTACTCCTCGACACTGAGAGATCGAGCTGCGCAGGTGAAAAGATGCGACTGCTGTTACCTCAAGTACCGGAGGGGACTTGTGCTATGTATGACTTAGTCCACATTGCAGCCGGCTTGTGGGAGGCAAGAAACAGCGTTCGTGACAGGGGAGGGTTGAATTGGATGATACGAAATTGGGATGGGAGAAAATATAGAAAAATGGGAGAAAAAGTGGATAAAAAAAAAAAAAAAAGTTCGAAAGAGGGCCTAACCTTAACCGTTCGAAACAAGGCGGACATTAATAATTAATACAATTATAAAAATTTATAAAATTTGCAATCTATTGATCAATCAAAGCGGGGAACATAGAACCCGGGGAACATAGGACCCAGGGAACATAGGGATGATCCCGCCGTCGCATCTTTTCACCTGTACAGCACGATCTCTCAGTGGCGAGGAGTAACGCGTGGGAGGCTCACGCTGCCCC
Organism: Notolepis coatsorum; assembly: GCF_963971535.1. Taxonomy (NCBI): domain Eukaryota; kingdom Metazoa; phylum Chordata; class Actinopteri; order Aulopiformes; family Paralepididae; genus Notolepis; species Notolepis coatsorum. The sequence continues at coordinate 22,833,853 of NC_140169.1, forward strand.
CGATACTTCCTGATTCTGCGGTAGTGTACAGGCGCACCAACCGACCTGTAGGAGTCGCTGTCCACAACGTCCGATCCCCACCCACCGGCTTTCCCACCCCCTAATACTGCCAATTGTATTAGTATGAACGGCCAGCCAAGCCGGAAGCAACGGCGAGAGCTGGGCTCGAACCCAGCATCTCCTGCGTTAGTGGCGAGTGCCTTGCCCACTGCGCCACTTAGGTGCTTGCCCTGTGGTCGCTTTTCTCTCGCCTTTTCTCATGTTCCTCCTTCCTCCTCTCTTATATCCTTGAATTGTCACTTTTTATTTCGCTTTGAATTGTTTTACGTCCTTTTTTTGATATTCAATGACCGGGAGCTCTTTCATGGCTGCTCACCAGAACGTTGCAAACCGGAAGTTTCTCTTCAATTAATATCTAAAATGAAAGAAAAGAAAACTCAACTTAAAATACCTACTATGCTAATATGTCTTTACTACTATGCACTCAAGTCTGTAGCACCCAAGTTCAATACTGTTTGACAAACATTGTTACTCAGCTGCCAGAGTTTTACCCTTCCTGCTGACCTGTTGTACAGAACTTGTAAGTCGCTTTGGATAAAAGCTTTAGCTAAATTACTAAATATAAATGTAAATGTATATTCATCTGCTACCCAACCAACCGTCACTTCATAGCACACACCACCTGTGTCCTAAATATTCCCAAGCTAGTTTAGCTTAAAACCCCGTCCCCATCATTTACATTGTCTCACATGTTGTGGCCTCACACAGCACCAACAGTAGACCTCTCCATGTCAAAGATGACATAGAATAAATATGCAGCAGCATCCCCTGTTTGGGTTGGTTATTTCTCAACATTGTAAAATATTTTTATGAATGACGAGGAGCCTAATAATATGGACTTTCATTCATTTTTTTTTATTTGTGTCTGTTTATTAGTGAGACATATACAGTATTAGTTAGTGTATATTAGTATATTAGTATTAGTATTAGTATATTAGTATATATATTATATATATTAGTATATTTATTAGTTATATATTAGTATATGTATTAGTTAGTATATATGTATTAGTCATATAGAGAGGTGAGTGAGTGTGTTCTGTGTGTGTGTGTGTGTGTGTGTGTGTGTGTGTGTGTGTGTGTGTGTGTGTGTGTGTGTGTGTGTGTGTGTGTGTGTGTGTGTGTGTGTGTGTGTGTGTGTGTGTGTGTGTGTGTGTGTGTGTGTGTGTGTGTGTGTGTGTGTGTGTGTGTGTGATAATTCCAGTGTTCCAGTGATAAAGAGGTTTTCTTGCCAACCATTCCAACACTTTACACAGAACACAGACTGGCTCAGACTGGCAGCCTGCGGAAGACGTGAGCACAGAGAGTTTGGATGGAAAGATGAAAGAATGGAGAGAAAAGTAGAAGGAGTGGGAGGGAGAACTGGGTGAGAGAGAAAGAGAGGAGAGAGACAGACAGACCGAGATGGAGGGAAAGCTGCTGACTCTGCATCGTTTTTTTTACAGAAATCCCCAGAGACTAAACTTGAGAGAGAGAAAGGAAAGAGAGACTAGAGAGTTATACTTGAGAGAGAGAGAGACAGACTAGAGAGAGACAAGAAAGAGATGAGAGATAATTCAGATAGAGAAAAGAAAGAGAGACTAGAGAGAGACTGGAGAGATACTTGCGATAGATAAAAAAAGAGAGGGAGAAGAGAGAGACTTTAGAGAGACAAGAAAAAGACTAAGAAGAGGCGAGATAGAGAGACTAGGTAGATGCTTGAGAGAGAGACAGGAAAGGGAAACTAGAGAGAGAAAAGAAAGAAACTAGAGAGAGAAAAGAAAGAAATGAGAGAGAGAGAGACTTGAGAGAGAGAGAAAAGAAAGAGACTAGAGATACTTGAGAGAGAGAGAGAGAGAGAGAGAGAGAGAGAGAGAGAGAGAGAGAGAGAGAGAGAGAGAGAGAGAGAGAGAGAGAGAGAGAGAGAGAGAGGGGCAGAACAGTGAGACTAGAGAGAGAGATCAGAAAGATAGATTAGAGAGGGAGAGAGAGAGATACTGTTGAGACTAGAGAGAGAGACAGGGGAGAGACAAGAAAGAGAGACCAGAAATATAGACTCTCACTAGTGAGAGATGAGAGAGAGAGACAGATATTCACTTACACAGACACTGTCTGTGTGTGTTGGCAGTAGTTCCAGTTCTTAACATCTGACAACCATTACTGCTATCTGATCTGGAGTCAGCACACACACGTGCGTGCATACACATACATACATGCATGCACACACACACACACACACACACACACACACACACACACACACACACACACACACACACACACACACACACACACACATACACACACACACACACACACACAACACAAACACACACACACACACACACACACACACACACACACACACACACACACACACACACACACACACACTCACAAGCACACACACATACACATACATACATACATACACACACGCACACATACACACACGCACACACACACATACAAGCACTTCTCACATTCACACACAATGAAAGCAATCATACCCAAGCTCACACACATAAATACAAGCTTGAACACGCACACACACACATACAAGTAGGAATACTCAATGCTTAGCCTGAGGGCCACTTCTGGAAAATGACAAGAGGCCAGTTAATAAACAATCTTTAATAATATTTATCAGATAAAACTAATAAACTTGAAGGACCTACTTTTTCTTGGAAATTCTTTGTCTTCAAATTAATTGCCTGAGCGTTTGGTACAAGGGTTGGCAGTACGTCTGAATGACAGATCAGTCTGATATTTTACAGGATTTTAGTAATAAACACATGGTTAGTTAGGTTGTTGACCTCCACTATACACTCACTAGACAGAGAGATAAACCTCCACTATACACTCACTAGACAGAGCGATAGACCTTCACTATACACTCACTAGACAGAGCGATAGACCTTCACTATACACTCACTAGACAGAGAGATAGACCTACACTCACTAGATATGTTCTATATATGTAAACGTAATACAGCACATGTTCTATATATGTAAACATAATACAACACTTTTTTCTGTATGTAAATTTGGGTTAGGTTTGGTTAGGGTGGTTGGGTGTTAGGGTTAGACTTAGTTTGTGTTAGGATTAGGTTGGGTTAGGGTTAGGTTGTTGGGTGTTTTAGCAGCATAATGAGAGGTGTTTAATGCTGGATTTGTACTGATTGACACGCTTGGCACTTTGTGGCTGTTAGAGGTTGTTAGAGGCCATCAGAGGTAAAGTGCACCTTGTTGAAACATGGAGGATACAAATAAATGTCTTCAATCAAGGTAATTTTCTAACTGTTTTACATTTGTGTTGTTCAGATTGTATGTTCTAGAAATGAGACTTTAGCCTTTTATGGATTTCACAGCACTGTTCATCTAACCCTAACCATAACCCTAACCTTAACCCTAACCCTACCCCTAGCCATAACCCGACCAGAAGAGCTTGTATTTCACACTTCATGTTTCATGTGTTGCTGTTGGGAGGGGTTTCTGTAGCTGCTGAAGAAGAAGTTTCCACAGAGAAGGTTTAACCTCTTAAGCATCGGACGGCCCGCCGGCACGCACTTGCGCGCACATCGCGGCACTTTGCGCTCGTCTGTGGGCTCCGGGCTGTGTTTTTGCCAATCAACCAATACGTTGTTTTTGTTAAGTTGAATCTGCCGCCTTTCGATCGTCACCACACTCAACCTATTGCGTGATTCCATTCCCGAGTTACAAGATGAAACATCCCGCAAGCGTAATTTGACAAGCCGTTCTGACGAGTGACCACGTCTGGTTGTGAACAGTCCGGAACTGACCAGTCACCCATGATGGTGAAAATGATTGACCACTGTTGTAGCCAAGCCAAGCGTCTGCTCCGAAAGCGATCCCAGACGGGCGCTGACAGTGGGGGAAGGTGACACAAGAAGACGAATAAGCCCATTGTTTGGACGAGAGCCTCTGAATGAATGGGAGCGGATGGCCATTTTGGATAATCATGTCGAATTTTACTGGTACACACATTACAAAAACATTTGTAAAACATTCATTTTCCGTGGGATTTTTATTAACTTTGGACCTGTACTACATAATACATCAGGCTATGTAACCATTGTGTTTTACTTCAGTGTGTTCAAACCTCTGTTACTCTATTTCATTAGCACTCAAAGTGATTTTTATTGTGTAAGACACTTCATACTGTTACCTTTCAAAAGAGACCAGACTCATGCATGTGCTATAAGTATAAAGTATAATAAATCGCAAATGACTTTGGGTATGTAATCGTCAAAAATAGCCCAATTTTTGCCCGCTGCTAAAGCATTAACTTTAAAAGGTCTCTTTAGGGTTAGGGTTTCAGTAGCAGAGTGTAAAGCATGGTTAGGGTTTCAGTAGCAGAGTGTAAAGTAGTGTTAGGGCTTCAGTAGCAGAGTGTGGTGAGAAAGCAGGGTTAAGGTTTCAGTAGCAGAGTGTAAGTAGTGTTAGGGTTTCAGTAGCAGAGTGTAAAGTATAGGGTTTCAGTAGCAGAGTGTAAAGTAGTGTTAGGGTTTCAGTAGCAGAGTGTAAAGTAGTGTTAGGGTTTCAGTAGCAGAGTGTAAAGTAGTGTTAGGGTTTCAGTAGCAGTGTGTAAAGTAGTGTTAGGGTTTCAGTAGCAGAGTGTAAAGTATAGGGTTTCAGTAGCAGAGTGTAAAGTAGTGTTAGGGTTTCAGTAGCAGTGTGAGGGCTGGCCCAGTACTGCGCGCTTCCAGGTACCAATTACCATCACGCTCCTGAAAGGAGTTTCCAATCAGCTCGAAGGGAGCCCTTTTATACACGGGGTTTCTGAACGTTCAGTGTCGGGTCGTTTTGCTTACCACCAGCTGCTGCTTGTTCATCTTGTGTTGTTTCTCCTGTATGCCTTTGGAAGTCGCTGCTGTTACCCCTCTCTGCCTCCGTGGACCTGTGCCTCGTATCTCACTTTGCCCTTGGTGAGTTTTTGGAAGTATATTTTTGATGCTCTGATTTCCTCATTTTTTCCTGGACTCAAGACCTTCTTTCTGTTTTTTGTGTGTTCCGTAAACACTGAAGAGGTGTTGGTACTGGACTCTGCTTTTACTGGACTGCCTCATATCCTACGTTAATGACATTCTCTTTTTCTTCTGTTCCTCCCCGAGTGGATATTGAATAAGCTGCAGAGCCGCAGAGCCGCAGCGCCACAGAGCCAACTCTGCTCTGGGCAGAGCTGCAGAGCTGCAGAGCCTACTCTGCTAAGGGACATTCCCCCTGAATGCTTTTACGTTGTTTTTTGCTCATTTCTGTTTGTAAATAAATACGCCCATAGTTTTTGGCTAACTCTGAACTACCTGTCTGTGTCATGCTGTTGGGGTTGTTTACAAACCATAACATTACGACCCGACCATGTCGACCCCAGCCGACACAGACAGTGTTAGAGCAGCCTTGGCAGGTCAGATCCAGCTGACCAATGACCACACCCAACAGCTAGGAGCGGCTGCGGCTGCTGTGCAGGACCTCCGGGCCCAGGTCCAGCCTATCCAGATTTCCCTAGACACTCTAACCACCCAGCAGACTGCGCAGGGTAATCAGCAGGCTGATATTCTACACCAGCTGCAGACTCTCAGTGCAGCATTTAACACCCTGCTTTTAACCCCACCAGTGGCAGGAGTCCCAGCCGGACCACCACCCGCCGCCAGTGGCAGGAGTCCCAGCCGGACCACCACTCGCCGCCGCGACTAACCCTGCACCTCCCGACCCCGCTCCTCGGGAGCCCCATCTTGCCAACCCACGACTGTTCGACGGTAACTTCGAGGACTGTGCCACGTTCATCATGCAATGTGAGTTAGTTTTCATTCATCAACCCAGCAGATTTACGACAGAGGGAGCCCAGGTGGCTTACATGACTAACCTGCTCACAGGCCGAGCAGCACAGTGGGTTACTGCTTCCTGGTCCATGAGGGCTGACTTCTGTTTTTCATACACAGATTTTGTGGCAGAGCTCCGAAGGGTTTTCCACCACCCAGCTCGTGGCCAGGACCCTGGAGCCCGGTTGGGCACCTTCCAGCAGGGCAGTGGCAGTGTCACCGACTACTCGCTGGAGTTCAGACTGGCCGCAACCGAGAGTGGTTGGAATGACCAGGCGCTTCATCTCACTTTCCTGAAGGGGTTCAACGACGCTGTGAGAGACCAGTTCGCCACCCGGGAGGAGCCCGATTTGCTTGAGGCCCTAATCAGCCTCGCCATCCGCATCAACGGACGCCTCCGGGAGAGAAGACGCGAGCGAGCCCGACTGGGGCCCCCAGCCGTTCCCCAGACCTCCCGCACTCGTGTCTGGACTGCTGATCGTCCTGTCTCCTCCGCGACTGGTGGCCCTTTCCCCTCCCGGCCTATGACCAAGGAGGAACCTATGCAGCTGGGAGTCCCGGCTCAGGTCCGGCCTTTGCCTCTACTGCGGCCTTGATGGACACCGTATCTACAATTGTCCTACCCGGCCAAAAGACTAGGCTTGCTGGGACCCCGGGAGATCCTGGTAAGCCGTTTTTCCTGTTCCCACACCCATGCACCACCTAACCATCTGACGAGCGTCACCCTGGCCTGGGCGGACCAGCGGGCGATGGTGGGTGATGAGTGGGTGACTTGGGGGCTGATGAGAGCTTCCTGGATTTTGAGTTTGCCACCCAAGCCAACATTCCTCTTGAGAACCTCGAGAGGCCCTTGGAGGTTTTTGCGTTGGATCAGCACCGCCTGGCCGACATCACTCAACGCACCTGTCCTGTCCTCCTCACCATTGCTGGTAATCACATTGAGAGACTCCAGTTCTTTATTACCAGATCCCCTCTAGTCCCAGTAGTTCTGGGTCGTCCCTGGCTCGCGCTGCATGAGATCCACATCGCCTGGTCCTCCGGCACTATCATGGGGTGGAGCTCCTCCTGTCATGCCCAGTGTCTGCAGGCTGCGTCCAGTCCGTCGCCCCGGAGTTCCCCTAGTGTGCCGCCCCCAGACCTCTCAACTATCCCCCCTGAGTACCACGACCTCGGGGAGGTTTTCAGCAAGTCCCGGGCTCAGGCCCTTCCTCCTCATCGGCCTTACGACTGTGCAATCGACCTCCGCTCTGGGGCTCCCCTTTCCTGCAGCCGCCTTTACAGTCTGACCGTCCCTGAGAAGGCGGCGATGGAGGAGTACATCTCTGAGTCCTTGACAGCAGGCCTTATTCGGCGCTCGTCCTCCCCGGTGGCGGCCGGCTTCTTTTTTGTTGGGAAGAAGGACGGAGGTCTCCGGCCCTGCATTGACTATCGCCAACTCAACAAGATCACCATCAAGAACAAGTATCCTCTTCCTCTCATGAACTCCACCTTCGAGCCCCTCACCCAGGCTACCGTCTTCACTAAACTGGACCTCTGGAGTGCCTACCATCTGGTCCGTATCCGAGAGGGCGACGAGTGGAAGACCGCCTTCAAGACTCCCAGGGGTCATTATGAGTATCTGGTGATGCCGTTCGGCCTCACCAACACTCCGGCGGTATTCCAGGCGCTCATGAACAACGTCCTCCGTGACATGCTCGAGGAGTTTGTGGTGGTCTACCTTGACGACATCATCATCTTCTCCAAGACTCTCGAGGAACATGTCCATCATGTCCGCCGAGTACTCGAGCGCCTTCTCCACAACCGGCTCTTCGTCAAGGCAGAGAAGTGCCGTTTCCACTCCAGTTCCGTTGATTACCTTGGCTTCATCGTGGAGAGTGGCTTGACCCAAGCCGACCCCCGCAAGATCCAGGCTGTGGAGGAGTGGCCGGAGCCCTCTTCTCGGAAGGAGCTACAAAGCTTTCTCGGTTTTGCAAACTTTTACCGGAGGTTCATCCGGAACTACAGCCAAGTGGTGGAACCACTTACCATGCTGACCTCTCCCTCCCTGCCGTTTGACTGGTCTCCAGCGGCCTGCGCTGCGTTCCGTTCCCTCAAGAACAGATTTACCACCGCCCCGGTCTTGCTCCACCCAGACCCCAAGAAGCAGTTCATTGTGGAGGTGGATGCCTCGGATACTGGACTTGGGGCTATCCTGTCTCAGCGGTCGGTGACGGACCAGAAGGTCCATCCGTGCGCCTTCTACTCTCGTCGTTTCCTTCCTGCTGAGAGGAACTATGACATTGGAAATCGGGAGCTGCTGGCAGTAGTGGCTGCCTTGGAGGAGTGGCGTCATTGGCTGGAGGGGGCCGAGGAACCGTTCATCATTTGGACAGACCATAAAAACTTGACGTACTTCCGCGCATCCAAGCGCCTCAACGGCCGGCAAGCAAGGTGGGCCAGCTTCCTCAGTCGGTTCGACTTCTCTTTGACCTTTCGCCCTGGGTCCCGCAACACGAAGGCCGACTCTCTGTCCCGGTTACACTCCAAGGGGGATCCAACCACTGAGGATCCGACTCCCATCCTCCCTGAGGTCAGGGTGGTGGGAGTGGTCACCTGGGGCATCGAGACCGTGGTCAAGCGTGCCTTACGTTTCCATCCCGCTCCAAGCAACGTACCTTATCGTCGCCTCTTCGTCCCCGACTCAGTCCGGTCCCGGGTTCTCCAATGGGGCCATACCAGCCGGTTTGCCTGCCACCCCGGCGTCCACCGCACCTTCTCCTTCCTGGCTCGTCAGTTCTGGTGGCCCACCATGAGGAACACCGTCAGGGAGTTCGTACTGGCCTGCACGGTCTGTGCCCACAGCAAGGCCTCTCACCAGGCACCCTCGGGTCTACTACAGCCACTTCCCATTCCAAGCCGCCCTTGGTCCCATGTGGCGTTGGACTTCGTCACTGGCCTTCCACCTTCCCAGGGAAACACAGTCCTTCTGACAGTGGTGGATTGTTTCAGCAAGGGGGTTCACCTCGTGGCCCTTCCCAAGCTTCCATCAGCTTCCGAGACAGCGGACCTCCTAACGAGCCACGTGTTCCGCCTCCATGGTTTTCCCCAGGACGTCGTCTCGGACCGGGGGCCCCAGTTCACTTCCCAGGTATGGCGGGCCTTTTGTAAGGGATTGGGGGCCACTGTTAGTCTGTCGTCTGGTTACCATCCATAGACTAACGGGCAGACTGAGAGAATGAACCAAAGCGTGGAATCTGCTCTCAGTTGTGTTGCCGCCAAGAGACCTGCTTCCTGGAGCCGGTTCCTCCCCTGGGTCGAGTACGCCATCAACTCCCTGGTTAGCTCCGCCACCGGCCTCTCGCCGTTCGAGGTATCTCTGGGCTACCAACCCCCTCTTTTCTCTGCACAGGAGTCGGAAGTGGCAGTTCCCTCGATGCAGGTTCATCTCGACCGGTGTCGACATGTCTAGGAGATCACCAGGACTGCGCTGCTCTGGGCATCGGAGCGCGCCAGTCGGGGAGCTAACCGACGCCGGATCCCTGCGCCGATTTACCAACCTGGGCAGAGGGTATGGTTGTCCTCCAAGGATCTCCTGCTTCAATCCACCGCCAAGAAGCTTAACCCCCGGTTAGTCGGCCCTTTCGAGATCCGGAAGGTGCTCAGTCCCACGGCGGTGAGTCTCAAGCTTCCAGCATCCATGCGCATTCATCCTGTTTTTCATGTGTCCCGAGTGAAGCCTGTCTCTCTCAGTCCCCTGATGCCTCCCGCCCCAGATCCGCCTCCTCCCGAGATGGTGGATGGACAACCCCAGTGGAGGGTCCGCCAGCTCATGGACATCCGACGCAGAGGAAGGGGGTTCCAGTATCTGGTGGACTGGGAGGGATACGGTCCTGAGGAACGGAGCTGGGTCTCCCGCCAGCTCATCATGGACCCCGCCCTGATCGCGTGAATATTAAAGGCAACCAACTTGTGTTCGGCTTTTCTCTGATTGGCCGCGCCCCCCCGCCCCCACGCGCAGGCAAGCGCAGTCGTCCCACGTCCCAAATGAAATCCAAGGAGCGCGCGTGAGCGGCAGCGCGGGCAACCAACTTGTGGCTGCTGTTCCAACGCACTTGTGTTGGGCTGCGGTAGCAGTGGAGCGCTATGAAATGCGCTGAACTAGAAAGCGTAACGTTATTATGTTTCGCGTTTTTAACAACCAACTACCAGATTCACTCGTGTATAAACAAAGCCCATACAGTTATGAAATGCGCTGAACTAGAAAGCGTAACGTTATTATGTTTCGCGTTCCATTGATTAACGCCATTACCTGCTGTGCTGTAGGAAGCAGAGGTACAGTAAGTTACAGTAGGTGTAGGTTACATGTTTAATCAAAGCCCATACAATTTTTTAGATGAATGATTGTGGATATAATATAGAAAACACATCATTATGATATTGTCAGAGGGAGAGGCATGACTTCGCGACAGCCATATTAGACACTCACTGTACATCAGTGTGGAACTGTAACGTTATATGTTATTTCGCCCGTGGAGGCTGCTGAGCCTGAAGCGCCAGCGGGGCGACGCGGTGGTTTATCCCCGGCTTTCGTGCGCCGCCGCCGGCTTGATACAGCTTCAGCAGCAGCAGCGGCGGTGCTCTGTTGTAGGAAGCCCTTCAATGACAGCGGCGCGCTCTCATATTTTGCGAATGCATAAACTATATCTTAAATTATGGCTATGTGTCTAATATGGCTGTCGCTTATCAATGACTTCGCGACAGCCATATTAGACACTCACTGTATTTAAGATATAGTTTATGCATTCGCAAATATGAGAGCTCTGTCATTGAAGTGGGTGGTGGCAGCATTACTAACAGTAGCGATTTTTATTGTTTTGTTATGACCAAACATAATCCCAACATAGATAGGAGGTGTACTGTATGTCAAATGTCGGTCATGTGGTGGAAGAGTTTAGTACAGTCACACAACAGAACACCGCTGTAGTACAGTCACACAACAGAACACCGCTGGTTCGACCAGCGCTTCTGCCGCGCCGCAAGCGCGTGTGCTAGTGGATTGATTGATTGGCCGTGTGGCCAATCAGAGAAACGCTGAACGAAAAGCTGAACACAAGTTGGTTGCCTTTAATATTCACGCACCCTGATCACCGACTTCCATCGTTCCCATCCGGACAAGCCAAGGCCTGGCAGGTCGCCGGGTGGCTCCCGTGGAGGGGGGGGGTACTGTGAGGGCTGGCCCAGTACTGCGCGCTTCCAGGTACCAATTACCATCACGCACCTGAAAGGAGTTTCCAATCAGCTCGAAGGGAGCCTTTTTATACACGGGGCTTCTGAACGTTCAGTGTCGGGTCGTTTTGCTTACCACCAGCTGCTGCTTGTTCCTCTTGTGTTGTTTCTCCAGTACGCCCTTGGAAGTCGCCGCTGTTACCTCTCTCTGCCTCCGTGGACCCGTGCCTCGTATCTCACTTTGCCCTTGGTGAGTTTTTGGAAGTATATTTTTGATGCTCTGATTTCCTAATTTTTTCCTGGACTCAAGACCTTCGTTCTGTTTTTTTGTGTGTTCCGTAAACACTGAAGAGGTGTCGCTTGTTTTGGTACTGGACTCTGCTTTTACTGGACTGCCTCATATCCTACGTTAATGACATTCTCTTTTTCTTCTGTTCCTCCCCGAGTGGATATTGAATAAGCTGCAGAGCCGCAGAGCCGCAGCGCCACAGAGCCAACTCTGCTCTGGGCAGAGCTGCAGAGCCGCAGAGCCTACTCTGCTAAGGGACATTCCCCCTGAATGCTTTTACGTTGTTTTTTTGCTCATTTCCGTTTGTAAATAAATACGCCCATAGTTTTTGGCTAACTCTGAACTACCTGTCTGTGTCGTGCTGTTGGGGTTGTTTACAAACCATAACAAGCAGAGTGTAAAGTAGTGTTAGGGTTTCAGTAGCAGAGTGTAAAGTAGTGTTAGGGTTTCAGTAGCAGAGTGTAGTGAGAAAGCAGGGTTAGGGTTTTAGTAGCTGCGAGGCGATTTCTGGTGTGAGTCCCATTTCTGCCCTGCTCAGCGGCGCTGGGGCTGTTTTTAGCTGGATAAATATTTAGAGGGAAGTTCTCTGGCTGCCCTGCGCCTTCACATGACGTCACTCGCACGCACGCACGCACGCACGCACGCACGCACGCACGCACACACACACACACACACACACACACACACACACACACACACACACACACACACACACACAGATCCCTGAGTTAGTGATTCTGTGCAGAGGAAAGTTTGAATCACATTAGTGGAGAGAAGAGATTAGGAGAGAGGAGAGGGGGAGAGAGGAAAGAAGGAGAAGGGGAGATGAGAAGAGAGACTCCTTAATTAAGGAGTCTAATATATTTGTAATTAGACTATTTGTCAAGACATCTGATTGCTATATATGCTAACTGGTGGATAAAAAAACAGGAGTCTCAGGAAGGATTCAGGAAGGACCTGGAGACAAGGAGTATTTTTATAATGATCATTTAACATTAAGTTAACCAACTTTAATTTGCATGAAAATGTATTTTTTCCACTGCATCTCCGGGCAGTATTCTCATGATTTATTTTACAATGTTCAGTCCAAAATGATCAGTCCAAAATTATCAATCCAAAATGATCAGTCCAAAATGATCAGTCCAAAATGATCAGTCCAAAATGATCAGTCCAACGTGATCAGTCCAAAGTGATCAGTCCAAAGTGATCAGTCCAAAATGATCAGTCCAAAATGATCAGTCCAAAATGATCAGTCCAAAATGTGTCAATAAACCTTCAAAGTCTATCAAGGCTCCTCCCTCAGACACAGAGAAACCAGCCAGGTTTGTATGTGCATGAATGGAACCAGTGGCTGCAATTTACTGAATATATTACTACTGTTACTTTGAGGAAATCGATCTGGACTATCGTGTTCCCAATACAGTAACACAACAAGACAACCGATGAAGGTGTAACAGAGGTAAATCTTTATTTGGAATGAATTTTATTACTAATGGCAAAAACACACAAGGATTTGGAAATCTCCTTATAGACAACCCAGATTGCTAGCAGCCAAATGCCAGTGCGGAAACGGTGCGGTAGGGGGTGGTATCCTGACCTACCAGTACTGAGTATAGGGAGAGCGGGACAGTTACTAGCGTCAAAATGTCAGAATGTTTACACACAGTTTCCAAATGGCAAAAGGCAAAATGTACTTAACAACTGGTGCAAAACACCATCCACAAATGTGTATTCTATTTTTACTGTTATACAAGTTTACTTTACACACTCAGATCTTGAGCCACACAGGTCATGCACAGGTTTTACACTCTGTCTCACTACAAACAACGGGCTAAACATGATTAGAATGGGGTTCATGGTACTGCTGCTATGGTCACAGAGGAATCTTCCCACCCTAATGGGGAACCACATGAACCATGCAAATAGACGAGGTACTGCCCTGTCAGCCAGTGACACTATTACTATACTATAAATCCAGAATGTGAACAGTGAGTCAACAGTGAGCTTCAACCGACTAGTTTGTCTGTCTGTCTGTCTGTCTGTCTGTCTGTCTGTCTGTCTGTCTGTCTGTCTGTCTGTCTGTCTGTCTGTCTGTCTGTCTGTCTGTCTGTCTGTCTATCTATCTATCTATCTATCTATCTATCTATCTATCTATCTATCTATCTATCTATCTATCTATCTATCTATCTATCTATCTATCTATCTATCTATCTATGTCTTTATCTATATATCCGTCTATAATATAAGTGAATAGTTATTGGCCCTTACTCTGCTAAAGGAGGAGAGTAGAAGTCTGAGGAGAGGTGAGGAAGAGGGGAGGAGAGGAGAGGAGAAAGGGGGAGATGAGGGGGTTGATGATGAAGGGAATGTGAAAGGAGGTAAAATAGGAAGCTGCTCCTTAGTGTGAGGTCACTCCTCCTACCAGAGGACAAGAGAAGAGAGAGATCGGCACAGGGGAACAGAGGAGAGAGAGAGAAATCAGCACAGAGGAACAGAGAAGAGAGTGAAAGAGTTCGGCACAGAGGAACAGAGGAGAGAGAGAGAGATCGACACAGAGGAAGAGAGAGAGAGATCGACACAGAGCAACAGAGGAGAGAGAGAGATCGACACAGAGCAACAGAGGAGAGAGGGAACACTTCACCATTTCATTTGGGTCTTAGGGAGTCTTTTTCTCTTCATAGTTTTAGGGTTGGGTTGGGTTAGTCAACTCCGGAGCTCTACAGTTTACACAGCAGAGGCTGGAAAAGATTTGACCCAAATCACCATTAGAAATTACTGGAAAGCAAGAGCCGACCACCACAACTGGAGGAGGAGAGGAGAGATAAGGAGGGAAACCAACTCTATTAAAAACAACAAAGCCATCAAATATTTCTTCTTAGCTGCCAACAGGAGTCCAAACAGATCAACAACGGCCAATCATTATCCTCACCTGTCCAAACCATCCAATCACCAACCAAGAAATGTTCTCCCGTGAGCTTTCTGTGTCTCTCCTGGCCGTGGCGTGCCTGCTGGCAATGCCCTCTGGAGGCCGAGCCGCTGCCTGCGAGCCGGTCCGAATCCCGCTGTGCCGCTCCATGCCATGGAATATGACCAAGATGCCAAACCACCTCCACCACAGCACACAGGCTAATGCTGTTCTGGCTATAGAGCAGTTTGAAGGACTATTAGGTAAGACAGATTACATCTATCTACCAATCATCTTCATCATCATCATTGTCATCATGATATGGATAATAATAATAATACTATTAATAATAACAACAGTAGTAGTAGTAATAATAACAACAACAATAATAATAATACTAGTAATAATAATAATAATAATTATAATAATAATAATAATAATAATAATAATAATAATAATAATAATAATAATAATAATAATAATAATAATAATAATAATATAATACTAATAATAAAAACAACAACAATAATAATAATAGTAGTAGTAATAATAATATCAATAGCATTAGTAATGATGGTAATCATTAAGTACGTGACTAAGTAAGTCAATGTAGGTGGTCAGCATATCTACTTGATCTCTTATCAATAAATATATGTGAAACAACATTACATTTATTACTTTTATATACACTATATATTCAGAGTTTCAAATATGTTTTAAATTTATAATGATCTCTGCTAAAAGGCTGGGAATCACGCAGTGAGCCCTGTGGCAGAAACCACTGGATGGCGCATGTGTTGAATGTCTTGCCAGTCCCTGTTGTCAAGATGGCGGCAGAATTAACCCCTCCTTGGGTGAACTCTTTTTGCTGTCATCACTTAGCCCAAACTCTAACTCTCTGAGGAGAGAGAGAACACTAACCCTAACTCTCTCTGAGGAGAGAGAGAACACTAACTCTAACTCTCTGAGGAGAGAGAGAACACTAACCCTAACTCTCTGAGGAGAGAGAGCACACTAACCCTAACTATCTGAGGAGAGCGAGAACACTAACCCTACTCTCTGAGGAGAGAGAGAACACTAACCCTAACTCTCTGAGGAGAGAGAGAACACTAACCCTACCTCTCTGAGGAGAAAGAGAACACTAACCCTAACTCTCTCTGAGGAGAGAGAGAACACTAACCCTACCTCTCTGAGGAGAAAGAGAACACTAACCCTAACTCTCTGAGGAGAGAGAACACTAACCCTAACTCTCTGAGGAGAGAGAGAACACTAACCCTACCTCTCTGAGGAGAAAGAGAACACTAACCCTAACTCTCTGAGGAGAGAGAGAACACTAACCCTAACTCTCTGAGGAGAGAGAGAACACTAACCCTAACTCTCTGAGGAGAGAGAGAACACTAACCCTAACTCTCTGAGGAGAGAGAGCACACTAACCCTAACTCTCTGAGGAGAGAGAGAACACTAACCCTAACTCTCTCTGAGGAGAGAGAGAACACTAACCCTACCTCTCTGAGGAGAGAGAACACTAACCCTAACTCTCTGAGGAGAGAGAGAACACTAACCCTACCTCTCTGAGGAGAGAGAGAACACTAACCCTAACTCTCTGAGGAGAGAGAGAACACTAACCCTAACTCTCTGAGGAGAGAGAGAACACTAACCCTAACTCTCTCTGAGGAGAGAGAGAACACTAACCCTACCTCTCTGAGGAGAAAGAGAACACTAACCCTAACTCTCTCTGAGGAGAGAGAGAACACTAACCCTAACTCTCTGAGGAGAGAGAGAACACTAACCCTACTCTCTGAGGAGAGAGAGAACACTAACCCTACTCTCTGAGGAGAGAGAGAACACTAACCCTAACTCTCTGAGGAGAGAGAGAACACTAACCCTACTCTCTGAGGAGAAAGAGAACACTAACCCTAACTCTCTGAGGAGAGAGAGAACACTAACCCTAACTCTCTGAGGAGAAAGAGAACACTAACCCTAACTCTCTGAGGAGAGAGAGAACACTAACCCTAACTATCTGAGGAGAGAGAGAACACTAACCCTAACTCTCTCTGAGGAGAGAGAGCACACTAACCCTAACTCTCTAAGGAGAGAGAGAACACTAACTCTCTGAGGACACGCACGCACACACACACACACGCACACACAAACGCCCTCGCACATGCACACACACACACACACACACAAACACACACACGCATGCACACACACACACATACACACACACGCGCGCGCCCATGCACACACGCACACACACACCTACACACAGGATGCACTCATAGCATCCCACTAATACACATAGTTCTGTCCCCGTTGTCATTGCCTTGGTGTAGAATTACAAAATATTTCTACTCAGTGTATCATGATAATAACTACTCATTAACCACTTTAGTACACCTAAGCACACTTTATATTTATCGGTAAAGAATTTGCACTACAACCCATACCTCATTACACCTTACTGTAAATTATATTGTACCTAAATTGTACCTCATCCCACTTCTGCTTTGCACTGTATATATTGTATGGTAACTCAGTTACTTCTACTCAACATAGAGCATTGTATATATATGTATATACTGAACATTTTTGTCTATGTACTTGACTTCTATTTTATACTTGCTATACTTATTTTATTATCAATTTTTGCCTAGCACAGTCTCTGGAGCGAAACAGAAAGAAGCATTTTGTATAAAAGTATTCCGTACTTCTGTATGACAACTAATAAAGAAACTTGAACTTGAAACTTGAACTTGAAACTCATAAAGAAAGAATTATCATAATATTTATGATTATTAAGTTTCCCAAAAGCTAAAAATTCCATGGCATTCGACATTTGTGTCTGAATTCCATTTTTAAAGCGAGATTTTATGATTTCACAAAACTGAAAATATGAGGCCCCTACTAATGTGTTTTATAATGTTATGAAGGTAATACTATATCTGTCTGTCTAAATTGGATTTCTTCAAGAGGTTAAAGTATTGCATGTTTAGTGTATTGCAACCTTAGTGAGACAACTATCTATGGAGTTAGAGTGTCCTCAGTCTAAGAGGACTGTATTGTACTGTATTGTACCCATTCTGCAATCTGTTAATACATTTTTCAATCAATCAATTTACCTGCGCGGTGATTGATTGATTGATTGAAAATCTTATTAACAGATTGCAGAATGGGTACAATACAGTACGGCTCAATACACACAATTGTTAAGGGGATGCAGACCAGACAAAGACTTTCGTCTTGTTTACATCAGGGTCCCCCATTTTCAATTCATAGTGCAATCCATTCTTTGTGGATCCCGCTTAATTGGTTCTAAAAGGGGCAAACCAGGTGTTTTGGGAGAGATACTGTATGGTCTGTTTAACCCATAAGTAGTTTTTATGTGGAGTCTTATCTCATTAACCTTGTCTTTAAAAGTAGTTTATGTGGAGTCTTATCTCATTAACCTTGTCTTTAAAGTAGTTCCTTGCAGAGTCATATCTCCTTAACCTTGTCTTTAAAGTAGTTCCTTGCAGAGTCATATCTCCTTAACCTTGTCTTTAAAGTAGTTTATGTGGAGGCTTATCTCCATAACCTTGTCTTTAACTCATTCAGCGCCAGGGATTAGCCTGGTCCCATTCTAGCTATGCCACACTTTAAAGATAGGAGTGTGTCACCTTGTTTGTAGAGCTATATCTATATTCTATATTATAGCTATGGAGACAATACTATAGTCATTTGACAGTGACTTTCTTCCGTCGAACATGCAAAAAAGAGAAAAAAATGTCATGCATACGTTTGCGCGTTATCCCGTGGTGAATATAAGTATAGTTTAGGAGTGATCCGGGATAATTCCTGAAAAGCTGGTTTATAGGGTGCTACGTGTATTCTACTATAAGCGTTGGCGTTTCTTACCTGGACACGCTACTATTTCCAAATCAAATGTATATAATAGGTATTATGTTTCATCATGAATGCATGAAAGGGGGTGGGGGTGGGGGTGTTTTTTTATGCTTTGATGGCCAGTAACGGCTTTCTTGTTGAACACTACAGACGCTGATCAGCTGGATCGATGTGAAAATATTGTTGGATCAAGCTGAAATTGATGTCAGATAGTCCTTACCTTTGGTCTGGGGTATTCCAAAAAGAATATTCCAATTGTCTGATCGCGATTTCCAGTATTCCCGGACATAATTTGGCACAACTTATGGATAGAGTGTGCCAGACGCGTTTCGAAGTGGTCGGATGAAGCGATTTACTTAGCGCCCAGAGGGATTTAAATGTAACACACGGTCTGGAACAGTGTTTACTGCACTCTCGATACTGCCACCTAGCCGGATCTGGCCGGTACTGCACCCTTGGGGTCCCAGTATGCCTTTTACGGCAACATACATTGAATAGAATATTAAAATTGGAAAAAAGAAAAACGGACCAAATAACGAGTTTACTCGTTGTTGGCGGTCAACGCATGGCGCCCAATAACAAGTAAACTCGTTGTTGGCGGGGAATGAGTTAAAGTAGTTTATGTGGAGTCTTATCTCCTTAACCTCTTAACAAGCGGGCAGAAAAGTGGCAATTTTTTTACTTTAACCTGAGGACTGCATACTTATTTTGCAAACCAAAATACTATACTTTATACTTATAGCACATGCATGAGCCTGGTCTCTTTTGAAAGATAACATTATGAAGTTTCTGATACAATAAGGAAAATTCACTTTTAGTGCTAATGAAATAGAATAACATAGGTCTGAACTTAAGTTGTAGAACAACTTGTTGCTCACGTTTTTCTGTAGTAGTTGCAATATCCAAAAGTATATATAAAAACAAATTGTATGGCAATCATTTTTGAGATCGCCAAATGATTGACGGAGCTAGATCCTTGGGAGTCGGGGGTGGTAATCTGACTCTGCCGTGTACTTTGGCGCACGCCTCACATATCGGCATGTAACTCGAGAACCGCTCAACGGATTTTGCCGCCTGAAACAGCAATCGACAGGCAACAAATAGGGCTTTAATTCGATATATATGTAGTAAAGAATATATGCACACCGAGCCACTAGAGGTCGCCAAAGTGGCTGGTCGTGCCGGTGGGCAAATCGTCCTCAAGAGGGCCCACATGTGGGCTGTTGCCTGTTAAGAGTCTCCTTAACCTTGTCTTTAAAGCAGTTTAAATGTTTGTAGGCTGTTGGCCTTCCGTTTTCTTTGCCAGGGCAGGACATTTGGTTTTGAAATTATATAAATAAATAAAAAAGGACCTTTTAATACAAGTTTTTAGTAAGAGTTAGTACTACAGTTACTAGACTCAGTGGTACAAATGTTAGTACTACAGTTAGTACTACAGTTACTCCATACTAGATAAGGTGTAGGGTCCACACTAGCTAAGGTGTAGGGTCCACACTAGCTAAGGTGTAGGGTCCACACTAGCTAAGGTGTAGGGTCCATACTAGCTATGGTGTAAGAAAAAAAGCTGCAAGAAAATGGTAAATGTCTGGCATCAATGGTTTCCAAATACTTACTGTCAAATTATAGTAAAATCAAATACATTTACAGATTACAACCTTTATTTAATGGTTAATATTTGATAAAAGGTAATTTGCTGTATTTTTATGGCATTTACACTTAAAGTAGAAAAACAAAAGTAATCTGTAAAATAATACAGTACATTTCCTGTGAAAAAACATTTATTTTTTACAGTGTATGCTAGCAAAGGTGTAGGGTTCATACTAGCTAAGGTGTAGAGTCTATACTAGCTAAGGTGTAGGGTCCATACTAGCTAAGGTGTAGAGTCTATACTAGCTAAGGTTTAGGGTCCATACTAGTTACAGTGTAGGGTACATTATTTAGAATCTAATGTGTGATTAACCTCCTATTCCTCCCTAGGTACGGGCTGTAGCCCCGACTTGCTGTTCTTCCTGTGTGCCATGTATGCTCCCATCTGTACCATTGACTTCCAGCATGAGCCCATCAAGCCATGCAAGGCGGTGTGCGAGCGGGCCAAGTGTGGCTGTGAGCCGGTAATGAAGCGCTACAACCACACCTGGCCAGACAGCCTGTCCTGCGCCGAACTGCCCGTCTACGACCGGGGGGTCTGCATCTCACCAGAGGCTATTGTTAAGGCAGAGGGCCCAGGTATAAGACTATAAGGTGTCATAAGACTGACATAACCACTGTCATAAACACAATGTAATATCTGACATAGGCATGAATTGATTGTTTATGAATGTTAAAATCGAAAGGGAACAAATTAAGAATTCCAAAATGTTATTTCCATAGCCTAGAAAAGTTCAATGAATATTTGTGAACAGTCTCTCCCAAAGCCATAAACCAGAGAAGTAAGAATCAAACTTGTGATGTCATCAGGTATAAAGTCTGGAGCTGCTCCATTGACAATGAATGAGAGACTGATTTATGGACCCACAGAATGTTTGTTTTATTTTTTATACCCAAATGAGATGGCGGCGCGGTTGACACGCGAGGCCCAGCATATCTCCAGTTTTTGCAAATTAGCGGTAATATACCTACTTATACCCAGTTTAATCACCTGTATATATATATATATATATATATATATATATATATATATATATATATATATATATATATATATATATGGTATATACAGCATTATTGTACATGCTATCATACAGAGTTATATGGGTTATATGCAGGTGTATAAGTAGGCATATAGAAGGATTATATGCAGGTATATTCAGACATGTGCATATGTGCTGTAAATATAAATATATACATGTATGTGCTGTAAATATAAATATATACATGTATATATAGGGTATATGCAGCACTATTGTACATGCTATCATACAGTATGGGTAAACTATAGTATGATTATTATGATTACTATAATTACAGTGTAGGGCAGTTGTAGACAGTGAAAGCAGTAGGTAAGTATAAATTGACTAATTACCCAGTCATACAGTATGGGTAACAGAGCCTAGGGTGTAGGTAATGGAATCAGAGTTCAGAGTTTATATGGTATGGGGGGGGGGGGGTGTCAGAGGTGTCCTTGACAATGCTGCATGCCTTCCTCAGACACCGTTTGTGATGGATAGACTCAATAGCAGGGAATGATGTACTGGTGATTCATGCAGACAATTCTGCTTTCGGGTCTGAGGCAGTGCATTTGCTGTACCAGACTGTGATGCAGTTGGTGAGGATGCTTTCTATGGTGCACCGGTAAAAGTTCACCAGAATCTGAGGAGACAGGTGGGCTTTCCTCAGTCTACTCAGGAAGAAGAGACGCTGGTGAGCCTTGTTGACCTGTGACAAGGTGTTGGGGGTCCAAGAGAGGTCCTTGGAGGTGTGGACTCACAGGAATTTGAAGCTGGAGACACGCTTAACCTCCATTCTGTTGATGTGGATGGGGCGTGCACGCCGGCTCTAGTCTTCCTGAAGTCCACAAGGAGGTCCTTGGTTTTCTTGGTGTTGAGGGCTAGGTTGTTGTCGGCACACCACGCCGTTTGTTTTTGATGAGGCCCACCACCGTTGTGTCATTTGCAAACTTGATAATGGTGTTAGTGCGACGTATAGGAGTGCAGTCATGGGTGAAGAGGGAGTCGGGAAGGGGGCTCCGCACGCAGCCTTGCGGGACGCTGGTGTTCAGGGTGAGGGTCAAGGAGGTGATATTGTCTTTCCTAACATACTGGGGTCTGTTAGTTAGGAAGTTGAGTATCCAGTTGCAAACAGAGGGGTTAATGTTGATGTCCTTGGTTTCCACGAGGTCACCAAGTCTGGAGATAAGTTTGGGGGGTGATGGTGTTGAATGCAGAGCTGAAGTCGATGAGCAGCATTCTCACATGGGTGTTGCTGCTGTCATCCAGGTGGGAGAGGGCGGAATATAGCGCTGAGGAGATAGCATCCTCCGTGCTCCTGGGCCCCGTTCCCCATACCTGGTTCAACTAAGTCGATCAAGATGTCATTATCCAGCTTCAGTTAACCCGATGTTTGAAGCCGGGATTTTCCTGTTCCTCGAAGGTGGATTCAGTCTCGTTAACTCGATTCAGACTTGGGCCCCAGGATAAATGCGCGCGGCCGCTTCAGTTGAAAAGCCAGCACGTATCGATGGCAGAGATCCTGATTCTCTAACGGCATTGATTGATTAATTGATTTAAAACTCTATTGACAGATTGCAATACGGCTCAATCGCCTCGCCGACAAGTTAAATGCGTTATCTAGGCTAATTTTAAGTCCCTCATTACCTCAATCAATCAGATTATATTTCTTTAAACTTGCCTGCTGGATTGAATAATCAAATGAGATCTTGCTAGCGAAAATAATTAGTTAAACTGTTATACAGAATTACGATACGGCTCTCTTACCCATTGATTGATGTGTGGTCGATCTTTTACTTATCTCCACTGTGGTCTAACGGGTTGTTCTTTTGACTTTCACGCAGACGACCGGGGTTCAAAACCCTAGTCTTTTCCTTCTTTTTGCAATATAGGAATAATTCAATTTGGTGCACGTTGAGAGCTATATAAAGAATGACATCCTCAATGCATGTAGATTTATAATATTTTAACTTAAAACCAGGCTACTTTGGCGTATAATCATTAATATTATATTCAAACAAATTATATTGGAAACACAGGGTTTCAAACACCGGTCGCTGGGTTGGCAGGGTTGAGCACTACCGCTGCGCCACTGTGCCAGATGGGATAAATTCATTGTTTATACATTAATGAACGAGAGACCCGTGTTTAGAATATTCTTTATTTTGAATGAAGTTTTATTTCTTTATCCTCATTCATTAATGTGACGTCAACGGCTCATTCAATTTCTCAAATCCGTCAAACAGCGCATCTCATCAGACATCTTAATCCCAGTTACAATTAAAATAACCACAAAGTCATAATGTGTACATCGCACCGAGCGAGCGCCACGGTATATATAACGTGCATTATTTAGGACAAAGTGAATTTAGTATCAGCATTTTGGGTCTATTTTACATTTCAAAAGCCCCCTCTGGAAGAATGGAGCACAAAAACGTAATTCAGAATGGTATAATGCAGATCGTAGACTGTGGGAATAATTTCAGGAAACGGGCTGTCACTTCTTTGCGGGGGCGTGGCGATGGTTGATCCGGCTAACTTGAACTTAAACCCTGCTTTCGACCAGGCTCAAACTTTTGGATCTGTTGTCATGGTGATTTGGAAAATCCAGGTACGGGGAGCCGGAAAGTCCGGCTTAAGTCAGACTTAACCGAAAGTTATCCGGCTAACTCAGTTATCCAGGTACGGGGAACGGGGCCCTGTTCTCACAGAAGGAGAATTGGTGACTGTCCAGTGAGGGTGAAATACCAGATTTGAGGTGAGTCAGGACCAGCCTCTCGAAGCACTTCATGATAATGTGGGTGAATGCAACAGGGCGGAAGTCATTGAGGCTTGTGGTAGAGGAGTGTTTTGGCACTGGCACAATGAAGGTGGTACATCCACACAAATAGTTGTAATCCAATGTCCAAAAGATATTGTCGGGTGTACGATATGAAAGCAAGACTGTTCTGGGTGAGTAGACTTAAAACAAGTAGGTATATTTCCGCTAATTTGCAACACTGAACGTCATGTTGTGCACACACCGCCATCTTGGACCTACATCCAACCTACAAAATGTCCCTGTATACTCAGAACATTCCTTTGGGTGCTCTCAGTGTCATCTATACCCTCTTCACCAATAGAGGCCTTGCACAGAATGTTTATGTAGTTCCCTGTCTTCCAACATGGCTGCCTGTAACATAGCAACCATTGTTTTGTACATGGCAATGGAAGACAAACATTCAGTGCAAGGCCTCTATTCCTTGTCTATGGAGTAGCTTCAGACTTTATACCTAATGACATCACACATTTTAGTTTTAGCACTCTAGTTTTTGGATTGGGATTTGAGTTTTTCATGTTCACTAATATGTTCACTAATATATCACTAATATCTTTGGACTTAGATCTTATATACAACATGTATGCATTCTTAAATTGGGTGGAGTTCCCCTTTAAACCTGTGTGTCTATTATGTATCTTTCAATGAAACGTGGATATTGTTCTGGATGTTTTTGTCATGACAACTTGACATTAACCAAGGTGACATAAGGGGTCATAAACATGTCATAGCAGGTATCATTTTGGTGACATGACACACAACATGTGCTAACATGACATTAAATTGTCCTAAAGGGTTGGTTTTGACATGTTCTTGCATGGTACATGTCATTAATAAGGGTTATTATTACACTTTCAAAAGCTCTTATAACATTGTCATGAATATTTCCCTTGACCCTAACTACATTGATAGAATTTAACTTAACTTGTAAGTCACTTTGGATAAAAGCGTCAGCTAAATGACTAAATGTAAATGTATACAAAAATAAACTCAGTCAGCACCACAATATTATACCAAGAGCAGCAGCAGACCCACTCAGCACAACACATTTTTATTTTTTAAAGAGGACATATTATGGAAAATGCGTTTTGTCTGGATTTGACAGCATGAAACTTTATTTAGGGTTAGAGTTAGTCTTTGTGTAAACTACTAACAAGTTGGTCGCAGTCAACCAGCACCTGCTAACGGGTCAGACCCTTTAGCTCAGCTGGTTCTTTGTGTAAACTACTAACGAGTCGGTCGCAGTCAACCACCACCTGCTAACAGGTCTGACCCTTTAGCTCAGCAGCAGCTGGTTAGTGTGGCCGCCTGTGGATCCTATGGTCCCAGGTTCAAATAAACTTGGTTACATTTGTAAGGATTTGGCAGGTTGAAACTTTATTTATGATTAGAGTTAGTCTTTGTATGGACTTGGCACCTTGAAACTTTATTTAGGATTAGAGTTAGTCTTTGTATGGACTTGGCAGCCTGAAACTTTGTTTAGGTGCTGGGGGAATTACATAGATACTCCTTGCTGTTTGGCCAGGGTTTGAAGTCATTTGAAGTCAAGATAAAGGCATAGTTGTGATTTTTGGAACCCTAACCCTATTTCTTACTTACGAATTACAATGTTATTCAGAGTCCTTTTTCAGCACAATCCATGCTGTTCCTCATAATAGCTCCAGCTAGTTAGCCACAAGTCAATGGAGTCGAGCTCCTGTCTGTACAAGATGACTGAAGCTCATTGAAATCTACTTTATATGCACTGTAAAGTAAACTTCAGTTTTAGTATGAGGAACAGAATGGATTGTTATTGTATATTTAGATCCCCATTAGTTGTTACCAAGGCAACAACTACTCTTCCTGGGCCCCAGGTCCCTGGGGATCAGGTCAGTCAACCAGCCAACCAGCCAGCCAGCCAGTCAAGTCAGTCAGTCAGTCAGTCAGTCAGTCAGTCAGTCAGTCAGTCAGTCAGTCAGTCAGTCAGTCAGTCAGTCAGTCAGTCAGTCAGTCAGTCAGTCAGTCAGTCAGTCAGTCAGTCAGTCAGTCAGTCAGTCAGTCAGTCAGTCAGTCAGTCAGTCAGTCAGTCAGTCAGTCAGTCAGTCAGTCAGTCAGTCAGTCAGTCAGTCAGTCAGTCAGTCAGTCAGTCAGTCAGTCAGTCAGTCAGTCAGTCAGTCAGTCAGTCAGTCAGTCAGTCAGTCAGTCAGTCAGTCAGTCAGTCAGTCAGTCAGTCAGTCAGTCAGTCAGTCAGTCAGTCAGTCAGTCAGTCAGTCAGTCAGTCAGTCAGTCAGTCAGTCAGTCAGTCAGTCAGTCAGTCAGTCAGTCAGTCAGTCAGTCAGTCAGTCAGTCAGTCAGTCAGTCAGTCAGTCAGTCAGTCAGTCAGTCAGTCAGTCAGTCAGTCAGTCAGTCAGTCAGTCAGTCAGTCAGTCAGTCAGTCAGTCAGTCAGTCAGTCAGTCAGTCAGTCAGTCAGTCAGTCAGTCAGTCAGTCAGTCAGTCAGTCAGTCAGTCAGTCAGTCAGTCAGTCAGTCAGTCAGTCAGTCAGTCAGTCAGTCAGTCAGTCAGTCAGTCAGTCAGTCAGTCAGTCAGTCAGTCAGTCAGTCAGTCAGTCAGTCAGTCAGTCAGTCAGTCAGTCAGTCAGTCAGTCAGTCAGTCAGTCAGTCAGTCAGTCAGTCAGTCAGTCAGTCAGTCAGTCAGTCAGTCAGTCAGTCAGTCAGTCAGTCAGTCAGTCAGTCAGTCAGTCAGTCAGTCAGTCAGTCAGTCAGTCAGTCAGTCAGTCAGTCAGTCAGTCAGTCAGTCAGTCAGTCAGTCAGTCAGTCAGTCAGTCAGTCAGTCAGTCAGTCAGTCAGTCAGTCAGTCAGTCAGTCAGTCAGTCAGTCAGTCAGTCAGTCAGTCAGTCAGTCAGTCAGTCAGTCAGTCAGTCAGTCAGTCAGTCAGTCAGTCAGTCAGTCAGTCAGTCAGTCAGTCAGTCAGTCAGTCAGTCAGTCAGTCAGTCAGTCAGTCAGTCAGTCAGTCAGTCAGTCAGTCAGTCAGTCAGTCAGTCAGTCAGTCAGTCAGTCAGTCAGTCAGTCAGTCAGTCAGTCAGTCAGTCAGTCAGTCAGTCAGTCAGTCAGTCAGTCAGTCAGTCAGTCAGTCAGTCAGTCAGTCAGTCAGTCAGTCAGTCAGTCAGTCAGTCAGTCAGTCAGTCAGTCAGTCAGTCAGTCAGTCAGTCAGTCAGTCAGTCAGTCAGTCAGTCAGTCAGTCAGTCAGTCAGTCAGTCAGTCAGTCAGTCAGTCAGTCAGTCAGTCAGTCAGTCAGTCAGTCAGTCAGTCAGTCAGTCAGTCAGTCAGTCAGTCAGTCAGTCAGTCAGTCAGTCAGTCAGTCAGTCAGTCAGTCAGTCAGTCAGTCAGTCAGTCAGTCAGTCAGTCAGTCAGTCAGTCAGTCAGTCAGTCAGTCAGTCAGTCAGTCAGTCAGTCAGTCAGTCAGTCAGTCAGTCAGTCAGTCAGTCAGTCAGTCAGTCAGTCAGTCAGTCAGTCAGTCAGTCAGTCAGTCAGTCAGTCAGTCAGTCAGTCAGTCAGTCAGTCAGTCAGTCAGTCAGTCAGTCAGTCAGTCAGTCAGTCAGTCAGTCAGTCAGTCAGTCAGTCAGTCAGTCAGTCAGTCAGTCAGTCAGTCAGTCAGTCAGTCAGTCAGTCAGTCAGTCAGTCAGTCAGTCAGTCAGTCAGTCAGTCAGTCAGTCAGTCAGTCAGTCAGTCAGTCAGTCAGTCAGTCAGTCAGTCAGTCAGTCAGTCAGTCAGTCAGTCAGTCAGTCAGTCAGTCAGTCAGTCAGTCAGTCAGCCAGCCAGCCAGTCAGTCAGCCAGCCAGCCAGCCAGCCAGCCAGCCAGCCAATTAGGCGTGTTCGAGATTGGCTTGGCTGACGCAGATCTGCGCAGGTTTTACTACGGCCTCGCCAAGCGCGTTGCATGACGGTTAGAATGTTGTCCGACTTGCTCTGAAAATCTGACGAGACGAGGCCCGGAACTCTCGCGGGAGCGAGCCACGCACATTGGAGGAGGTTGGGTAGGTGGGGTTGGGGAGGGGGGGGGGGGGGGCTGTACATTGGAGGTGGGGGGGGGGGGGGGGACACTGTACATTGGAATACTGACAAAGCCATACTTGGTCATTTACTGTACAACTGGGTTAGGACATTTGTAGGGGCCAGTTTCGAATTGCAGTCTCCCGTAGGTGTTCTTTGAGAGTGTTTTTGAAAGTGGGTAGTGATTCACATTCCTTTACAGCTTTGGGTAGGGCATTCCACATTGATGTGGCATAATTGCGAAACGTGTTTAGTCCCTTGTTTGAGCCGAATCTGGGTTTAACATGATTTGTGGAGCTCCCTCTGGTGTTGTGATCGTGGTATTCACTGACCTTTGGGAAGTATTTTGACATGTACATGGGTACCTTGGTTGTGTAGTGTATCTTGTAGACCAGGCCCATTGCAAGTTGCTGTACTCTGTCGTCTACTCTAAGCCATCCTAGGTTGTCAAAGTGGGCAGGGGTGAGGTGGGTTCTAGGAGTCAGGTCAAGCAGTAGTCTGACTAGTTTGTTTTGAGATGTTTGTAATTTGGTTTTTAGTGCCTTTGAGGTGCTTTGGTACCATGAGGTGCAAGCATAGTCGTAGTACCCTTGAATGAGTGCTCCTGCCAGAGTCTTCAGGGTATTCTTGTTTACCAGAGAGGAGATCCGGTACAAGAATCGAGTTTGTTGGTTGACTTTTTTTTATTACATTGGATGCCATTTTGTCACAGGAAAGATTAGCCTCTAGGATGGAACCCAGGTAGGTAATTTCATCTTTCCTTGTGACAATATTGTCACCCACTGTAACTGAGAAGCCGTAGGTCTTGCTGAGTTTGTTATTTGAACCGAAGAGAATGGACTCTGTTTTGCCCATGTGTAATGATAGTTTGTTGTCGGCGAGCCATATGCAGATTTTGCCTAGTTCCGAGCTGAGGGTTTTTTTCAACCTGTAACTTGTTCTTGTCAGAGACCAGCAGGGCTGAGTCGTCCGCAAACAGGAACAAGTTGCAGTCACAAGCTGATGACATGTCATTTGCATAAATTAGGAACAGTAGCAGTCCTAGTATGCTTCCTTGTGGAACACCAGGAAGTGTGCTGTACATTTGAATCTGATCTAATTGTGCACGCGGCCCTCTCATTATAATGAGCTGGACAGGTGTGTATGTCTGTGTGGTGGTGACGTGAACGCGTATCTGCCATGCGATACTAGGCGAGAGGCTCTCGTGAAATCTGAAGTGTCCGACGTTCTGACTCCTCCCCCGGCTGCACTCGTCTACTCTCGTCTATTTTCGAGGCGAGCCAAAATCAATCTCGAACACGCCTAATCATTTAGCCAGCCAGTCAGTCAAGCAGTCAGTTAGTTAGTCAGTAATTGTTGTGAAGGGCCAGATTAAACTGAATATATATATGTATCGTTTGATATACTTTGTATATTATTTATATATATACACGGAATATCCCTTTACCTGCGTTCAGACCAGAGTAATATTCGCTCTCCTATTGGACAGCGCTCCCAGGCGCCAGCGCGCAAGCCCCCAACGGCAAGTTCAAAGACAACTGCAGGCATGTCAGAACATGCCCAGAGTCAGCGTAGTAATACGAGACAAGGACTGAGGTTGTGACTAGATATTCACTTAAGTATATATATTGGCGCAGGTGTAAACAGCAGTACCCCCCTTACCCACCTTCACCACGAGTCAACGTGCAGTGAAGTGAGCAACCTTGCGTCTAAATAGAGCATTGAGAACCGCGTGCGAATAGAATGATAAAGTGTCAGAGTTTAATGAAGTAACGTTGAGTTCGACTTAATCTAATGTGAAGTAAATAGTCGATCATTTATTGTATATCGTGCGGCCACAGTTCTTCCGTGTGTAGCATTACCCATCGGTTCGTCGTGTCTTTAGCTAGTGCACTTAACCAGGCTGTGTGGCCTAAATACGTCGCCCACACCCGAGGAGTCCTAGGCGGAGAACCGTTGGACATGTACACAGGAGAATCGGCGCTGGCTGGTTGGATTATATTGATTTGGGACGTGACCACCGGAGAAGAGCATCGTTGATTTCCACTATCGTTTGGGATTTAACCTCGTGAGGATTACAACTCGGGCCTGCCTCGTGGACGGGGCTGGTTGGCTGTCATCAATGCTGTCGAGCATTTTGGATTACAACTATTGCTTTTGCTGCTGATCAAGGGAGTTTACAAGCACCGACTCCTGTACCTGGAGTCTCTTTATTCCTCATTGAATCAGACAGAGTACCCGAACATTCCTCTACCCTCCAGGCCTTACACCCAGGAGGGAACCCATTGTCTCCAGTTGGTACCAGTGTTGCCCTATATAATTGCTACTATACAACAGGTGGCGTCAGCTTAGACCCATCGTAGGATTCCTGCTATTCTTAGTGACTTATGCTCTTGACTGACTTTACGTATATTCTTCGCCATACAAGCGCGACCCTAATTCTCATTCTGTAACCTAACGTTGCCTAATAATAATAAATTACCCTCCAATAGTATTTCTGTGTCAATGCCGTGTTCTTGTGGGTGTTCACCATCTATATTTGATGTACTGTCTGGCCAGTAATTAAAGTACATAACTAGCAGTGGTTTAATCTATCACAATCTTTAATACAGTCAGGGTTTTGTAACCCCTCAGTTACAATTGGTCCTTCGAGCCGGAGGGTATCAGTGTAATATTTAATATAATATTAATATTAAACATGGCCAGCGGTGAACACTCCCCAAGCGGCTCCCCTAAGCTAGAACGCCCGCAGCGCAAACGTCAGCCACCTCCATATCTGGAGGAATTCGCTTTCGTTCTACCCCCTAGCTTATCTAAACAGACGTTAAATACGGATAAAGCGGATAGTCTAAGCATGTCAAATCCTATCGACTTGGCGACCCTGCCAGTAGAGACCCCAGTGGGTTCAAACGAAACTGACTCAGCTCACGGGGGGGACCAGGTGGGACATGACATGACTATACCTCCAGACAGCGTCACCCGGATAGACCCCGGAGCGCTCCAGGATAAAGAAAGCGCTCCAGGGATAGAACCCGACACACAACCAAGAGAAGAGAACCGCGCCCAGGAGATAGACCTCGGAGCGCGCCAGGAGAACAGATCTCCAACAAGCCCTGTCAGCACCCGATCACCTCCGTCAGTGTCATCCCCCAGCGAGGCGGACCAGAGACTGGCGCAAGCCTTGATCGCCACACTGACAGCCTCCACCGAAAGAGACCGACTTCAGGGTGAACGCGACCGGCTTCAAGCAAAGACGCTTAGTGAGCGCGAACACTCCGCCACGGAAAGAGAGCGCCTCCACGCGCAACTCCAAGCGCAAGCCCTTAGTGAGCGCGAACACTCTGCCGTGGAACGAGAGCGCCTCCGGGCGCAACAATTAAGTGAGCGCGAACACTCTGCCATGGAACGAGAGCGCCTCCAGGCTCAACAGATGAGCGAGCGCGAACAACGAGAGCGCCTCCAGGCGCAACAAGTAAGCGAGCGCGAACACTCTGCAGCGGAACGAGAGCGCCTCCAGGCGCAACAATTAAGCGAGCGCGAACACTCTGCAGCGGAACGAGAGCGCCTTCACGCGCAACTCCAAGCACAAGCCCTTAGTGAACGCGAACACTCTGCAACCGAACGAGAGCGCCTCCAGGCGCAACAAAGGAGTGAGGACGACCGCATAAGACTGGAGGAGAGGCGCCTTCAGACGGAAGAGAACATCGAACGAGACCGCGCCAATGCACAGCGCGACGCCGCCAATGCCCAGCGCGAAGCAGAGCGCGACCGGCTGCAGGCGCAGATGATAGAACAATTGATTGCCAGGGCGACACCCCCTCTCTCCACACGGAGCTCCCGGAGATCATCACGACAAGGGTCTAGGGCACCTTCCCCTACCCGACAAAGCGACCCGGGACCCGGCCAACAGGAGGAACCTGTCTACGTCTCCGACCCCCCTCCCCGACCGGTCCATACGAGACCCAGCCAACGGGAAGAACCGGCCTACGTCGCCGAGAGACTGACTAGAAGACTCCAGGACCTAGAAGAGGAAGAGGAAGAGGAGGAATGTCAAGCCCACCAGCAGCAACGTACTCTGGACCAGGAGGCCCAGTACAGCCCCGACTTCAGCCCCGAGTCACTGCACTACAAACCCCCGACCCAACTCATGGGTGAGTTTGACGTACAGTCAGCACCGAGGAACAGCACCTGGGGACCCGGCCTCTGGTACCCACCAAGTACTAACCCACGACCACACGTACGGGGAGACTCGCCCAGGAGGCCTCTTCCCCTATGACCACCGATGTGCCAGCCATCCATGGCATCGTACCTTGGCACACCGACGTTCCCAGACTTTACGCGCGAGGACAGAGCACAGTACACGGAATTATGCATGTGTTTAGAGACTATGATGTCCGATGTCCCCGACGAGTCGTACAAATATGCCATCCTCCTCAAGCATCTCAAGGTGCCCAGAGCGCATAACATAGCGCTGGCATATTCCAACTCAAGCACCCCATACTCCGCGGCTCTAGTGGCCCTCGACCAGCGTTATGGATGCATATGGGATTACGTGATCCAAGAAATACGGGATATCGACCGCCTCCCCCCAACCAAAGACAATAGAGCACTGGATGACCTCTCTATCAAGGTACAATCCCTAGTAGGGATGCTGGGGTCCCAAAAGGAGAAGGGGAGATATGAACTGTATGCAAATTCTAATGTGGAGCGAATACTGGAGAAGCTCCCTCCAGCCCGCCAAGAGCGTTTTCGGCGGCAGTGAGACCACGTGATCCCGACGGCCCCGAGCCATCCCTCCTAGACCTGGCCGCTTTCCTCGCAAGGGAAGTTAGCAGCCTACGACTGGACACATTCGTGTGGAGTGGATCTAGCCCAAGAGATGGACCTCGGAGATCCAACGATAACCGCCGGTCAGTGACCGTTATGCACCAGGCCGAGTCAGTGCCGCAGCACAATAACCACAGCACCCCCCAGACCAAGGGGAAGTGGAAGATTGTATGCCAGTACTGTGAAAAGGAACATTGGCTGTCTCAATGTGACACTTTCAAGAAGCTGACCGCTGACGAGGTGAGTCAGTGGATCAAAGCCAACCGCCGCTGCTTCCGCTGCGTGCGCAGCCATATGGCAGCTGAGTGCCGCTTAAAGAAAAGATGCAGCAAGTGCGACGGCGCCCACTTGGAGGTCCTACACGACAGCAACAAGAAGAAACCCGTACCCCCAAGCAGCTCGAGAGTGAACGTCATGTACATAGACCCTGCAAAGAGCGGGAGCTCCCGAGTGCTCTTGAAGGTGGTCCGAGTGATATTAAGCTACGAGGACAAGGTCATGGACACTTACGCCGTCCTAGACGATGGGTCAGAAAAGACTCTCCTCCTCGCACCCGCCGCAGCAAAGAAACAATGACAATCCGTACCATTAGAAGAGACCTGAAGACCATAAAGGGTGAAAATGTCTCCTTCACGATAGCAGCGGTCGGGCAGCCCGAGAAGCAGTATAGCATCACTAACGCCTTCACCAGCCACGACATAGGCCTGTCACAGTACACCTACCCCATCCCAAAGCTGATGGAAAAATACGTGCACCTACGTCAACTACCTATACCGCTCATCGACGACGCCACCCCGACCCTGCTCATAGGATCCGACCACGCACACCTCATCGTCCCAACGGACCGGGTCCACATCGGGCCCAGAGGCTGTCCAGCAGCGGTCGAGACCCGCCTGGGTTGGACACTACAAGGCCCCCTCTCCGGGTCTCCCAACCGACCGACAGCCACTCGCTGCCTCCACTCGAGGATAAACGAAGAAGACACCACCCTCTTACAGCACGTCGAGAGGCTATGGACATTAGACGCGATGCCCTTTAAGAATGAAAAGAAACTTGTTCGCTCAAAGGAAGACACTTATGCCATAACCCTCCTCGAGCAGAGGACAAAGAGAGTCGAGGTCAATGGAGTGATGAGATACGCAACTCCACTCTTGAGGCGAGAGGGTATGCCCACCCTCCACGCCTCAAAAGAAGCGACAGAGCGATATCTACTGAACACCGAGCGGCGTCTAGCCAAAGACCCCACTCAAGCCACTGTGTACCGCGCTGAGATCGACAAGCTGATCACAGCGGGACACATAAAGAAAATTGACATTCAAGAGGCCGACCAGACGATCGAATCTTGGTACGTGCCCCACCACAAGGTCCACCACAACGGCAAGGATCGCATTGTATTCAACTGCAGCTACCAGATCGGACTACAGAATCTGAATAAAGAACTCTTGCCCGGCCCAACACTCTGCCCCTCTCTCCTCGGCGTACTACTACGTTTCCGCCAAGACAAGGTGGCCATCAGCGGCGACATCAAAGGGATGTTCCTGCAGGTGAGACTAGTGGAGGAGGACAAGCCCTTGCTGCGGTTCCTATGGAGAGAGAGGATCAAAAATGAGCAACCATCCATCTACCAATGGGAGGTCCTCCCCTTCGGAACCACATGCAGCCCATGCTGTGCTACGTTCGCACTGCAAAAACATGTGACAGAAGACCCTGAAGCTGACGAGGAGGTCAGACAAAGTGTAGAGAGGAGTTTCTACGTGGACAACTGTCTGCAAAGCGTCTCGACGCCAGAAGAAGCCGAAGCCCTCCTACTCAAGCTCCGCGCCTCACTGATCAAAGGCGGCTTTGATCTCCGGCAGTGGGCTAGCAGTGACCCTCAAGTACTTCGCAGCCTCTCCCCAGAGACAAAGGCAGCAAGCAGCGAGACCTGGATGGCGACCATCCCAGGTGAAGCACAGGAAATGACATTGGGCCTAGTCTGGCGCTTCAAAACAGACTCGCTCCATTACAAATACACACCCCTGACCACGGAGCAGGGAAGGTCGACCCCTCTACCGACCACCAGACGGAGTGTATACAGAACACTCGCAAGGCAATATGACCCGCTGGGGTGTATCCTACCGTACACCACCCGGGCGAAAATGATTGTACGAGAGCTGTGGGACAAGGAACAGGGCTGGGACGACCCCATACCCGACCACCTCGCTTCCACCTGGAGAGAGTGGGAGAGAGAACTCAACTCGCTCCAAAATGTGAACATACGCCGAAGCTACTTCCCACCCACAGTGCGGCTGGAGACGTGCCAGATGGACCTGCACGTCTTCAGCGACGCCTCAGAAGTGGCCTACGGTTCGGTGGCTTACTTGCGGGCCCGAGAGGAGGGAGGAGAAATACACACAGCCTTCATCCTGGCTCGCTCAAGGATAGCCCCCTGCAAGCAACAATCGTTCCCGCGTCTAGAGCTCTGCGCAGCTCTGGTAGGCGCGCAACTCGCCACGTTAATCCAACGTGAACTCACCATCCCGGTGCAAAGAACAATCTTGTGGTCAGACTCCATGACCGTACTCACATGGATCCAGTCCGATTCTTGTAGATACAAGGTCTTCGTGGGAGTCAGAATCACAGAGATCCAAGACCTAGTAGGATCAGCGTGCTGGAGGTACATGGACACGAAACAGAACCCAGCCGATGTCATCACACGGGGGATGTCCCTAGATGACCTCACACGTCACAATATCTACAGTGACGGTCCTGAGTTCCTCAAGCTCCCGGAGGAAGAGTGGCCTACCCCCACCCCTCGGGAGGCTAGTCAAGAGGAGGCAGAGGTCAAGAAATCTATGTTCTGTGGGTTGACGCACACCCCAGTCCCCACTGACCCTAACATAGACGACTGCCTCACCTTTGAGAGTGCGCAGCTAAAGACATTCCTGTGGCACCACCCTGAGGTTCCCCCCACTACCGACATTAACGCAGCTAACTACGAAGAGGCAGAACTCCTTCTGCTACAGCGAGCCCAAAGAGACTCGTTCCCCGACGAGCTAGACTGCCTGCAGGGAACAAAGCCAGTCCCGTCAGACAGCAGACTGCTCCACTTGGCCCCCGAGCGCGACACCCATGGCCTCATCAGGGTGGGTGGTCGTCTGAGACGGGCCCCGGACTTAACGGATGACGTCAAGTTTCCTATAGTCCTCAACAGCCGACACAAAGTCACTGAGCTCATCATAAAAAAATACGACGAGGATGTGCACCACGCTGGGGCAGAGAGAGTCTTCGCTGAGATCCGACGTCGCTATTGGATACTGAACGGAAGAGAAGCAGTACGTCGCTTCCAGCGGACTCGACCAGACTGTCGCCAGTGGCGAGCACAGCCCAGTATACCCAGGAGGGCCGACCTGCCTCACCGTCACACCCGACCCGTGGCGAGGCTGATATAATTGCCGAGGCTCCCTGACTCCCCTGATGACGATCATGACCCACTGACTTTGTAGATTGCCCTACTCCCCACAACAGACATTGAGCAGTTGACTGGACTATTAATCTGTCTTCCTTTAACTAATTAGGTGCGGACTAATTAGGAGGCGGCTGTTGTGAAGGGCCAGATTAAACTGAATATATATATGTATCGTTTGATATACTTTGTATATTATTTATATATATACACGGAATATCCCTTTACCTGCGTTCAGACCAGAGTAATATTCGCTCTCCTATTGGACAGCGCCCCCAGGCGCCAGCGCGCAAGCCCCCAACGGCAAGTTCAAAGACAACTGCAGGCATGTCAGAACATGCCCAGAGTCAGCGTAGTAATACGAGACAAGGACTGAGGTTGGGACTAGATATTCACTTAAGTATATATATTGGCGCAGGTGTAAACAGCAGTACCCCCCTTACCCACCTTCACCACGAGTCAACGTGCAGTGAAGTGAGCAACCTTGCGTCTAAATAGAGCATTGAGAACCGCGTGCGAATAGAATGATAAAGTGTCAGAGTTTAATGAAGTAACGTTGAGTTCGACTTAATCTAATGTGAAGTAAATAGTCGATCATTTATTGTATATCGTGCGGCCACAGTTCTTCCGTGTGTAGCATTACCCATCGGTTCGTCGTGTCTTTAGCTAGTGCACTTAACCAGGCTGTGTGGCCTAAATACGTCGCTCACACCCGAGGAGTCCTAGGCGGAGAACCGTTGGACATGTACACAGGAGAATCGGCGCCGGCGATTGCAGAACCATTCCTGGTTGGATTATATTGATTTGGGACGTGATCACCGGAGAAGAGCATCGTTGATTTCCACTATCGTTTGGGATTTAACCTCGTGAGGATTACAACTCGGGCCTGCCTCGTGGACGGGGCTGGTTGGCTGTCATCAATGCTGTCGAGCATTTTGGATTACAACTATTGCTTTTGCTGCTGATCAAGGGAGTTTACAAGCACCGACTCCTGTACCTGGAGTCTCTTTATTCCTCATTGAATCAGACAGAGTACCCGAACATTCCTCTACCCTCCAGGCCTTACACCCAGGAGGGAACCCATTGTCTCTAGTTGGTACCAGTGTTGCCCTATATAATTGCTACTATACAACAGGTGGCGTCAGCTTAGACCCATCGTAGGATTCCTGCTATTCTTAGTGACTTATGCTCTTGACTGACTTTACGTATATTCTTCGCCATACAAGCGCGACCCTAATTCTCATTCTGTAACCTAACGTTGCCTAATAATAATAAATTACCCTCCAATAGTATTTCTGTGTCAATGCCGTGTTCTTGTGGGTGTTCACCATCTATATTTGATGTACTGTCTGGCCAGTAATTAAAGTACATAACTAGCAGTGGTTTAATCTATCACAATCTTTAATACAGTCAGGGTTTTGTAACCCCTCAGTTACAGTAACCCAGCCAGCCAGCCAGTCAGTCAGTCAGTCAGTCGCTGTGTTGAACTGTCTTCCTCTCTGTATCTATAGATGATCCGTACTACCAGGACCCCTCCAGGTGTAACCCAGGTGAGACTCGCTCATCTGACTGACCTTTATATATTCATTCATATATACAGACTAAGACTTATTCTATAAGCTGTTCATATATACCCTGTGTGTAACTAGTAGGGATATGCAAACATTATTTCAATTAATTGTGTACATTGGCATTGAAGTAATCTTCTCTAAGGGGTCTATAGTAACTGACTTCTTGTATTCTGCTCCAGAATCCAGTCCAGATTTTCCAATGGATTCTAACAACCTGCACTGTAAAGGCCCCAATGCAGGTAAATTGTCTGTCTCTATATCTGTCTACCATCTATCTGTCTGTCTGTCTGTCTTCATGTTTATCACTGCATCACAGGAACAGTTTATAAATAGTATGAATACTGTAGTTATTTATAACCTGAACTCTGTGTGTGTGTGCGTGCGTGCGTGCGTGTGCGTGTGCGTGCGTGTGTGTGTGCATATTTGTGTTTGTGTGCATGTTTGTGTTTGTGTGCATGTTTATGTGTGTGTGTGTGTAGATCGCTGCAAGTGTAAGACTGTGAGACTGGGATTGAAGACGTATCTAAAGAACAACTACAACTATGGTAGGTACAAAACTCTCATTCCAACTCGTTCAAAACTAAAACCAAGAGGAGAGACCACATCAGTCCAGTGTTAGCTACTCTGCAGCTAGGCTATTGACTAGAACCAAGAGGAGAGACCACATCAGTACAGTGTTAGCTACTCTGCACTGGCACATCAAATTTAGAATCGATTTGAGCGTCTGGGTGGCGCAGCGGACATTGTGCTCGTCACCAACGCAAGAGACACCGGGTTCGAATCCGGCTGTCGGTGTTGTCTCCGGCTTGGGCCGGTTGTCATACTAACTCAATTGGCAGAGTTAGCGGGTGGAAGTCGATGGGTGGTAATCTGGACGTTGTGGACAGCGACTCCTACAGGTTGGTTGGGGGACGCCTGCACAACAGAGACAGGAAATGGCGGGGGTAGTGTGAGCCTCCCACATGTTACACCTTGCCAATGAGAGTCCGCGCTGGCAGGTGAAAAGATGTGACAGGCTGCCTCCTCGTGTATCGGAGGGGACACGTGATGCAAGGCTTCTATCCTCCCTATAACCGGCCAGTGGGGGGCATATGCGAGCAACGTTCAAGACAGGGGAGGGGAGAATTGGCACAGCAAAATTGGGAAGGGAGAAAAATTTAAAAAGAGGAGAAAAAGTGGATCAAAAAAATAATAATTTAGAATCGATTTCATCGAGATCATCCACTACTGGTTTATTGAAGGTTCCCAAAAGAAAGTCGGGGACGCAGCCATCGCAAATTATGCACCAAAGCTATGGAACACTGTTGAAGTCAGAGGCTCTGTGTAGGATTGTTAGTAACTGTCTAACTATATATATATGGCTGTTTACACTAGTAACTGTTTACCTGCATATATAACTGTCTTCACCAGTAACTGTCTAGTTGCATATATATCTGTTTCCACTAGAGGGCGCTCTAGGCGGAACCACTCAGGTACACCACCTTGTGGCGAGTATGAAAGTAAATGTATCCTCCCACTTCTTTCTCTCCCCCCATGTCTCTCAGTAAGAGAAGACCTATAGAACTGCTGCTTAACATGTGTTATAAGATTATGGTCTGTTCCTTTAAGAGGGAGGCACCCACGCATACAGGTCAGCTACGCAAGGAGCGAATATGTGATGAGACAGTGTGTACACAGGAAGAACAACAGAAGCAGGTAGCTTGTTGTGAGATATGTAACGTTAGTCAACAGCATGATATGAAGAATATAATGGAAATAAATGCACAGTCCTGAAGATAACGGTTTCCAGTGGTTTATTGTCACCACCACACATCAAGAGGGAATTACCCCGGAGTCCGGACAGTACGTTAATAATTACGTGACTGTACATGACCACTTCGGCCCTAGAGTGAAGATAACACTCTCCTGTACTCTTACTAAGGTTCGAGTTAACACAGAAAAAGGTAACATTGGGGGCTCGAGTCCGGGATATGAAAAATCCTGATTTCATCAATGAGTTGTAAACTATGGACACGTATAGTTAGCTCATGCTAATAGACGCACGAGGCAATTTCGTCAGTCAATGAACTGAGTTGAGAAGATGACGGCCCATGGAAGTAACGTTGACGGGGAAATGACCAACTATGAAGAGCAAGTGATCAACTACTCTAACCCATTCATGTTAACCCCCACAACTACAACCATG
Source organism: Notolepis coatsorum (assembly GCF_963971535.1). Lineage (NCBI taxonomy): Eukaryota > Metazoa > Chordata > Actinopteri > Aulopiformes > Paralepididae > Notolepis > Notolepis coatsorum. Next base: position 22,873,557 of record NC_140169.1, read on the forward strand.
TACTCTCAGTCTGATGTCGCTAACCTGAGACGTGAAATGAAGTACCAACATGGACAAAGCCTCAACCCGTTCATAACAGAGGATCAGCTGCCCCCTACTGGTGCAATGTCAAACCCATTTACTGCACGTAATAAGCCATTGATAATGGCCAGTGACAATTACCCACATGCTCATCTGTCGTTGTCAAGCACAAACCCCTTTGCTCATATGAATGATCAAAGTATGAGAGACAGTGGCATTGAAATGCAGCAAAGTCATTATGGAACTGAGCCTCCCCATATGAATATGTTGTATGGACAAATGCATTCAATGACCATAGGAGATGCAGCTACCCATAACATTAACCCCTGCATTGCTGCTAAACCAGCAGCCTTTATGGAGAGCACACCTATGAACAATGTGACAGTCTATTCCCCACATATTGAACCTGCAACCCTGCTTTCCACCCCTGTGACACCGGGTGTGTGTTCCCGTCAGGTGCAGCCAGAGGGCGCTGTACACCACAGGCAGAGTACACCGGTCCATGGAGGTAATGAAGCTGTGACTTATGGCTATGATCAGTCCCATCGCAGGCGAGCAGGCTTCCATCCAAGTGGCCGGCTGCCCCGGCGTGTGCAGTACAACCTGTCTTCAGACAGCGAGGACGACAGTGTTCAGCGAGAGAGGATTCCTACACTACAACCGGGTCAGTATGATGGCACCACACCATGGAAGGACTTCTTGCAGCGCTTTGAGAGCTGTGCTGAGGCTAATCGCTGGTCAGAGAACACTATGGCTGTCCAGTTGAGGTTCTGTCTCATAGGTGCAGCAGGAGCAGTGGTCCACCGCAACCCAAGGTCAGCACGCTGGGACTACAGAGACATTGTTGAGGAGGTGGAGGTTGCTTATGGCCCATCATCAGAGTATGCAGTGGCTGTTGCCATCGAGTTAAGGCAACGAATCCGCCTGCCAGGTGAGGCACTACACATCTTGAGGGACGACATATATGAGAAAGTGTCTATTGCATACGCTGACCGTTCTGAAAAGGAGCAGGATGCAATCAGTGTTGAGGTGTTCACTAATGCTATGGGGGACGCCAACATTATTCAGAAGCTCCTAGAAGACCGACCTCGCACATTAGCCCAAGCTTACGACATTGCTCGTCGTTATGAAACTACCAGGAGAGCAGCTACCAGCGTTGCACAGCTCATGCAGACTGGAGCACGGAATGTAGCTGAGCGGAGAACCAGAATGGCTATGGTGCGCGATTATGCCCACTCTGATGAAGCTGAGGGAAATAATGGTGCAGCACCAGCACCCACAAAGCAGAACCAGAACCACCCCGCGCAATACAAACAAAGGAGACAAAAAGATACAAATTGGGATAGCATCCGCTGTCACAACTGCTCGGGTATTGGACACATGTGGCGTAATTGCCACTCTCTAACAAACCCAACTAAGCTGCAGGCGGACACAGTTTTGAATGTCTCCAAAAACCAAAATGCATGCAGAGGGTCCAGTGGTAAAGGTGAGAGCCCAGAAATGTGTATCCACCTGCTGATGTATGACATGGAGATTTGTGCCATCTTAGACTCTGGGGCAGGGAGAAATGTGCTGCCTTTGCGATACTATAATTCTATCCACCCGGAGGTCAGACCACCTATCCAGCCATCAACTGTACAGTCCCTGCATGGCATTGGTCCTGGGAATGTCCCTGCTTTGGGTGAAGTTCACTTACCTGTTCAGATTGGCAGCCAGACTGTGGGTGTAGATTTCATACTTGCCGACCTGCCAGGCAGTGCCGAGGCCATCCTGGGCCATCCATTCTTAGAGCAGTCAAGAGCACATCTGGACTTTGGCAACCGAAAGATTGTGTTGTTCGGTGAACAAATACAATACTTCCATCCGGACAACAGGCCGAGAGCACATGCAGTAAGAGTAGCTCGCACCACAGTTCTAGCACCAGGACGTGAGTACATTATACTGGGAAATGCTCATTTCCGGACCCCTGTGAAAGGAGAGGTGATGCTATGCCCTACAAAAGGCTTTGTTGAGAAGCACCGATTGCTGGTGGCCCGGGTCTTAGTAGGAGCCCAGCCCAGTAAGAGTATACCAATCAGAGTATTTAACCCAGGAACCACTGATTGTTGAGATAATGGAGCCCCCTACCATCATCACTGAATCCCAACAGTCCGACCGTGCCTTCCCCACCGTGCCAGAACATCTCACCACTCTGTACGCCCAGAGTTCCATTGAGCTAACTACCGGGGAAAAGTGCAGTCTAGCGAAGCTCCTGCAAGACTACGGCGACATCTTCTCTACAGGACCCACTGACCTAGGCCATACTAACCTAGTGCAACATGACATTCAAACCCTGCCAGGTGTCCCAGTGAAACAACACCCCCGCCGCATGGCCCAGGAAAAACAACTGAATGCTGACCAGCAGATACAGCAGAGCCTCGAGACTGGACTCGCCCGTAACAGCCACAGCAGTTGGGCCGCGCCCATTGTCATGGTACGCAAAAAGGACGATACTTATCGTCTCTGTGTGGACTACAGGGCTTTGAATGACTGTACCATTAAAGATGCGTACCCATTACCTCGTATTCAAGATACTCTGGACACCTTATCCAGCGCCAAATGGTTCAGCACTCTGGACCTTGCATCTGGCTATTGGCAGGTGGAACTAACCCCCAGAGCACGCAAGGCCTCAGCATTCTGCAGCAGGAAGGGGCTCTTTGAGTGGAATGTCATGCCGTTTGGGCTATGTAACGCCCCAGCAACGTTTCAACGTCTAATGGACCGCGTCCTTGCTGGCATGCAATGGGAGACCTGCTTAGTATACTTAGATGACATCATTACACTGGGAAAAGATGTACCAGAAATGCTGCAGCGGCTATCCCAGGTGTTTGACCGACTGCGCCAAGCCAAGTTGAAATTGAAACCAGCAAAGTGTTGCCTGTTCCAACGGCAAGTAGCCTACCTCGGACACATCGTCTCCGAGCAGGGGGTCGCTACCGACTCACAGAAAGTCCAGAAAGTCAGAGAGTGGCCTACACCATCCGACGTCAGTGAGGTCCGCCAGTTTGTAGGCCTCGCGTCATACTACAGACGTTTTGTAAAAGACTTTGCTGCTGTCGCTCAACCTCTACATGCCCTGACCAAAAAGTATGCCCGTTTCCACTGGACACAGGAATGCCAGGAGGCATTTGATAAACTAAAGCAACTACTTACCACTGCACCTGTCCTTGGCTACCCCCTTGATACCGGGGACCTCATTCTAGACACAGATGCTTGTGACACTGGAATCGGAGCTGTCCTTTCTCAGATGCAGGACGGTGAGGAGCGTGTGCTGGCATATGGCAGTAGAAGACTCTCCCAGACTGAACAAAACTACTGTACCACACGGAGGGAGTTGCTAGCCGTGGTGGAATTCACATCACACTTCCGCCAGTATCTGCTGGGAAGATCTTTCACCGTCCGCACGGATCATAGTAGCCTCCGCTGGCTAATACGGATGAAGGAGCCTGAGGGACAGTTAGCCAGATGGCTTGAGAAGCTTGGTGAATACAACTTCAAGGTGATCCATCGCCCAGGACGGCAGCACTGCAATGCCGATGTTCTGTCTAGAAGGCCTTGTCGTCAGTTCTGCCCTTGCAAAGTGCCAGACCCGTTGTTGAACATGGAAAAGTCAAGACATCAGGCTGTGCAGTGTGACCTGGGCGGTAGTGTGACAGCAGGAACTACTGAAGCTCATCCCATAGAGTTGAGCTTAGTGGGGGTAGTGGACTCCCCATCCCCTGGAATGGGAAGCACAGGTGTGGAGGACTTAAGGTCTGATGGAAATTCACAAACTGAAGAAAGGATTCTTCTCACAGAGACTACAGAGGCGCAATTATTCCACGGTTGGACCGTTGAGCAGCTGAGGGAGGCTCAGATAGCTGACCCTGATATCACTCCCATCAGGAAAGCGCTGGAACAGGGAACAGAACGTCCCTCATGGGCGGAGATCTCACCTCATAGCCCGGCCACCAAAACATATTGGAGTCAGTGGAAAAGACTGTATTTCAAAGAAGGTATTCTGGTGCGACGCTTCTATTGTGCAGAGGAAACCATATTCTACCCTCAGATAATACTACCTCGTATGTACCAGTCAGATGTCCTGAGACAAATGCATGATGGTCCTGTGGGGGGTCATTTTGGAGTGGATCGGACTCTCACCCGTCTGCAGACAAGATACTACTGGTATCGTATGAGAGAAGATGTCACGCTGTGGTGCCGCACATGCGCTAGCTGTGCTGCCAGAGCCAGGCCCTCTAAGACACCCCAGGCCCCCATGGGCACTGTCCGCGTTGGAGCACCTATGGAGCGAGTGGCTCTGGATATAATGGGCCCCCTCAACGAGACTGATCGTCATAGTCGCTATGTGTTAGTAGTTCAAGACTACTTCAGCAAATGGGTGGAAGCCTATCCCCTACCAGATGAGCAGGCTGTAACTGTCGCTGAAGTATTCACCTCTGAATGGGTATGTCGTTTTGGAGCACCTCAGACTTTGCACAGTGACAAGGGCACCAATTTTGAATCACAAGTGTTTCAGAAAATATGTGAACTACTTGGAATAGAGAAGACGCGCACCACTTCTTTCAGGCCACAGTCTGATGGGCAGGTTGAACGTTTCAATGCCACTCTGCAAAATATCTTAGCCACAACAGCTGAACGCTGCCACTGGGATTGGGATATCATGATTCCCTATGCTGTAATGGCCTATAGGGCAACAAAGCACAGCTCCACTGGGTTTACCCCCAACATGATGTTGTTTGGGTGGGAAGTGACTGAGCCAATTGACCTGGTGGCTGGTCTGCCACCCGGCCATGAAAGTGCCCAGACTCCTCCACAGTATGTCACTCAGCTCCGTGAAAGGCTGGAGCTTGCTCACCAGATCGCCAGAGATGCCCTAGGTCAGTCTGTGGAACGGGCCAAAAAGCAATATGACAAGAACGTTTGCCGCACTCTGTACCACACAGGTGATGCTGTCTGGCACCTAGTAAAAGGCACCAAGAGAGTAAGAGATAAGGTGAGGAAATTCTTGCCATCATACGAGGGGCCATACTTTGTCCTAGGCCAACTGGACGACTTGGTGTACCGCATCAAAAAGGGGCCTAAGGCAAAAGTCAAAGTAGTGCACCATGACAAACTCAAACCATACCACTCCCGTACCCTGTTGGATAATGTCTGGGTCATCGAACAAGCACAAGTCTGGAACCCTGCTGAGGTTCTACCACCCATTCCAGATACCAGCCTCATCGACTCTGATCTGTTCCTGGCTAATCTGTTTCTGGATACGGCGGCGGGGAGTGATAGTGGACAGGAAGCAGAGTCATCTACAGACATTCCCTTGAGCCCTGTTGCTTTCCCCTCTTCGCCACACACAGCCCAAGTCTCCTCGAGTACAGAGGAGGTTCATGCTAGTGGGGGTAGTGCAGTGCAACGTACTCAAAAAGCAACGGTTATGGACTCCACTCAGTGCCAAACATCCAGGGGCAGGTCTAGCAGGACCAGGAGACCTCCAGATAAATATGGAGAGTGGGTGACTTACTAAAAAAAAAAGGGTTATATTACTCCTGTTTAAAGAAAAAATAGTTGAAAGGAGTTTGTTGTTTGAAAGACTTTGTATTGTTTTGGTTAAAGAAAAACACTTGAGGCACTGTGGCATCATGAGTAAGTTTACTTTGGTGGTGATCTTGTTTACGGTGAGAAAAGTGAGACCATACAATTATTTTGGGGTGAACAGGTGAAGCAGATGTTTTACTCAGTTAGAAGCTAGAGAGGATACTGGGAGGTTGCCTTTAATATTGAGTTAGAGCTGTGGTTATATTGGGGCTGTATTCGTTGCGTTGTAGGTGTGTTTCATGCTTCTTTTTCAGAGTGTGTTGGAACCTCAGAAGCACTGAAAGGAGGTGGACTGTTTAAATTCCTAACACTGCACTACCTTCCACAATTTCACCCTGTTCTCAAGGGAAACAACTATCTTAAGGATTATAATGGACTGTTTCCTATGGACTGTTTCTTATGGACTGTTACTCCGTCAAGGGGAGATGTTCTTGGGCATTGTGACCCTAAAGGACTCCAGAGACTCAAGGGGTGTTCAAAAAGAAAAAAAGTCTATGTAATCTGTTTAGGATATTTTGTGTGTAGTCATAGGGGTGCTGGAATGTTATTATATTTAATTGTTAATTGCCATCCAGAGTGGGGGTAGTGTTATAAGATTATGGTCTGTTCCTTTAAGAGGGAGGCACCCACGCATACAGGTCAGCTACGCAAGGAGCGAATATGTGATTAGACAGTGTGTACACAGGAAGAACAACAGAAGCAGGTAGCTTGTTGTTTTGATTGATTGATTGAAAAGTTTATTAACAGATTGCAGAATGGGTACAGTACAGTACATCTCAATACATACAATTGTTAAGGGGATGCAGACCAGAGAAAGACTTTCGTCTTGTTTCCACCAGGGTCCCCCATTTTCAATTCATCATAACATATATGACATACATGACATACAGATAGACAGTACTGCTACATCTATACATTTATGACATATCAGATTTGCAAATACGGTACTGTTTGTGATACAAAAGTGTCCAGAAAAGGAGTGTATATACATTTGGCGTAGAAACTGTACATTGGAGGAGGTTGGTGGGGTGGGGTTGGGTGGGTTGGGTGAGGGCTGTACATTGGAGGTGGGGGGGGGGGGTTGGGTAGGGGACACATACACATTTTACACTGTACATTGGAATGTTGACAAAGCCTTACTTGGTCATTTACTGTACAACTAGGTTAGGACATTTGTAGGGGCCAGTTTCGAATTGCAGTCTCACGTAGGTGTTTTTTGAGAGTGTTTTTGAAGGTGGGTAGTGATTCACATTCCTTTACAGCTTTAGGCAGGGCGTTCCACATTGATGTGGCATAATTGCGAAACGTGTTTAGTCCCTTGTTTGAGCCGAATCTGGGTTTTACATGATTTGTGGAGCTCCCTCTGGTGTTGTGATCGTGGTATTCACTGACCTTTGGGAAGTATTTTGACATGTACATGGGTACCTTGGTCGCGTAGTGTATCTTGTAGACCAGGCCCATTGCAAGTTGCTGTACTCTGTCGTCTACTCTAAGCCATCCTAGGTTGTCAAAGTGGGCAGGGGTGAGGTGGGTTCTAGGAGTCAGGTCAAGTAGTAGTCTGACTAGCTTGTTTTGAGATGTTTGTAATTTGTTTTTTAGTGCCTTTGAGGTGCTTTGGTACCATGAGGTGCAAGCATAGTCGTAGTACCCTTGAATGAGTGCTCCTGCTAGAGTCTTCAGGGTATTCTTGTTTACCAGAGAGGAGATCCGGTACAAGAATCGCGTTCGTTGGTTGACTTTTTTTATTACATTGGATGCCATTTTGTCACAGGAAAGATTAGCCTCTAGGATGGAACCCAGGTAGGTAATTTCATCTTTCCTTGTGACAATATTGTCACCCACTGTAACCGAGAAGCCGTCAGTCTTGCTGAGTTTGTTATTTGAACCGAAGAGAATGGACTCTGTTTTGCCCATGTGTAATGATAGTTTGTTGTCGGCGAGCCATATGCAGATTTTGCCTAGTTCCGAGCTGAGGGCTTTTTCAACCTGTAACTTGTTCTTGTCAGAGACCAGCAGGGCTGAGTCGTCCGCAAACAGGAACAAGTTGCAGTCACAAGCTGACGACATGTCATTTGCATGTTGTGAGATATGTAACGTTAGTCAACAGCATGATATGAAGAATATAATGGAAATAAATGCACAGTCCTGAAGATAACGGTTTCCAGTGGTTTATTGTCACCACCACACATCAAGAGGGAATTACCCCGGAGTCCGGACAGTACGTTAATAATTACGTGACTGTACATGACCACTTCGGCCCTAGAGTGAAGATAACACTCTCCTGTACTCTTACTAAGGTTCGAGTTAACACAGAAAAAGGTAACACATGTGAATAAATAAACCACGCCAGTTTGGGCTCAAGATAGAAACCATGCCTCTTGACCACATTATTGTCGCCCTATAGCCAAATTCTGTTAACAGGTTATGGGCCCAGATAACGCCGGGGCGAAATAATAAGGGTACTGTAGCAAGCTTAGCTGAAGTATAGGCTAGGTTAGCGCCGGGGGCACCGTGTGGCTAGACGCTAGGCCAACAAGAGCAAAAGCTAAGCATACCACTAACGAAGAGGATGGAAAACAAGAGAAGGGGCAAATGGCCGACATTCAATGGAAAAGCAGAGAACTATGAGCTCTGGGAAGAGCGCATGCTGTGCTGCATGCACAGGGCGGGGCTGAAGGAGACGATCCTGGCAGCCCCCACGGGAGAACTGACGGCGGAAGAGCAAGCCCTAGAGCCTAGACGACCAGCGTAACGCAAGCGCGTACTGTGAGTTAGCGCCAATCAGGGGCGGGGCTAGGGGGTGGCTACTTGGGCTCAAGCCCCGAATGTTTTCTGAAAAGCCCCGAATCTATTTAAATTTTTTTTTTCTTTTTTTTTTTGGACAATTCATCATTGTTACATGAAAATATGTTTGCACCAGATTTAGCAGAAGCTAATTTCCATCTGTGATCTATCCAGCTGCTAACTGTATTTGAGTGAGTTAAGTCTTGGTGTTATGGTAGACTCAGACCTAAGCTTTAAATCACAATCAACAAGTTGACAAAAACGTAATTCTTCCACCTTAGAAACATAGCTAAAGTACGGCCATTTATAAATCAAAAGGACGCTGAAAACCAGATCCATGCCTTTATCTCAAGCCAACTCGACTACTGTAATGCACTCCTTACCGGCCTCCCGAAAGAATACGATGATAACTATTTTATTGCAATGCACTATTGCATTATTTTATTCTATTTTACTAACTATTTTATTGCACTGCACTATTTTACTTTGTATCAGTGAATCATAGACGCCTGGCCATAAGAGCATTCGGAGCATCTCTGCTCTCCCACTATTGAACTTGGGGGAGCAAAGGTATGCTCTTGCTCCACCACTTTTTGATCATATGAAAAATATGATATATCCACCCCCAATATATAAATCTAACCATAACTACGTTATGGTTAACTGAGTTTTATAGTGAAAAGAGCAGCTTTATTGGTCAAGATTGAAGGCTCTATATTGCAGGAAATTGCACGTACAGGTTCATTAAATTAAAAAGAAAAATGCCGCGGAGGGGGTCGTGCTTGACACCCTCCAAACCACCCCTTGCCTGCAAAAAAAAATTTATTAAAAAAAAAAAAAAAAAAAAAAAAAAAAATGGCACCTATCTGGGCTAAGCCCCGGATCTCCTACAATCCTAAATCCGCCCCTGGCGCCGATGCTCGACGACACCAGCCTGGGGCTGATATTCCGCGACACTAAAGACAGAGTTCGAGAAAGCCTGGCGGTATTGAGAGAGCATTTCATCGGGCGAGGAAGACCCAGAGTCGTGGCCCTCTACATAGCACTAACAGGCCTGAGGAAGGGGACCACAGAGACCGTGACCGAATACGTCAACAGAGCGGAGCAGATCACGACGCCACTGAGGAGTGCCGGAGAAGCACCAAGTGATGGGCTAATGATGGCAATGATAATGTGAGGACTACCGGAGCTGTACAAACCGTTCACACTCCTGGTAACACACGGTTCAACGGACATGACGTTGGGACAGTTCAAGGCTAAGTTAAGGAACTTCGAGGCCTCAGAAGACACCCACCCAGCCACCGCGGAGGAGGGGGAGAGGGTGCTAAAGGCCCGAGCGACGCCAAGAGAGAGAACCAGGACCACGACGGAACTGGCGTGTTGGCGATGCGGAGATAAAGGCCATCGGAGAAGCGACTGCACAAAGACTGTCTGGTGTAGCTTCTGCAAATCCACGGTCACACAGACAGAGCGTGCATGAAGAAACACAACCAGAGGGCGCGATATGCGCATGGACAAGATGGCGGCTACGGACGAGACGACGGCCATGAACAAGACGGAGGCCACGGACAAAATGGCGGCTACAGACAAAATGGCGGCTACGGATGAGACGGCGGCCATGAACGAGACGGAGGCCACGGACAAAATGACGGCTACGGACAAGATAACGGCTGTGGACGGGGTGACGACAGCGGACACGATGGTGGCGACGATCGACGTGAGACGAGTCGAGACGACGCCCGGAGAATAACGGGACATGAAGACTGCGCTTTTGGGGCGCGGACAACGGGAATCGCCGGACCGGCCCAGCTGCAGCGGGCCCAGAGAAGGGGACTGATCGTGGACACAGGTGCGTCGTCCCATATCATCAACGACAGGAGTCGGTTCAAGAACTTTGACGACACTTTCCACCCGGAGAGGCACTGCATGGAGCTAGCGGACGGGAGACGCACCTACGGATTGGCGCAAGAGAGGAGAGACGCACAGGTATGCCTCACGGACAGTAAGGGGCGCCGGCGTACGGTGACGCTAGAGAACGCCCTATATGTACCATCGTTCCCACAAGGACTATTCTCTGTAATAGCTGCTACTGCAAGCAGTGCCAAGGTATTCTTCGATAAAGGTAAACATTTTCTTCTAGAACCTGACGGTACCCGGTTTGACATAAAGATGTACCAGAGAATAATATTATATATTGAATATTATATTATCTGAAAACGGAGTGTAATGACAACGACCAGTGTGATGATAATAATGATGTGTGTAGCGAGACGGCCAGTCACGATATTCAGTCATGGCACGAGATTATGGGTCATTGTAATTACGAGGATTTACTGAAATTGCAAATAGTGTCAGAGGGCATGCACATTGAAGGGGAAAAGCGTAGACCTGACAACATTTGTGCAATGTGCAAACCGGTGAAGTTTACCCAACCGAGATACAGAAATCCCACAGAGAGAGTAAGGGTACCACTTGCACTAGTTGACATGGACCTAGCAGGCCCAGTAAGCAACGAGTCCATAGGAGGTTTTAGGTATGTACAGTCTTTTACAGACATGTGTACAGGGGCAGTGTTTGTTTACTTCCTCAAAGAAAAGAGTGACACACTCCAGGCCACAGAGAAATTCCTGGCAGACGTAGCCCCTTATGGCACAGTAAAATGTCTGAGGTCCGACCACGAAACCGAGTTCGCAAACAGAGAGTTCCAATCACTGTTGAGAAGGTATAAGATAAGATACGAGACGTCACGTCCATATCCCCCACACCAGAGCGGGGTGGCAGAGAGCACACCCTTTTCGAAATGGCTAGGTGTAAGCTAGCAGATAGTAACTTACCTAAGAGCCTGTGGCATTATGCGGTGCAAGAAGCCGCTTACACCAGAAACAGGTGCTTTAATAAGCACTCGGGCACCACCCCCCGTATACAGCGCTGACAGGAAAGAAGTGTAATCTAGCCAGAATGCACCGATTTGGATCAGTGTGTTATGCGTACCTGCAGGACAGGGGAAAACCCAAGTCCAAGGGTGTAAAAGGATTTTTCGTAGGGCACGACAAAGGAAGCCCTGCTTTACCATCCCGGTAACGGGAGAGTGCAGAAACACATGCTAGTCAAGTTTGTCACGAAGACAACCTGTGAGAGCGAGACACAGACAGAGGAGCCAGAGCTGGACTCCAGAGCAAGGTGTGTAGGAACAGAAACACATCACCCCAGTGTACTTAGTACAGTCGTGCAGACAGACAGTCAGCAACCCCCAGAGGGCGATGACGAGGAGCACCTGAGGGTGACGTCAAGTGCCCCAAGCAGTGGGAGGTATCCCCCAAGGGAACACAAACCCCCAGAATATCTGACAGACTATGCCAGGAAAGGGAGTGACAAGGAGGACAATACACCTAACCCCGTTGAGTACTACTACAGGGTAGTCAGTGGGGTAAACCCGACCTTTAAAGAGGCCACATTGTCCCCCGAAGAGGGCAGACATACAGTGGGAGGAAAATGGGTGTGTTCAACCAAGTTACCAGAGGGCAGACAGACAGTGGGAGGGAAATGGTTGTACTCAACAGGAGGGTATTGAAGACCACGGTAAATACAAAGTATGGTTAGTAGAAAATTGCTTAAATGCTGAAGGAGGGTACCCCATGTTTAAATAATGAAGAAGGGTGACTAATTGCTTAAATGTTGAAGGAGTAGAATCCAGGTTTGAAAGTCTGACTAGAGACCAAGTTTGAATACTGAAATGAGTCCTATGTTTGGTTCCAGATACAGAAATGGGTCTCATGTTTAAGTACAGAGGTGGGTGATTTGCAATGTTTAAATACAAAAGAGGATCTATGTTTAAAAATACAGAATTGGAGGATTTGATCATCGCATCAGACAACAATAGGAAGACCTAGGCAGTTTAAACCATTGTATAGGTATGGACTTCGAACAGTCTGCCAATTGTGTAAAAATGTCTCAGAAGAGATATGTGGGAAAGGTCCTGAGATGTTTTGACTGAAGTAAGAGATGTATAGATAAACTGTGGGTAGCTTCATTTTGTTAGACAACCTGTACTCGCCCTGACTTATGTTCTGTAGTGAGTAAGAGTGTCATAGTATTTTTGTTGACCCCACAGAGAAGCATCGAACTATGTCAAAAATATGTTTTTTGTTATCCCAGAGGTGCAACAGACGGACAGCGGTGTTTCAGGAAAGACAACAAAGGTTTAAGGCTTAACGCCTACAGTGATATTATCAGCCTGTGAAGCTGAGTATATGTTTCTAGCTATGACAATGCTAAATGTGTTTATCTAGAGCAACTGCTCGAAGTGATGAAGATACGGTTATGAATATATTGCTCAAAATGCAGTAGGTAATTGGAATGTATCCTCTATACCGAATAAGGTGTTCTTGAAGAATGGGCGTTCTGTCAAAACCGTTTAAAATGATGGACATTGTGTATATATGGAGACTGTTGTTTAAGAGGACAACCAGGGGACCATTGTGATTGCTAGGAACCCAATGTGTCAATATAGATGTAAACATGTCATTATAAATAATATCATCTCATCAGGTATGTCATCAGATAAGAAAGAATGACACCGGTTTATTGTCCAATGGACGACAGAGTAGTAGATACTATGAGGGAACCTGTTTCAAATTAAAATTTAAGGGATTTGCAAGGGTCATGTTTAATGTGAAGATATTGACTGTCATACCCTATTGATGTTTTTGGGATTATATTATTTCCTTTGTAAAATGTTTTTCCAAGAAGTCAGCCAGTGTGCTAATACAAACCTAAGTGGGAGTGTTGAAGTCAGAGGCTCTGTGTAGGATTGTTAGTAACTGTCTAACTATATATATGGCTGTTTACACTAGTAACTGTTTACCTGCATATATAACTGTCTCCACCAGTAACTGTCTAGTTGCATATATATCAGTTTCCACTAGAGGGCGCTCTAGGCGGAACCACTCAGGTACACCACTTTGTGGCAAGTATAAAAGTAAATGTATCCTCCCACTTCTTTCTCTCCCCCCATGTCTCTCAGTAAGAGAAGACCTATAGAACTGCTGCTTAACATGTGAATAAATAAACCACGCCAGTTTGGGCTCAAGATAGAAACCATGCCTCTTGACCACATTATTGTCGCCCTATAGCCGAATTCTGTTAACAAACACCCTGCCTATGGACATTAGGGAGGTTACTGTAGATCACTAAATATGTTCTAAAGCAAGCTATACCTATTCACCTCATCCTGGACCATTGGTACTCTGGCACAGACTGGACAGACTGGATTAGTGTTTACAACACTAGTTAATTGTCTCAAGCTAACTGGCTATACTTATTAGCATGCTAGCTGACACTCAGCAATAGTGTAAATAAATCTTTGTCAGATCACAACTTTAACTGAAAATGTGTTTGAGCCAGACAATGACATTTTCATCTTTCCTGTGTCATGCCCTGTACATTTCACCATTCACCTCTGAGACACACAAACATGTAGGCATTTTACCAGAGGGCTAAGAATGCAGGGTCAGATATTTTTGGTTGCCCCTGACATGGAGTCTTTTGTTGAAAGGGTTCTAACGTTTGATTAACATTTTCACGAAAGTGGACAAATATGGACACTTTGGGACCATAGTGGTACAGGATAGTGTAAATTCCTCTCCTCCCCTCTCCCCCTCTCTCCTCTCTTCTCCTCCCCCTCCTCCCCTCCCTTCTCCGCTCCTCTCATCTCCTCTCATCTCTTCTCTTCTCTTCTCTTCTCTTCTCTTCTCTTCTCTTCTCTTCTCTTCTCTTCTCTTCTATTTTCTTCTATTCCCCTCTCCTCTCCTCCCCTCTCCCCCTCTCTCCTCTCTTCTCCTCCCCTCCCCCTCCTCTCCTTCCTTCTCCTCTCTTCTCTTCTCTTCTCATATTTTCTCTTCTCCTCTCTTCTCTTCTCCTCCCATCTCCTCTCCTCCCTTTCCTCTCTTCTCATCTCCTCTTCTCTTCCCATCTCTTCTCCTCTCCTCTCCCCCTCTCTTCTCCACCCCTCCCCTCTCCTCTCCTCCCTTCTCCTCTCTTCTCTTCTTTTTTCTTCTCTTCTCTTCGCTTCTCTTCTCCTCTTCCCCCATCCTCCTCTCTTCTTCTCTCCTCCCTTCTCCTCTCTTTTCTTCTCTTCTCATCTCTTCTCTTTTATTCTCCTCTCTTCTCATCTCTTCTCCTCTCCTCTCTTCTCCTCTCTTCCCTTCTCTTCTCTTCTCATCTCTTATCCTCTCTCCTCTCTTCTCTTCTCCTCCCATCCCCTCTCCTCTCCTCTCCTCTCCTCTCCTCTCTTCTCTTCTCCTCTCTTCTCTTATCCACTCCTCTTCTCCTCCCCTCTCCTCTCATCTCCTATCCTCTCTTCTCTTCTCTTCTCTTCTCTTCTCTTCTCTTCTCTTCTCTTCTCTTCTCTTCTCTTCTCTTCTCTTCTCTTCTCTTCTCTTCTCTTCTCTTCTCTTCTCTTCTCTTCTCTTCTCTTCTCTTCTCCTCTCCTCTCCTCTCCTCTTAGTGATCCGTGCCAGAGTGAGGGAGGTGCGGGGTCGAGGTCATGAGTTATCTGCAGTGGTGGAGGTGAAGGAGGTGTTAAAGTCATCTCTCGTCAACATCCACAGAGACACTGTCACCCTCTACTACTCCTCCAGCTGCCTTTGTCCTCCTCTCACCGCTGGGGAGGAATATGTCATCATGGGCTACGAGAATGAAGAGAGGAGCAGGTATTATTTATTAATTTATTTACTTACTTACTTTTGATGATAGTGATGATGATTGGTAGTAGTAGGAGTAGTACTAGTAGTATCATCATCATCAAACCATCATCAAAACCTTTATTTACGCTGTTGGGTCTCATTCCCGAAATTTTTTCAAAGATATATTCTGGAAGACTTATCTTGGAACCACTGAATCTATGACAAGTACACTGAGTCCTGAACGTGCTGGAGATATGTCTTAAGTGGCTGAAACGGTTGCAGAAATTATATGATCTGATATCTGCTTGGAGCAGTGGTGCAGTGCTGGTATAACTCGGTATAACGGCGTTATACCTCAGTCACTGAGGCTGAAGTACGCGCAATCGCTTTTTACATGGCATTATCCAACCGGACTCCCGGAGAAGCATGCAGCTGCAGAGCCGCAGAGCCAGCGGCGCTCTCTGGGCCGCGCGCTGACGGCCGCGCTGTGAGGCAATAGTATCCAGCTGCAGGACGAGAGCAGCCAAAAAAAACTGTGCATGCGCGCACGCGCGCACGCGCGCACGCGCGTGGAGCGTTTGACCTACTGTCAATTTGGCACTGCACCACTGGCTTGGAGAATGGCATTCTGTCGTAAACTCCAAAGCGCGTTCCCATTCAGCTCATTTGCATACAAACCACGCCCCCGACAGTCCTTATAAAGCAACTGTTGACGCAGCTGTGTGAAATGGAATGGCGGAAGTGCTTTGAGAGCCGCGTGATTACGAAACCTAGCGTCAGTCAGTGCCAATCAGAGAGCGTCTCCGAGAAATGCGGCTAGGTTTCATAATCACGCTTGCGCCCATCAAAACTAGATTAGATTAATGTATTGGCATCATATACAGCTCGCGGTACACACCTGCCGCAGCGCGCGCGCACACACACACGCGCGCACACACACACGCGCGCGCAGTACTGTATATGAATGAATGAATGACATATAATATATATAGCCTACGGGCCGGCGGGCGTAATGAATGAAGCAGTATGGCTTATTATTCCATAAGCCTATAGGCTACTGTTCATTCGTAGGCGCACACAAGACTTGTTATGGAATATTAATGCAGTCTATTTCCACCGATTAGCTTTAGTTCTTATTTATTTATCCACTGTCATTTCAGTGTTGGTACTATATAGTGTATTTCAATATAAGTTTAATTGATTCGAAGGAATGCAGGTTTATAGCTATATCAACCCCCTCCAATGTACAGTAAATGACCAAGTATGGTTTTGTCAATATTCCAATGTACAGTTTTGCTTGTACAGTGTAAGTCTACCACCCCTCCAACCTCCTCCAACAGTTTCTACGTCAAATGTACTCTCTTTTCTGGACTCTTTTTGTATCACAAACAGTACTGCATTTGCAAATCTGGTATGTCATAAATGTATAGATGTAGCAGTACTGTCTATCTGTGTTGTGTGTGTCATATATGTTATGATGAATTGAAAATGGGGGACCCTGATGTAAACAAGACGAAATTCTTTCTCTGGTCTGCATCCCCTTATGTAATTGAGCTGTACTGTACTGTACCCATTCTGCAATCTGTTAATAAAGTTTTCAATCAATACCTATCAATGGGATACATTGCATGTTGACCTGCATTCTTTCAAATGTATATAATTAATCATTAAAACAGATGTGTAACAAATAAGAAATGCAAATTCCACAGAAGGCATTAAATTATTATTATTTTCAATCATTTCACAATAATTGCATAATTGTGTTTGAGTAATTAAAGTAATTATACATTTGTCCAAAATAGCTGGTTCAGATATGGTTAATCCAGCTGCCCTGTGATCAGATGAATCCATATTATTTATTTTTCCGACATCAAATGCGTAATTTCTTATCGTACAAATATTGTCATATTTATTTTAATTATGATCAAGTAATTAATTCCAATGAGGCCTGTAGCGTTAACATGAAGGAATCACTATGAGAACACAGTCTGTCAAGTTGTAATAAAGTTTTAAATTAGTCAATCAATCATGAGATTTGATCGTGGGCTGAGAGCATATTTAAGAGTGCTCCTCAGCACTCTTGGATCTGCTCTCAAATAAGATCTCAGGAAAATTTGAGGACTCCCACTCCCAGCCCTAATATGTCTTAAATAGGCCGAAATCTGGCTAAGACGAAATATTTTGTCGTAACTACGTTCGAGAATGAGACCCATTGAGGTTGCCCTCATTTCTAATGATGACGAGTTACAGTTAAAACTAGATTGGGTGCTCATTGGAGGACATATGTCGTCATGCTATAGTGGATCATAAATAGTTCTCCCCAATGAATGAAGGACGTATGGCATGTACACATATGTTTTCATGCTGTTTCTTTTTTATTTGGGTTGAAATTGTTAATTTAAAAGAAAGATTTGGACACCTTCTTGCCATGGAGTGATCATGTTTTTCAAGATCAAGATATTTTCTCTATTTTCTTGTATTCGTACTATCTTATTTTAATTTTAGTTTGTTTGAATGTTGTTCTATATGTGAACATTTCCTTCTTGGCCATTGAAATGATCAATGTGATTACCCTGGTTAAATATCAATGGGTCTCATTCACCAAGGACTTAAGACAAAAGATCAGACAAAACTTTGTCCTAGCTCCACTTAAGACATTTACGGTTTTGGGATTCACGAATGGTCCCTTCTCCTGGATTAACTAAGAGCAGGATTTAGGAGCGCTGAAGAGCAGTCGTAAGGGCTTTATTTGGGAGGAATCATGGTGATTGCGTTCACATCGACTCTACAGACATCCTTGGAATTAAATAATCATAATAATAATAAATACAACAATATTTTTATGATAAAAAATTACGTTTTGCATTTACAGTCATGCCTCAACGATGCATTGTGATGTCCAGAAATAAATAATAGCACTACACAAACTGCAAATGACGGTGAATAAATAACTAAATAAATCAGATAAATATTGTTATTATTTATTGCTGGTTTTATAAAAATACAATGTTATTGTATACATTGTAAGAGCCAGTGGATAAACATTCCACTGCTAATCATGCCCGGACAACGACAAGTCGGCGAAAACGCAGCCCGGAGCCGACAGACAAGGGCAAAGTGCCGCGACGAGCACACAAGTGCGTGACGGCCCGTATTCTGGGGAAATCACCTAAAATACAAGTTTAAAAAAATTAAGATAAAACTAAATAAAACAAAATCAGTTACAGAGTGACACACAGTGATTGGTGATCATGGCTTTGAGCTGTGCATAGGTTGGGAGAGTATTGATCTTTAAAATGTGTTGATGGATCTTCCGTGATGCAGAGCATGAACAGAAAAGGCAGACCTTCCAAGCTCAGAACATGCTCGAGAAACCTGCACAAGCTAATTATATGGTATACGGTACTATCATTAACCCAGCTAACTACACAGTACACATTGGAGCGAGTCAGATAGGATCCAATGTTCCAATCCAGTAACGTTGTGATGCAAGGTGTGGTATCTTACAGATTTTCTCAATTGCTTTGGTGCATTTCTCTGATCAGAATTAAAGTTCTCATAACTGTTAGTGCATTTCTCAAAACAATTAGTACAAACTGCAAAACCTAGGTGATAACCTGCAGAAGCCTGTCACTTGCTCAAAATGGATAATTCATTCCTCAAAAGCAAGTATTCATGTCAATGAAAGTGTCACTGTCATCAAAATGAAAAGTCCTGACACCATTGTTTATGAACAAGATAGTCAAATGGCTTTGCTATGTTTTCGTTATGACAGTTCACTCTGTAAGTGTTTTCCAATGCAAAAAAAGTCAGATCTTGGTGACACTTTCTGAAAATGCTCAAGACAGCACTATACACTATTTGCACAGCCATTTGAAATCTACAGTTACACATTGCTGTATTTAGTGAGGTAAATGAGTACAAGACACATATGTTTCACATTTTTACTGCATATGCTCTTTGCAATTTTTATTTGTTCACAGCATTGTGCAAAAGAAAAATACAAACTAATTTACAACAAACATAAGAAACACCCTTTGGCCTTTGGGTAGAGCTATGCACAACTGTAAACAATATTGCAGTACATATTGGAACTGAATTGGAACATACAACATACACAGTACTGTAAATCATTCATTCACATCCAGACGTTCCTGTCTGTCTGGCTATTGGATTCAGGAATGGGGAGTAGGGAGGGAGATATTCCACCAGCATCCTTTCATGTGCTGCAAACCACTGTGTGACCAGAATTGCGTGGTGAAAACGCACATTATCCCATACAACAACATACTTGGTCAGATGGTCGCCATTTAGACCCCTCTCATTCTCAGGGATTATGTCCCTGTAAAGAGTCTAAAAAAGTCAGCAGATGTTGTGTGTTGTATGCACCAATGCGGGGCATATCAAATCAAATCAAATCAAATTTATTTACAGTATAAGGCCCAACAAAACACGTTAATGTCCCCATGGGCCGTACATGTCTTCTTTAAACAAGTCAAGAAGAAAACATAACAATAAGTCAAGAACAGAACAAGAACACCATAAGGTCCAACAAATTTAAAATACCGTAAATGCAAATAAATGAAAGAATGCAAGCACTCCCAGACATACCCCACGCGAAGGTAAGGAAAAACTCACTAAAACCTAACAATAGGGAAAAATGCTCCACATATGGGTGAGGACGCCGTTTTCTGAGATGGCTGCACACATTGTAATATTCCCTCCTCGTTGGCCTGTGACATCAGTGGTTGCTCTCTGTCCAATGCGATTCCTTCCACGCCTTCTACCTTTTGCCAGATTGAAACCTGCCTCATCAACATATGAATGTGTGCAGCGATTCCCTGGCATCCAGCTCCATTCAGGGGAAAAATTATAAAGAAATGTATAAAATTTGCTTGACAGATTTTGACAACTAGTTCAACATATTTGTATGTAATGACTTAAGCAATGAAATGAGGACTATTAGTTTTATAGGGAATGACTATTCAGCAGTCATAAGTATAGTTCATTTTGACTGACATGACATGACCTAAGCAAATGATAATGTTATAAAACAGCAGAGAATTGTATGAAAGCAATTGATGCATGTCCAAAAGCATTTGCAATTTGTTCGGAGGAATGAGAAACTGCTACTATGATGTGCACAAATTACAAAATGTTGTGGAGGTTGAACTAACAGTTATGAGAACTTTAATTCTGATCAGAGAAATGCACCAAAGCAATTGAGAAAAACTGTAACTTTGGTGGTAACAACTGTCCCGCCCAGGCACATGCACACATAGAGCCCAAGGGGTGCTTGAGCACCTGCCCTTTTGAGCCTCATAAAAAAGTGCCCTTAAATATTTCTTTTTACCGCTACGCATATAGACTGCCCTTCCAACTGAAAATGTCACGATAGAATCAAAATATAAAAAAATGCATTTATATTAAACAATACAGAATATACATCACTTCTTGGGGTCTGTAGGGTAAGCACTTATTCCCTCCCCCCTGAACATTTATGGAGATGTATGGGCCTTTTAAGTCACTGTCATATCACCTCAACTAGATCCATACCAATTCGCCTACCGTGCCAACAGGTCAGTAGAGGACGCCATTAGTCTAGTACTCCATCACACACTCCTACACCTAGAATCCCCCAACACATACGCACGCATCCTGTTTATCGATTTTAGCTCAGCCTTCAACACCATCTCCCCCAACAAACTATTTTCCAAACTTCAGGACATGAACATCAACCCGACCATGAACTACTGGATCCTTGACTTCCTCAACAAGAGAACCCAAAAAGTCAAGGTGAACAACCTCACATCCCACTTCCTGACACTCAGCACTGGTGCCCCACAGGGCTGCGTCCTTTCCCCCTGGCTCTTCTCCATCTACACCAACCAACTCATCTCCCTGGACAGCTCAGTAAAAATATTTAAATATGCAGACGACACCACCATCCTCGGCCTGATCACAAATAACGACGAGACCTCATACCGGCGAGAGGTGGACAGAGCAGCGAGATGGTGCTCCATCAACAACCTCCTGTTCAACACCTCCAAAACTACAGAAATAGCCATCGACTTCAGATCTGCCAACAAAACACACAAACTCCCACTATCAATCACTGACCAATCCATAACTCTGACGGACTCACTCAAATTCCTAGGCACCCACATTAACAATAACCTAAAATGGGACACCAACATCACCTACATTACAAAAAAGGCCCAGCAGCGCCTGTACTTCCTCAGGCAACTGAGGAAGTACAGGGTCAAACGCCACCTGCTGGTCCAATTCTACACCGCCATTATACAAAGCATACTCACTTCTTCAATAACAGTCTGGTACGGTTCCGCACAAAAACTATCCATACAAAAACTCCAGCGCATCATAAGGCCTCCAAAATCACAGGATGTGACCTTCCCTCCCTGGACTCCATCTTCACCTCCCGCACAACCACCCGCGCCAGAAAAATAGCTAAGGACCCCCTCACACCCAGCACACCCCCTGTTTCAGCCCCTGCCCTCAGGTAGGCGCTTTAAGTCCATCCTTTCCAAAACCACCCGCTTCAAAGACAGCTTCTTCCCCACCGCCATTCGGACCCTGAACTCCCTTGGCCCCCCTCTCCCCCTTCCGCCCCCACACTAACCAAGCTCCTGACCGATGGACTTGATTCTTCTGTGTGTTTATGTGTTTATGTTGTGCTATGTTGTGCTGTGCTGTATTTATGTATTTATTGTGTCATGTTGTACTGTATTATGTATCCACCCTGGCCTGTACCGAACACCACCAATACCACCAACCTGGTTGCGTGGCAATAAAGGAAACTTGAACTTGAACTTGGAAGTCTTTCAAGGATAAGTGAGCTCCTGCACTGATTATTATAGTTCAATATTCAATATTTGATAAAAAGTGGGCCCCCCGTCCGAAAAGGGCCCTTAAAAATTGGGCTTGCGCGCTCGGTTAAAAAAAAAAGTGCCCTTTTCAGCCTTTGAGCACCTGCCCCTCTAAAGTCCTGTGCACGTACCTGGTCCCGCCCCTCACAAGATCACAACAACTGCTCCCCCCCTCGCAGGATTACAGAATGAGATTTGTGCTTGATGTAAAAAGATTTTTAATTGTTTAGAGATTTTCTTAAACGTTTAGTAATTCTGTTAGCATTTTTGTTGGTTCCATTTCAGCCAATGAGCGATGGCCTGTTATTGCATATTCTCCTTCCTGGTGATGGCGTTTTATTGATTACATATTGACGGGTCTGTCAGACAGCCAATAGTATAAACTGTTTATTGTGATGTCACAGTTCCTCCTCCCTCCCAGTAAACTTTACCTTTCATTTAAGTGAAAGCAACTAAGCTGGATGTAAGGTTCTAGTCACCAAGTCTAACACTATCCCTTTAATATGCTGTGTGTGTGTGTGTGCGCGTGCGTGTGTGCATGTGTGTGTGTGTGTGTGTGTGTGTGTGCGTGCGTGTGCGTGCGCGTGCGTGTGTGTGTGTGTGTGCGTGTGTGTGTGTGTGTGTGTGTCTGTCGTGCAGGTTACTGCTGATCGATGGTTCTGTTGCTCAGAAGTGGAAGGACAGGATGGGACGGAAGGTTAAGGTACATTATCTATTTACCGTATTTACCGTATTTATATATATATATATATATATATATATATATATATATATATATATATATATATATATATATATATATATATATATATATATATATATATATATATATTTATAACTTACATTTTTATTAACATTTATAGACATACAACACTTAGACAATACTTACAATGACATCAATAACATAGCAATATACAAACATGGGCCCCTTGTATTTCTATAATACGGCTGCGTTCAACCGCCCAGACCCCCATAAGAGCAGGGGTGTAAAAAGTACCCAGAAATGATACTTAAGTAAAAGTATGGGTACCGTCTCAAAATCTGACTCAAGTAAAAGTCAAAGTATCTGGCTAAAAACACACTTGAGTAAAAGTAAAAAAAAAAGTCCTACTTTTAAATGTACTTAAGTACTAAAAAGTAAAAGTTTTTTTTTAAAGGGATAGACCAGGGGTCTCAAACTCATTCCATCGTGGGCCAAGTTTTCATTTTAACTATACATTGCACCAAGTGAGTTAGTTGAAGAGGTGAGCCAATTAGTGAAATTATCAGCTGGTGTTTAGGCAAGGCTGGAATGAAACCAAGCATACACTCTGCCCACAATGGAATGTGTTCTGCGATAGACAATGCTGAAATGAAAGAACAGATGACACTTTTTTGCATAACAATTATTTAATGCACTTCTCCATTGAAGGTAATCTAACATGGACGGCATTCACATCACAGCATGAATAATATCACAATATTAAAAACAGAATGGTGTATCCTGAATAATATCACAATATTAACCACAGCATACTGGATTATCCTGAATAATATCACAATATTAAAGCCAGAATACTGGAGTACCCTGAATAATATCACAATATTAAAGACAGAATACTGGAGTACCCTGAATAATATCACAATATTAAAGACAGAATACTGGAGTACCCTGAATAATATCACAATATTAACCACAGCATAATGCGGATCTGACTGTCTATTCTTCTGATAGCAGGTGTTTAATCAAAGATCCCCACTTTCTAGTGTTGCACAAGGACCAATCAGCATGGGTATGGGCGGGTTCATTTTCCATTGATGGGGATTTGATTGGCTGTTTACCTGCGGTCGCAGGATTAATAACGTTAACGTTAGTTCGGCCAGATAAACAATTAAAATATACTAATTAAAATGGTTGGACCTGTGAGATTTGTACTTTGTACTTTGTAGGTCTGTATTTTAAATGTAAGGAGTAAAAAGTATGTTTTTTTTCTCTGAAATGTAATGGAGTAAAAGTACAAAGTATACAAACCTAATAATACTTGAGTAAAGTACAAATCCCCCAAAACAGTACTTAAGTATTGTAACGAAATACAATTACTCAAGTACTTTACACCCCTGCATAAGAGTGACCCCCCCCCTCCCGCCATCTACCCCTAGAAACCGGGCTCCCCCACATCTAGGGTGACCAGATGCAAAAAGTCCAAAAGCAGGACAACAGTAAGATTTTGGTGGGACAAAGTGGGACAGATAGATAATGTAAATTTTTGTATTAGAATAACTCGTCTTCACCGAATAGATAAAGGTTAAATCAAAATAAATACAAATTAAATACAGAATTATATCTCTCCACATTCATCTTGGCACTGGCAGCCGGCTTGTTACCACCTAAAATCTGTTTTAAATATTCAAACTTTATCACTTGACAGGAATGTCTTGTGTTCGATATTCCATGTTAACACAGAACTAGGGAACTAGTATAATACAAAAATAATAATACAAATAAATTGTGTTTCTCTATTAGAATAACTTATGGATAACTATGGATGTAGCTTTTGTACGACCACACGATATTTTTTTTGCAATATCCGAGTCTGGCCCAATGACAGGAGCTAGCTTGCTACCACAGTCGGCTGACCTGTATAATGGGAGTGTTGTACAGTGTGATAGACGCTTGTTATCTCCGCTGCAGTGACCTTGTCCGTCTGGCTATAATTTTTTGGTTTAAGAAGAAACATATCCATAGATCTGGATGTTTCTTTTTGGTGAGCCACTTTCATGTGGCGCTTCAAGTCGTATTAATTTCTCCTCCATGAGCAATTGAAAACGAACTATTGAGGATTGCCTGACATCGGCTTCACATATGTGTCGTTTGCCAGGCTTGGTTGTAACTGCAGGTCCGTTTCTTTTTACTGCTTTCCATCTTGATTCATAGTTTGCTTGTAATGTTGTTGTGTTTTCTTTTTTGACAGCTCGCTAAACGTTGACAGCGCGCTACATTTTGACAGCGCGCTAAATTACTATAACCAATCAGATCTGCGATATGAGGTAGCGTCACGACTCTCACGAGCAGAGCGCTAAATTACTACCTAACCAATCAGATCTGCGATATGAGGTAGCGTCACGACTCTCACGAGCAGAGCGCTAAATTACTACCTAACCAATCAGATCTGCGATATGAGGTAGCGTTACGAGCAGAGCAATGTGTGTGGACAAGAGGCGGGTTGCTACGTTTACTGTAGGGAGGGGCTTTTAGACCAATGTTTTTTTTTTGCTTCGAAAAGAGGGACATCCTCTCAATATGCGGGACGCGGGACATTCGGTCAAATGGTGGGACAGTACAACCAAAAGCGGGACACCTGGTCACCCTACCCACATCCCAGGTCCGTCCCACGTGGGGCCGAGCACTCAGCAACATGGGTCCCTTGAATTTAATTGGGCCAGGCTCAGTAGAGGAGCGAGGGGAGGTACTCCCCCCCACCAATATTTATATTATATATGATCAAACATATATATATTTTTTTATCTACTTTTTCTCCCCATTTTTCTATTTTTCTCCCATCCCAATTTTTTCGCCTGTACAGCGCGATCTCTCAGTGGCGAGGAGTAATGCGTGGGAGGCTCACGCTGCCCCCGATACTTCCTGATTCTGCTGTACAGGCGCACCAACCGACCTGTAGGAGTCGCTGTCCACAACGTCCGATCCCCACCCACCGGCTTTCCCACCCCCTAATACTGCCAATTGTATTAGTATGAACGACCAGCCAAGCCGGAAGCAACGCAGAGAGCTGGGCTCGAACCCAGCATCTCCTGCGTTAGTGGCGAGCGCCTTGCCCACTGCGCCACTTAGCTGCCCTATGATCAAACATTTTAACTGTTTATTTGTGATCACACATTTTAATTATTCATTACCGTGGGTGGGTCCATTTTTTATGGGACGTGGATGTGTGCGTGAAAAGGTTGAGGGAAAAGGTTGACAGAATTTCTTATGCTGTGCTTTTATTTTGAAAGACACAAGGTCACATCAGTAGTTAGCGCTCGTTCTAATATGTGTAAACATGGCAAAATGCTAATATGACACCGACTACATTAAATATGGGTTTTTCTTACATTGAGGACCAAAACCTGCTGGCACATGAAAGCATGAAGTCATCAAAAATGAAATGCCATTTAGGATTTGCGTTATGAAACACTCCATTTATAAGGGGAGCTCCCGTAGCTCACCGCATATCTCGGCTCTATTTCTGCGTCGGGGAAAACCGTGCTCGTCACGGATCTGGGGTACACGAGTTCGATTCCCGGACCCGCCGTATTTTCTCAGTGTCTTCCCCTGCTCTACATCCCATTTCAACCTGTTTCTGTCGGTCATGCTTGACCAGAAAAGCGATAAACGCTAAAAAATAAAGTTTAAAAAAAAGAAACACTCCATTTATAAAGACAAACATGTTATGTACTTTCAAAGATGATTTATCTTGAGGGCATTGCAAAAGTGGCAAACATCTTCATGTTCGAAGCAAGAACAGGCACTCCGTGCATCTTATAACGTAGCTCGTCGTAGTGCAAAGTCTAAGAAGTCCAAAACCAGAAGACCTTGTCTTACCTGCAGTCGTTGCAGAATAACTTATCTTACCTGCAGCCATTGCAGAAGACCTTATCTTACCTGCAGCCATTGTAAAATACCATATCTTACCTGCAGCCGTTGAAGAAGACCTTCTCTTACCTGCAGCCATTGAGGAAGACCGTATCTTACCTGCAGGCATTGTAGAAGACCTTATCTTACCTGCAGCCATTGACATGATCAGAGAGGTGCTGGATAAATCAAAGATAAACTGAAGACCATACAACTGTCGATTGATACCATGAGTAGGTGGATTGAGGAAATGTCTGATGACAACAACAGACCACAGCTCACATCAAGGCAAGGGCTCACTATGCTACTACAGATGGATCCACAGACATCGCAAACCAATGCAATTTTACTTGCTTATGTAAGGCATGCATGTGTGTGAACGGAATTCACTGGAGAAATGTCTCTGCAGTAGAATGGCAGAGGACATTTCCAGTACTGTGGGTTTGTATTTTGGTTCAGTGGGCCTAAGCAGGGATATGTGCATCGGAAGCACAACTGATGCCTCCATGACCGCAAAACATTCAGGTGAAGAGAATACTGTGAAAAGTAATCTCCAAACATGGTGACCTTGTGGAAACCAAGGACCTCGAAATCAACCCCTCTGTGTGCAACTGGATACTTAACTTTCTAACCCAGTATGTTAGGTTAGACACGCTTACACTGGTGTCTTACAGGGCTGTGTGCTGAGCCCTCTCCTCTACTCCCTGCACTCCTGTACATGACTCCAACACCATTATCACGTTTGCAGACGACACAATGGTGGTGGGTCTCAAAAACAATGATGAGTCGGCCTACAGGGAAGAGGTCCAGCACCGGTCAGCGTGGTGCATCGATAACAACCTGGCCCTCAACACCAAGAAAACCAAAGAGCTCCTCATGGACTTCAGGAGAGCTGGTGCGCACGCCCCCGTCCATATCAATGGGACGGAGGTTGAATGTGTCTCCAGCTTCAGATTCCTAGATGTCCACATCTCTGAGTATCTCTCGTGCCTCAACACAAGTACCTCAACACGTCAACACTGGTCAAGAAATCTCTTCTTCCTGAGGAGCCTGAGGAACGTCCACCTGTCTCCTCAGATTCTGGTGAACTTTTACCGATGTGCCATAGAAAGCATACTCACCAGCTGCATCACAGTCTGGTACGGCAACTGCACTGCCTCACATCAGAAAGCACAGCAGAGCATCACCGGTACATCACTCCTTGCAATTGAGACTGTTCAACACAAACAGTGTCTGAGGAAGGCAATCAAGGACACCTCACACCCTCCTTCCCTCTGGGAGGTGCTATAGGAATCTCTGTTCCAGGTCAAGCAGGCTCAGGAACAGCTTCTTCCCTTCAGCTTTAATTTTGCTGCAATCTCCTCTCTCTCTCTCTCTCTCTCTCTCTCTCTCTCTCTCTCTCTCTCTCTCACACTCAACACACATAATCTCTCCATACTGTATGAACTCTGAACTCCATTGCCTATACTCTAGGCTCTGTTACCCATACCGTACCAACTCTGAACTCTAACCTATAGTCTATCCATATAACACTGTATGATAGCTATGTACAATAACACAGTATATGCCCTACATACATTTATCTATATCTGTATGAAGCTTGAGTGGCGTAGGCATCACAGAGTGGCAATATTCCTGATATTCCACTGGTTTGTGTGTATTATAGGTTTTATACAGCAAGTTGCACCCTCAGGAAATATATAGGATGAATACAGACAATTCTAGGGTATTTTATATTGATTTCAGTTAACTTTGCGAAGATTTTTTTTTCCTAAAGATGTATCTTTGCTATGGAATTTCAAATGGAGTAGGCTATCAACCAGCTTGGCAACGCAAACTAATGACGTATTAGTCTAATTTAACGTACCAACGTATCAACATGACCTACTCTGCGGACAACGTTATGTGTGATTTAACGTACCCGTTAAATAATGCCAAACAAGTGGATAGATAGAGGACGGGCCTACATCTAACGGTATTCATAAAAACAGCATTATTAGACATGCCAAATTGTCAATCCAACGAAAGATGAGCTGGTAGTGCTGCAATTAATCCTTCAACACCACCAAGTCGACGGCCTGGGCATTGAACTGGAACTGTCTGAGGTGCTGATGACTTTTTCCAACGTTCGCTTGCATTAAACTCCTCTATATCTATCCACTCGTTTATAGTTAACGTGTACGTTAACATTGTCCGCGGAGTAGGTAATGTTGA